>NW_005054299.1:18425422-18426449 GCF_000277835.1 Geospiza fortis | reverse complement strand
TAAGGATGGCAGTAAGGAGTTCTTCTGCAGAAGACTAACTTTAATAAGGAAATGACTGGCAGATCACAGAATTTCAGGCTACTAGAAGTTGCCAAAAGGGAAACTGCAGAAGATCCAAGCAAATGGGGTAATGAACAGTCCAGGGCTTACCCAGAACAAAGAAGATGGTCTGCTGTTACTTCCACAAGCCTTGCCTATGGGCTGCCCATAATGATGCTACCAAACTTGATCATGTTTCCCTGTGCCAGGCAAGATAAAAGACTGCTATAGAGGACAAGGATGGCTTGCATGATGGGTACATAGCAAACTAGTGATCATTTCTCAAAACAGATACCATGTCAAGGATCTCAAAATAACAGCTACATCCTGATCTGCCATCCTTCAGCAAACTTCCTGTCCTCAGCTCTTGGGGTACCAGCTAGAAAAACAAAGATTTTGCAGAAGAAGTTGGAATGAACATTTACGCACTGACTGGGGGAAGCACTCCTGCCTGGGTTAAATCCCAGAGCCATTCCATCTCCAGGCAGACATCTCATGCACTGAGCAGAGCTGCATGGCACGAACCACTCAATCATCTACTGATTGCCAAGAGCACACAGGCTGCAGGGGGGACCAACCAACCTTAATTGGCCTTATCGGTGTAAATTAAACCCTACAACACACCCAAGCAAACAGTCAGTTCCTTTGGAGAAGCAGGCATGAGTTATTTTGCTGCAGCTATAAAGGAAACATTGCTGCTAGGACATGCCCCTGGAGTGACTGTGCCGCTCAGCTCTCCCGGTGCATTCCTGGGGTTGTTTAGCATGGATTCAGCTCCAGCCTTTCCACAAGCAAAAAGTCTGAACCCTGAATGCCATCTGCAAACACAGCCAGACTCCACCTCCTGCATGCCTGCAGGCCACCAGGTGTGGCCAGGAATGGCACAAGCTACACACAAAATACACCTTTGATGTGGAGCTGAAAGCATGTAGCCACGGGGCATGAACAGCACGCCGCCTGCCGCCGTGCTGACTCCCACTGCAGGAAT
>NW_005054299.1:18414622-18425404 GCF_000277835.1 Geospiza fortis | reverse complement strand
TGGCAAACACATTGCATTCCTCATCAGGCAGAGAAGGAAAACAAGTAGCAAGCCCACACACCCACCCTGCTGACACCCGCCATGCTACCTCCCCACACTGCCTGCACGGTCACTGTCAGGACCTCAAGGACAGCTTCAGCCCCGAATTCATTTGTGTGAGGGTCAAGCTCTCCAGGCAATTTCTTGAGCCAATGGGACAAGAGAAACAGAGCAAGGCAGGAGAGTTCTCAATTGGGCATGCAAGCCACGGGGAGAAGTGCTGTCACCCGGGCTGGAAAGTAGCCACAGTCCAGGGCAGGAACAGCCCTGTGCACTAGCCTGGGAAGGGAATTTCCCTGACTCCTCCTCGAAGACAAGGGACAAATGTAACACTGAGACCTCTTGAGCTGAGGGGGTAGGGCTGAATAAGAAGTTGATTTTGGGCAAAATGGATGCTTGGAAGGATCCAGGTCTTTTGCTACCCCTAGAAAACTATCCTACCTTAAGTCAAGGAGCTTTTCTGGGATGGAGGCACTTCCTCATTACCCCAAAATCCTTCCGTAAATGCTTGTCTCCACTGCCCACACACACAGATTTGACCTTCACTGTACAATATTCTTCCACTTCAGCACTGACACCGAGTCATTTCAGTGATCAAGAGAAGAAAAACTTAATACCCAAGACATCAGGTAACCTCTTATCTCAGAACCTCATCATTTTAGAGCTGCAAAGAGACTCTGCTCTAGTCAGAAAAAAAAACATTATTCCTCCTTCATGTGGCAATCCTACAAATCCTAAAGCTTTTCAAAGAATTCACATTCTCAAATATGAAGTTATTCAGAAGGATGCCTCAGATGTGAAACTGTCAGCAGAATTCTCAAGACTATATTGTGAACTCCCCACACTGTGAATCTGCATTTACTCTGTGCAACACAACTAAACAACCCACTCCTGAAAACCTTAAAAATCCATCCCAGTGCTAAGGACTAACTCTGAGACTCAATAGCCAGTGCTCTCCCAGCACCAAACAGGAAAACCAATACTCTCAAGAGCACCGCAGCAGGAATATATCTGACTTTATCCTCACAGACACAAAACAGTGCCAGGAAATTCAGAGAGAACCGATTAAGGGCTGAAACGCTGTAACCTCTACTGAACCTCAAAAGGGAAAGGTCAATGTAGCCATAAGCTCCAGAGACACACCCCTGCATGTAGCAGGCTGCTGGAGCAGGGATGATTTATAAGGCTTGCGGCCCAGCAGCTCCACACCCCACGTGCATTTCAAGGCCCTCACAGAGGCAAATGGTCTGATATTAAGTAACAAGACCAGACCAGACCCAGGTCCAGTAGACTTTCTCATGCCTGCTGAAATTCAAGGCCTGAGGCTACCTGTTCCCTCCATAAACTGCAGTAGCTCCAGTACTTGGAAGAATGAGGCATGGAAGGCCAAATTTACCAATAGATTTATATCCAAAGATATAAATAGAAGCCTGGCAGGATTTACAGATTAGGTGTCTAAATCACTGCATGCAGGAGAATGGGCTTTCTCCCCTTCTAACCACTCCATACCTCTCCAACCCCAGCCACCAAAAGAAAACCCATTACAAATAGGACAGAAGCCCCTGCTGTTCTACACATTGCCAAGGGCCATCCCTGTGCAATCCACTTCGATGGTGACGGCACCCGAACTCCACAAGTCTCAACAGTGCAACCTGCAATGGCTGCAGCTCTCACAGAATGTAGGTCTGCCTGTTTCCCAGAATAGGAGCTGCCTCTACAGCCTCTCCTCTCCCTTCCCCCCCCTACATCTTTACTTTTCACAGACTCAATACTGTTTCAAGGTACCCTCATCCTGCCACTGGTGGGTGGGTGAGTGGGGGAAAGGGGCCCTTTATAATTGTAGTGTTGCAATCTGCCAGCCCGGCCAGGCAGCCTGTTCCCGCCTGCACTGTATTAAATACCTTATAACTGATTACACCCCCATGGGGCATGATTAGCAGTCTTCAGAGAACAAAGTCTACTTTCATAAGAATAAGAACAGACACGTACTGCTAACCTACTACACAGCTGGGCAGGTGAGGAAACAGGGAAGAAAGAAGGGTGTGGGGGGGATGAGTTAACTGTACTAACTCTATTCCTCTCCTTCCCTGTCGTGGCAGAATTGAGATTTCCACTGCCCTGAACAGTCGTACCCCTCAGACCCCATCACAAGACTCACGTAACAAAAGCTCATAAACAAACTGTTGCCTGTAGAAGTCAGGCAAAGTCCTAACCTGGAGGGGCAGGGCCTCGAGGCAAAGAGGACTGAGCTTTGCTCTGGCTGACAGCAATTCCTTTGCATCAGTTCCCAGGGAAAGGGAAGGGTGAATTCCAACTTCAGTATCAAAAACACAGAGAAGGAGGGGAAGCTCAAAATACAATCAGATATCCACGCCCCTCTCTAACCTCTATATACATCTGAAAGGTCTACATAAGGAACAGCAAAACATCTAATTCAATCTGGAGGTTAACAGCTCTCCAGGTGATGATTTTTTTCTTGTGGGGAGAGAGGAGGTAGCAAAGAGGAGGAAAGCCCTCTCCACCTCAGATAGGTAACAGGGATCCCCAAACATACACAGTCCATATGCATTGCCGCAACAAAGACGCAGCTCAATGGAAACTCAGCCAATCTGACATGAAATGACCTACAGCTCATTAGCAAAGTACCTTCCAAATCTCAAAATGCCCACACAAGCAGCCACAAATATATTTGGTGCTATCTGGCCTCCATCTCAGGCAGATGAAGCCTTTCACCAAAAGCAGTGAGAAAAATAAGCCTAGGATCAGCCCTTCCAGGTACTCTCCCCAAACCTCCAACAGAAGCAAGCACAGCAGAAAGCTCCAGGAACATGGTCTTATTTGAGAGAGAAGCCCATGCAGAAGCTTCAATAAAATAGTAAGAAGTCTCCTAATTGTGTTGTATTGGAAACAAACACCTAGTTTACCCAGAGCCCACTGTCCTTGCCCATGGCCCCATGGACGCTCACGGTACAATCTGGAAGCACTCACGTTCAGCTGATGCATCTAGAGGGGACACCCTGCTGACACATTCCACCTGGATTCTTACCCAACCCACCCAAGAAAGAATTCGTTAATGAGTAACCAACCCAGCTGAAAATGATCTACTCGTATGTGCTTTACTCAGCAGCTGGTCCTTCAGCCAGCACACACATCTCTGAACTGTACTGCCTAGTCCCATCTGTACAGCAAAACCTGCATATTCTCTTTATTACAGCAAGACTTGAAGGTACCAATTGACTTTGAGCTCCAATGTACTTGTCATTGATATAAAGCATCAATTCATTTAGAGTTATATTGCCAAACAGAATATGCTTTCAGGGTTTGGATAAATGGAAGCTTTCACCACAAACACGAGTTAGTCATTAGAAGCTCCAGGAGGCAATTTAGATTATCGCAGCCAGCACAAAAATAGTTCTCCTTTGGGAGCTGAAGTTGCAAAGCTGTAATAAATCCAAGTGGCACAGTAAAACTTCTTATAAAAGCTTAAAATTAGTTGTGAAACCCCAAATGGCCTTGCATATCATTTGATTCTGCTACCGTGGGCTAGCAAAAGGGAAATCACTCTTCGCACTGTAAAAAAAACACTGAAAAACTCTATCATCCTTCAGCTCCTAGGAGACAGAAGAGGTAGGCTTACATTTCGTGTCTCTATATATATGTGTAAAATACGTAGAAACAATAAATCTATAGATAAAATGTTAAACCCACAGAACTAACAATGACTTGTTCAACCCCACACAGTGCTGGGCAGCTACGAATCAGGCTTCAGAGCTCAAATTGGAGCATTGCAATCCAACGCTCTCTCCTGGCTGCTGCACCCCCACAGATACCCTGTACCCACCCCTATTCCCAGAGTAAATTGCCTTCCACTGCTGAGAAGCACTCCGGCTATTCCAACACTGGTATTCGCCACCAGAGCAAGAGACCCTAATTTAGCCCCGCACGGGCCTTCTGCAAACTGCTAATCCCCACTCCACAGCTGCTTCTCAAATGTACGGGCATGAGCAAACCATAAACGATTTATGGCGCGTGGCAGGAAGGCTCCTGGCTCCCTGCGTAGGCGGGGCTTTGGGACAAGATCATGCTTGGACTAATGTTTATATTGCAAGTTGTCAGTCAGGCAGTAAATCACCTCTGGAGCTGCACAGTAATACAGCCCCATCCAGCTGGGGCCTTGACGATGCTGAATTCTGTTCTAGCTATTTCAGATACACCTGGAGACCTATTTGCAAAGGCATCATCTAATCATGGAAAAAATAAATATGCTTATAAGTAGAATCTACAAAAATTCTGCAGCCCAGCAAGGGTGATTTGCTTTCAGGAATCAAACCAAACTGATACAAGACGTGTGCCAAAAATGACTCTCCACATCAGTCACAGAAGAAATTGGATTGAGTGCCTACACAGACATCTAATAACAGAGTGTTTCTCTAGCAAGATGCAGTTACCTGAGAAAACCCTTCTGAGCAAAGTTCTCATTTCCTACTATTCACATAACTGTAGTGTAAGTGATGCTTAAATTTAAAAAGGGAAATAAAGATATTTTGCATACTTTAGCACACAAGACACTTTCTGCTCAGAAAAATAAATGCATTTAAAGGCAGGATGTAAGGTTGAAGTCCATTCTCAAGAAAGGTTACTTAAAACAACTGAATTTTAAGCACAAACATCCTGTCATTTTCCACTTCTTTCCCTCATTTGAAAACGCTTTTCATACAATACACTGGGTACAAATCTCCCACCAATAAAAGAGAAGGGAGAAGAGTTCTCTGTAATGAAAAAATTATAAATAAAATACTCAAGGGAAAAAAAAAACCAGAACAGTAGCTTTAACTGCAATCACTATTCAGTTGTGAGAGGGCAGATTTCAACTCATCTCCCTAGAATATTTTTAATCTTCCTGCTGGGCAGCAGCAGAGTCATCACTAATGAACACTAAAGCTGCAGGAAGAAATCTGATGCAGGAGACAGAGTAGCAAGGCATCTTTGAGAACTGCAGAGAACTTGTGAAATAAGACGTATGCACGTCCAAAACCAGTTACCCTGAGTAGCATATGCCAAAATAATGGTGAAAAACCTTACAGCCACAACAATTATCTAATTATTACCTTGAGAAAATAACTTATATTCTTTTGAAACAAATGCTATAAAGTAAAACTCACCTAAGGCTTTTTATGAGCCTATGTGTAACTCCTCAGTAGTTAGAGAGACTACCTTATCTGTCCCTTTTGATTTCAGAACCATTTGTGCATGAGTGTTACATTAACACAGCTGGACAACTGAGACTTTAACACAAGAGTAAGAAAATCCAGTTATGACTCCCACAACACTCCCAAAGCCAGCTTTATCACAGAGCTAAAATACAAACACAGAATTCAACCAAAGACATAGAAGTCACTGTGGGACTTCCAGGTCTGAATTTTCTAACCCTTAAGAAATCAAAAATTCAAACCAGTTCTCTCTTGCCACCAGAAGCTGGTCAGATACTCCCTGCCTAAAAATCAGTCTAAGCCTTGCAGGAAAACTTACTTTCCAACCCTGACCATTTCACTTTAACAGCAATACAAAACTTCTGTGAAAGTCAGTAACTATTTATTCTCAGCTGTTAGCCCTGCCACAAAAGGGCTAAGGACATGTGCCCTAAAGCACATGTTGTTCCCAAAGAAGCCCATAGGGCCCATACAGGGATTTTGTGCTTCTTTCTCTGAAAATACACAGACTCTTTCCTTCAGCTCCCCTTGCATTTAGGCAAACATTACAAACACACAGCTTTTCATACGTATCTTCATGCCACTGCCGCTTATCTTTATTAGCCTACACATCAAATTGAATTTATACCTACTTGCAGCACCGATGATTCTCCTGATCCTCAACAGATTGGACATGAGCACAGGACATAAACTGTCTTCACAGACATTAGTACATTGAGGCTCATGCTACAACATACCAGAACTCACTTGAACAGCCTTCAAGCCCTACCTTTCAGACACCTCTCAGACCAAAGTCCACACCAAGACTGCAATGTGGAGAGGCCAAACTCCACACATTCTTTCCTCTCTTGCAAACAAAGGGAAGAAGCAGCAAGTGCTCAGCCTGACCACTCAGCATGAAAAGACAATAGCTGCAGTCTCCACCTTTATCAGTAAGACAGTCCTCCTCGAGGAATCGCACTATCTTTCCACAGACCCTGCTCTTCACCAGCTTAAAATCCTCAACTACCAGGACTAATCAGAGCAGCCGCAGTGCTTTGTGGATTTGTTCTTTGGTTGGTGATTTGTTGGGGGTTTTTTCCCCTAATGCAGTTACCACAGAAAGCAAGGTCAGTAAGCAACATAACATAACAGGTAAGTGATTCAGTACTTTGCCCCTGACACAGACCTATACATTAAGGTGGTTTAGTAGCTGGAGCAAGAAGTCTCAGTGACAGTTATGGAACACACTGCCATTTCTTCAGAATGTTAAGAGATTGGATTAGGTCTGAAAAATACAGCTTCTAAAACAAGTTCTTTAACTAAAGCAAGTCTGAACATTTCCACTCCTAAGTGCTTGATCTTTTCTGAATCCCGCTCAGCTCTTAGCCTCAGCTATTATGTGGTAGTGAATTTCCACAGATTAGACATCATGTGAAAATACTTTAAAATCATTATTCAGTTTGATGCCTATCAGTTTCACTGAATTGCATTCACCTCAACTGAAGAATACATTCCAGCTTCTTTACCCCTGCACAGCAGTCTTCCTCAGGCTTGGCACCCAGCATTGTTGAAAGCAGAGGAAAACTGAGCCCACCCAAGTGATGCTTATACTGCATTCCAACCATTGCAGAGCTATTCTCACACTCCTACATGGTTTTCCACGCCATTTCCTTCCTAAGAGCAGCTTGTCCCAGGAGGACACTCCGGAGAGGCTGGCGCATGTCATTCCAACTACGAAACATCCTGCAAGCTGCTGCTTTTGGCCCTCTCTGGCTGAGCATATTTGGAATAAAACCATACATGAATATCCTGACAATGAAGAGAATGGTTTCTGAGAATGGAACAAACAACAAAGTAAAAAAGAGAAAATTATCCTAGAAGTCAAAAAGATTCAGGCAACGTTAGATGCGAGCAAAACAAGCAAACAGCTCCTGGGAAGGCAAAAATGGTGAGGTCTCAAAGTGCCCACTTGCCGTGAACAAGGCAGGGCCTGACTTGCACTCCACAGCAACTTCACCATGCTACAGAATACACAGGACAATGGATCACACAGGGGTCTGCTTCATTCTGAAGTCAGAGCTTGAAATACCCTTTTCATTTCTCCTCCACCGAGCTTTACTAAAGCATTCAACACCACAGTATCTACACACTTACGGGTTCATCCTCAAATCCCTAGTAAGACTGGTGTTAGTCTTTTCCAAGCAGAGGATGAAGAGTAAGAAACAGTAATGATCTGAACACAATAAATCTGTGGCAGAAATTAGGCATCTTTCTGACCATAACATCACCCTTCCCCTCCAACGAGCTGTAAAGGTATTTATTTCAACTTTAAAAAGTAACATTCTTCCTACTACAGTTACAGACTCAGCCAATCTAGATCTAAGGAAAAGCCCTCAGGTAGGGGAACTGGCAGGGAAACAGGATGGATGATTTCATGCCCTCAGGCATTTGTCCTGTTTGCATCGGTTACACACATAGTTCCTCTGCAGTCCTGCATAAAAGAATCTCAGCGAGGATGGTATTTACCTAGTTACCAGTGATCTGAAATACACACAGCTGGCTTGAATGCCAACAAGTACTCTCTCTCCAAAGCTCAGGGTGTCATACAGAAAGGAGATACCTTCCCAACCAAAAACCCTCGAGCAAGGAGAGGAATATATCCAGTTTCAGGACCTTAAATTTACACTCAAAGCATTAATCAAGTCTAATTATCAATAAAATCTGCCCTATTATGAGAATTCCAGATCCTGACAAGCCCAGTAAAAAGAGCAAGATGAATCAAAAAGGTGTCAAGTCAGATCCTCATTTATTAGCAGAGGAATCCTACCCTCAATCTGCATCACATGCAGGCTCATTTGAGACCTCTACATGTTGCATTTCCCCCAGCAACACGTAAGGCAGAGAGTTCTGTTGTCACTCTGCGCTGGAGAAGCGAGGCCCGTGACAACAAACACATAACACAGTACATTAGTCCGGAGATAACCTCCAGAACTGCTTCCTGGGTCTACACTGTAGATTGGTGACACATGGAAATCTCAGAATCCCGTTTTCAGTGCATTCTCCATAAAACATGACAGACATTTTAAAAGGCTAGGGAGCTTATCTTCAGAAAAACCATCACCCTCTAAGAGTCACAAGCATCAAATCAACTACCAAAAAATACAGTTACATTTTACTAAAACTTGTTTTCTTTGCTACATCTCAAATAGCTTGGCTTTCTTCACCTTTTTAAAGACAACTTATATGCCACAGCAGCTGCCACAAGCCCTTTTGCCAAGCCAGCTCTGATACCACTCAGACCAGCAAGCCAAACAAAAATCATTTGTCCATCTGACTTGATTTGCTCTGCTCTGAGACAAGAAGCAGGCAGACTTGCAAAAGACTACACCTTTTTCAAGGCTTTAGCCTATCTCCCTGACAAGCTATACCATGACTGTATTTAGGGTGGATGGCAGAGATAAGAACTGAGGGTTTGTTGGCTGCAAAGCAAGCGACTTAGCAGCAGCCAACAAACAACTTGAAACAGTGGAAAAGCACGCAAGGTCATCTTTAGTTCAGAAAGCTGGTTTGGAGAGTGAAGAGGCAACAGGTCTTGGCAAGTAACTCATCCCCTCCTGACCCAGTGCCTTGTTAATATTAAAGATGAAGATAACCATGGGCTGCCCTTTGGAACTCCACTGGCCCTGCTGAAATGCATTCACAGGATTCCAAGAGCACTGGGTGCCTGGGAAGGAATGAAAAACTCCTCTTGATACCACAGCTAAGACCCAGTAGCTGAAGTGCTGACTTAACACCCAGAAGCTAAACCACACTGTATGCAAAGCACTGCTGGGAGACAGGTGCTTTCTGCAGTGATCCACTAGGAAGTGAAGAAGACAGCAAGGAGTTGTTATAAAGGTGATCTGACAGTGTACAATCAAAAACCAGCTGCTGGGTACCAAACAGCTGCTCCTGTAAACTGGATCTCAACAGTGAGCTCAGGTACACCTGCACCACCCATCACAGGAACAGTTCAAATTTCCACAGTGTGGAAAAATAATGTGGTGCAACAAATAACCTGACAGAACAGAGGGCCACCAGAACCCCCTAACTTTGACACTGCCATTATTGCAAGAGTGGGATCACCAGAAAGGATTTCATCTGGATTAGGGCTGGGCAGATCCCTTGTGAATGATACAGACAGCATGGCTACTTTGGCACTGATAGAGCACATTTAAAATTGCTTTCCCAGATGGCACGTCAAGAGCACTGGCTTACATCTTCAATTGAACTTTTCTTTCCAGAAGCTCTTGGTGAATTTCTCAGGGTCACTACCATTTTACTGACACCCCTGGCCTCTCAATTCTGGCAACACAGGCCTACTATGATGCATAGAACACCACAAAGAAGGCCACTGTTTCAGGTATGTGGTTCACATGTTCCCAAAAAATTCAGGTAGTACTACAAAAAGAGCACAGTATGACTCAGCATCAGCTCATTCCTGGCTTTCTTACCTGCTCTCTGAAGATTTAGTGAGGATTCATGGCTTCATTTCATATAGGCCCTTTACCCCAGTTCCTTCTCTGAATCTGTAAAACAAAAATGCATAGCTCTGAAAAGCTGTCACTGGCACAGAACTATCTTCCTGTGATGGATGATTCTTTTCAGTGGACAAGATCCACCTGGCATCTCTCAGATCTAGGTCATTCTCAGCCTTGGCAGATTTGTGTATCATTTGCACACCCCAATGCCTACCAATGCAACCTCATGCACACCCAAAAATCTGTGTATTAGCACTCAGCCCTTTACTCTGCTCTAGGCAGAGTGCTCAAGCTCAGAGCCAGAAGCAGTACAGTATTTACTGTTCATCTGTTTTCCTTTAAAGTCTGCCCATGTTCCCAGAAGCTGCACACTGGTTCTACAGGGGGAAGCACTCCTTGCACTAGAGAGGATGCCCAGGCTGGCAGAGAATTTCCCATTAACCTCTGCCGAGTCTGACACCAGAGGAATGCTGATTCTTCCCTTCCAACCCTGCCTCGGCCAGTTACACTCCGGCTCTTTAACACACCTGCTGGCCCAGACTTGTTCCGCTTTGCAGCTCCTACTCCAGCAACGCTCCCTGCAGAGATGCTGCTTTCTCATCCCCCACAGCACCTAACTCTCCATCACAGCACCTAACTCTCCATCGCTCAGAAACAGCTACACCCTGCGTGCACCAGGTTCTGCCTGCCGATCCCGTGCCTGCGTTGCTCCCTGACACGGGTCTCTCCCCGGGAGGAAGAGCTCCGTAACGCCCTGCTGGCTGAGGCAGGGGCATCACCACCCTTCCCCACGGAGCCCGTCCCTTCCCTGGGGCCTCGCCGTCCCCCCGCACCCGGCCCCCGCCCGGCCTGGCTGAGCCCCCCCGGCCGCGGTACGACCCGCCCGAACCCGCTGTCCTCGAGGAACTCTACAATTCCTCGCCACACACGTGGACAGAAAGGCCCACCCCGCTCGCTGGGCGCCGTCCGGAGCCCCCAAAGGCCCAGGAGCGCAGGGGGCCCCGCCCGGGGCTTCGTCCCCAGCCGGTCGG
>NW_005054299.1:18404682-18414395 GCF_000277835.1 Geospiza fortis | reverse complement strand
CGGCGGGACGGGAGCTGGGAACCGCTCCTGCCCCTTCCGCCTGCCCCGGGACCTGGGAACACCCTGAGGGACGGTCGAGACCCCCCCTGCCCCTTCCTACGTGTCCCGAGAAACGACCCGACAGCCTGGGGCGTGTCCCAGCCTGTCGCTAGGGAAATAGAAACCCAGCCGTGGGAGCAGGTGGAGAGGGAGGCAGAAAGGTGGAGTAGTAAATGGAGAAACGCACCTGAACCCCCCCAAGAACAGCTGTCTGCTTCTTAAAGGAGAGGTGCCGAGGACAGCGTGTGCCAGGCAAGAGCTAGTCAAACCCTGACACTATTTGTGAATGTGCTTTGGTATTCATTTGCAAAATCTTCCACTGTGTTGTTCTAGTCTTGGGTCTTTGAAAACTCAGTACATTTTAATTTCTAACCAAATAATCCCATTTATTCAACTCTGAGTGCAGACAGGTACTTTTTCCATTGCTTTTCATGCCCAATGCGTAGACTTACTCACCCACTGCTTCCATTTCCTGTTATCCTTTCTTTCACAAACATCTCCTGAATTGATGATTCACACAGTAAACAATGGAGCCTAGTTCTGAGGAAATTTGCCTGGTTCCTGATAGAACTTACATGGTGTTCTTCAATGTACTACTACATTTACAAAGCCTTCAGATTTACATTCAGGTAGTACCAGGCTCACAGTACTGCACACTCTGCCCAAATGGTCCCCTCTCTTACACAATAAAAAGACAGGTGCTCAGCAGGACCCCACTTCCATGACCTTGGGAATATTGTGCAAAAACGTCTGCCAAGCGCCCAGCAAGTGCCGTCTGCACCACACCGCGCGTCAGCCAGGGATATTTCAAGAAAGCCTTCGGTACTTGTGCCCCCATAAATTCTCCAAATCCTCCCTGTGCTGGAGTCAGATAACAAGCAGAAGGACAATGGCTCCAAGAATCCAGGCTGCCCATCTGCTCTGCACTTCCAGATTCTTGCTTCCACAGCGCCAGCTGATGAAATTTTCATAGCTGATGAGGTTTCTCGTTTCCACCGGGCCTTGCTGCCCTGGAGCCTTCACAGCTGTGGTCTGTTCAGGTTTCCGTGGGTGAGCACTGATGGCAGCAATGACTAGAGTACTTTGCTCTCTTTTAGTGATTTGTCAGAGTAGGATCTTCAAACTTTTGGCAAGTCTAGGTGAAATAAACCCTAAATGAGGAAGAGAGGCTGATTTTCCGATGGTCTTGTCATTTACTGCTTCCATTAAACTCAACTCTTCTCAAAATCAGATGTCAAGGTCAGACCACCAAAGGGAGACAGGAACTCGACTTGGGCTGGCTGAGCAACAATCACCTGCTCCGAGCACCAAAAAACACTCTTCCCTCAGATCCCAAAGGCCTTGATTCCCAATCCTGCTTCCTCTCCACATACATCTGCCCTGCCTTTCCCCGTATCCGGTATGCCTGTGAGCTGGACTCACCATTGCCCTGAGCCCAGAGCTGTGACATGATGCAGAAGCATGACGCTGGGTTACATTAGATTCATTTATACAACACCATTAATACCAAAGTGCAGCTCCCTGCTAGAGCCAGTTGCTCGCTAAAGCCTCTGAAGTTCAATTAACAAGCACCAGGTAATCTAACACTTGACTCCCAATAATCCTTTTATTTTAAGGGGCCTCTGGCGGATGTAAAGCCCTCAGCAAACAGTCCTGGAAGTACATTTGAGATTCTCTCAAATACCAGCTGAATTTATGACCCTTAGTGAAGAGCAGGGAAGAATCTCTTCAAAATACTTTCCAGCTGGCAGCACTTTATATAGACCCTTGTAACTGAATAAAAGGAACCCCTGGAGGGGCAGGTGCCACCCTGTGGAAGGACAAATCCCTCTGAAGTGCCTATGGTCTTGGCTAGTGAAAAAGGAGATGCCAGAAATAATGTCTCCCCACCAGAAGAAGGCAGTGCAGGCTTGGTCCTCTGAAGTTTTCCATCAAACCTGGTCAAGTGAGGATGATGGCGGGTGCTGGACAGCCCCTTGGAGGCTGACTTGGAGGCTGTCACCTGCCTGAGACCTACAGTGGTGAAGGAACCCCTATGAAACACTTGCTTCCTCAGCTACTTCTGTAACTCCAGTTGCACAGAGGATTCCCCAGTAGACATCAGCTGGGAAAGCCTCATAGGCAAAAGATGCTTCTCGGATGGATGAGCCCACCAAAACCAAAAGACCTGAGACTTAGTTTGAGCAAAGTTTTCACTCTGGGATAGGCCAATACAAGAGGAGCTCAGCACCCAAAACTAACAGCATTTCAGGAACAATAAGATCAGTGAAATACTGCCAGCCTGTGACAGTCAAACAAGTCTGTGGATGCCGAATTGGACAGCCAAGCACATTCTGCCAGTATGCCTGGAGCATACACCTACCAGACAAATACAGCCAACCTGCCAATAAAACAGTTGCTGAAAACATACCCACGTGTGTAGTTCAGGCCATCCCACCACGTAAGAGTGAGGGCTGGGACTCAATTTTGAGTTTAATAGAGATTCAACCCTCAAAAAACCACTGGAGTCTTTTCACAAGCAAACACATTCCCCAGCATCAGTGCCTGAAGGACAAAACAGTGCTGACCCAACCCACCCAAAATGCTGTTTGTCTTATGGGACTGCCCAAAGGCACCCACTGTGGCTGGGATGTAGCTATGCTGGGCGCTGCACAGAAAGACAAGCAGACACAATATCCTGCCCTCAAGGCTTGAATCTCTGAATCTTTTGAATCTCTCTCAGAGCACCTATGTGAATATGAAACGGAAGATGAAGGCAGAACTGGGGAACAATGACAAAACTCCACCATTGCAGCACCCCTCGGTGCTTGGCACAACTCGGTGGTTTCATGCCATCACAGGTCAGAGCAGAGCACGATGTACAGCTCACACTGGTATTTCAGACATACACAGGGGCACTTTCCCCCAACCTCTGTGCTTGAAGAATACGCTGCACATCAATGCTTGTCCATTACAATTGCTGCCTATGCAAGTCTTCTATATATTTATAAATATGTGTGTATAAAAATAGAATTAAATAAATATATATCAGTGACCCCTACTGGCCATTTCTAACTAGCCACAAAATTGTGCAGCTGCAGTGAGCTCTTGCTGAGGTGCAGTATTTCCATGTGAGACACAGAGAGCCGAGCCTGGCAGTGGTGTGTTCATGCTCTTTGCACTCACTCTGTGCTGGCTGCATCACTCCTGGGGGCAGGCAGCTGAAATTGGGATTTTCTGACCTCAAGTATTTGTTTGTGGCATCCCACTCATTTCTCTGCTCACCGCCAGCTCCATGCCACGATCCCAGCTCTTGCACTGAGCCCTGTACAGGTGCCTCCAATTCTTAGTCTGCACAGTTGCTGGGCTCTGCAAGGGACCAGGTATTGGGCTGTGACCTTATTCAGGGTATTTTTTCCAGAAAAATTCAGTTCCCAGCTGGGATCCACACCACAGCTCCTCGAGGTCAGCTCCCTACAGAAGAAGCTGCCCCAGCACTGCAGAGTTTCTCCTCCTGGCAGCCTCACCTTAGCCCCACCAAAGCTCTCTGTAAATTCTTCACCCCACAGAGTGCTAAATCCAGCATGAGTGCTGCTGTGCAGCAGAGACTGAAGGGCCCTCCTGGATCGGTGATTTACCTTGGTGAAGGAGCGGAGAGAATGTGCCTGACAGGCAGGATGGCTGCTCCAATGCAAGGCAAAACCCCATGGGAAGCAAAGGCTGGAGTCACTGTGTCAGCCTCAGACCAAGACTGAAGGGGCTCTGCCTCCCTTCCCCTTAGTCAAAACTTGTTTAGCTTGTCATGCTAATAAAGTGTTTGAAATGAACTGAGTTAAAAGTATGTGGAGAGGAAGGGGGAGGATGTCTCCTGGAGCGTGTGGGGAGGTGGCAGAGGGCTAGGTGTAACACCAGCTCTCCTTGGTGTGTGCAGGCAGAGAGGGCTTCATCCAGGTTTGGGCACAGTGCTTGCCATGTGCAAGGAGAGGACACCCCACACTGGGATGAGGGGGTTGGCACTTCACCATGGTTCACAAATGAGGAGAGCTTGATCTTGATCCTCCAAGTAGGCAGAGCAGGGACTTGTAACTCTATCATGTAGATGCACATGGCTGTGTGTTGCCTCTCAGAAAACCCTTCTGTGTGGCTAGCATGCGCCTCCAACTCACAGAGCCTTTTTTTTTTTCCATGAAATCTGCAGCACTGCTCTCCCCATGGAGCTCTTGTTGTTTATAGGGACGGGTCCAGGCAGGCCAGGGAGGAATTACCTTTCCCTAGGACACGCTTGGTGCTTGGCTGAGCACACCGCTTCTCGCTTCACGGGAGCTGCTGAAGGCCAAGGAGACAGTCAGTCTACAATTAGCCTCCCTCCCAACACTCGTCCACATCCCCTGGGGCTGCTAATTATGGACTCCTCTGTAGCCAGGGTTCAAGTCTTTCTAAGCACAGGCCACAGTTTCATGAAATGACCTTGACATTCTCTGCAACAGGCTCTCCTGCCAGGTTTCACTGCAAACACCACGATATGCCATCCCCCGTAAACACCCAGGAGCAAGCTCAGAGGCAAGCACCGAGAAAGCACTAAAGATTTGCTTCAAGAGTCTCCCCTTAAATGCTTGTGTGCTCCTGGTGAGATTAAGAGGTTTCATTGCTAGAGCTGCCAGCTGGAAAGGCAAAGGCAGACTGCATAGCTGGAGATGGGCTTTGAGGCACCCACGGGTGTGTGCCAGCAAAGGGAAAGCCTGGCAGACATCTCCTTCCCGCTCCAGCCCTTCCAGACCTCCTCCTGGCAGCAGGAGGCAGGTGGGATGAACGGATACACCCCCTGATCAGTGCCCTTGGGAGAGCCCTGACATTAGCTGTTGTACATGCACCCAGAGGGAAGCCAGAAATCACAGGGCAAAACAAGATCCTACACCTTCTCATGAACTCCTGAGGGTTTTTTGAAGGGGGTTTACTCAGCCTTTTAAGCTGTGGGGACACGGGTAAAACCTCTTTTCTCTAACTGCCCTCCATACATAAGTCACTCTCTTTTCCCCCCTCTTCAAGTCTAGGTATTTTTCCTCTAGTATTTAATCTTTCTCTTTAATTTTTTTCCCCTGATACCTTTGTCTTGTCTTGGATTGAAGTACTGAGGGTGGATTTGAGGAATCTGTGTCTCAAAATAACGTGTGACTTAAGCTTACTTTTGCTGCTCCTCACAGCAGGTTTGAAGGCTGTCGGGTACTGAACTCAGGTCCATCACAGTGACAAATGCATTCTCCCACACTCAGAGGATCTGTTTCAGTGGAGCAGTCCAGCAGGCAGTCAGATTTTAGTGAGTCCCAACAGAGCAGCTGCCTGGAGGCCAGTGGAGAGCGCAGACCACCCCTTGGGAAGCAGCAGCCCTGGTGATGAGAACTCCCTGCATCTGGCTCTGGGAGGAGGAGAAGCAAGCTGATGATCAGAAGCTTGGATGGAGGCAGACACTTAGCTTGGAGCAGCTGGGAATCACCTCTCCAGGACATCTCACAGGCACCACCAGGGCATCCACAGAGTTCATCCTGCCTCAGCCTTGCTAATGGTAAATGTGTGCAGTGGGTATGCCTGGATGGTGCCTATCCATGCCCAGCATCCTTTTTCTCCCAGAGCTGGGCCTGCATGGCTCAGGGAAAGGTACAAACATTTCCCTGCACAAAATTACTGCAGAATCTGCCCTTGTGGAAAGGGCTTCTTATACCATCACCTAGAACTCATCTTCAATGCCCTGGAGCAAGAGGGTTTAAAGCTCTTTGGAGTTCATTCCTATTTATTCTCATTGTCTATATAAATGTCTAGTCAGGTTTTTTTTAATGAATGCCTTTTCTTGTTACCCAGTGGCAATGAGTTCACTGGATCATCAGTGTTTAGGATGAAAGTAATTCTCCCTGTCATTCATTTGGATTGCAATTTTTTCTCCTTTTGCCTTATATCCTGGCAGATCACAAAAGGAGGAAATAAAAGAAGCTCATGCCAAGTCTAGGCAGTGTTCCCAGATACTCTGGGGTCACAGGGACTGTGATATTGGACTTGGGCAGCATTCCTGGAGGCTTTGGGCAAATACAAAATACATCTTGGGGAAGCCCAGGACGGCTACTCTTAGTGCAGTACTGGAATGTAGGAAGGTGAATCCAAGGGCAGCTCCCATTCCCCAAGGCATCCCTTGCAAAGTCACCAGGCCAGGGGAATTGGGTACTTCCAAGTGGCATTTCTGGTGGTCTCAGCCTAGGAAGATTTGAAGAGTTTTTGGAGGCTTAACTACACTTTTGCCACCAGAGAGCAAAACTTGGGGCAGGGTAACACCAGATAGAGCCACCAAGATCACAGCTTTTCCTTTTCTTCATCATTCCCCAGATATGCCATCAGTTCCACTGCTGAGCACATGCATTGCTCTCTGCCAGCCTGACCATGCTCCACAGTGTGGCAGAGCATCGAGATGGTGCAAATAGCCAGAAAAGAGCCAGGAGGTTTTCTACCTTCAACTCCCACCCCCTCCCTGCTTCTCTTCTGCCTGCCCCCTCCACTTCCCCGCTGAAGGAACAAACACCTACTGCCCATGGAAGCTATTCCTAAGCAATCCCAGCCATCTGGGGAATGAGGCTCTGAACAAATATCAGAGCCTGTGTGTGCAGAGCGCACACACATGCACACACACACACACATGCACAGCCACAGTGCTGCTGCAAAGTCAAATATAGACCTTGTGGAAGGGAAACAATGGCTGGGGTTGGGTTACATGGCTGTAGGGCCAGCGAGCTGCTGTTTGTTGTGGGCTGGGGTGGAATTGGAAAAGCAAGGGGGGTGGGATGGGGGAGAACATTTGTTTTAATCTAGAGACCCCGGGCTGGTACTGTGCGTAAGGCGGAGAGGGTGACCAGGAGCAAGAGCTGAAGAGGATGATCATTTGAGTTGGCAGCTCAGAGGTGTTCGTAGACTTTCTCCAGTTTATTTGTGCTGCTTTTCTGCCTTTCTTGAGGAATTAGAGTGAGCAGGAAGGGGGAATTTCTCTGGGCTTCTGCACAGAGAAGAGTTTCTGCTCTGGAGAAGGCTTCTTTGCGAAGGAGAAGAGGCAACATTATCTGTTTTCTCAGCCCACCATCTGCTTTTTGTCCCTGATGTCTGGCTGCCTCCAAGGTGCAAGTTCCAGACTCTGGAAGAAAGGGAAGCAGCTTCAGCTGGTTTTGACAGGTAATTCCTCCCTCTGTCTGTGAGTGGTGACTGTGTGTTGGGATGATGGCAGGGGAGGGAGTCTTCATCTAGCATGCATTGGAGGGAAAACCATGACAAGAGGTTGCTGCAGTTCCCACTTCAGGTCCCTGCTTTCCTTTACTGGAGGGAAAAGCCATGGAGGGACTCTTACGGCTAGGAAAAAATCCTTCCTAATTCTGATCCAGCAGCTGTTCCATCTGAGACGCCTCTAGGGATGGCATGGCAGGATCAGAGCTTAGTAGAGCAGGGTCTAAACCAAGCACAGGAATCCCCTCAAAGCCCATTTCTTGGGTCTGCAAATAGAGCTGCTCTGAATAAATAATACTGGGCAGTCCACAGACTGACACAATGAACCTGAGACACAGGATAGTGCCTGGGGATGGGACTGGAGCCCTTCAGTGTGGAGGAAGGAGTGCATCCAAGGTCCATATTGCATGAGTCTCTTCTCCCTCCACTGTATTCCCCTTTTACTCCCATCCATCCCTGCCTGCTTCTCTCTGTGATACTCACATTCAAAGCCAAACCTCAAGCCACAAAACACATTTCCTCAGATATCCCACCTTCTGAAATCCCACCCTAGATTTTGTTGTTCATTCCCCTTCCTTGGAGCTCAGATCTTCAGCAACCAACTTTATCTCCTCAGCCTGGACAGCCCTTGACTTGCTGGTACAGCTCTCACCTCCAAGAGAGGCAGCACAGGGAGAACCACGTGTCCCATTCTGTTGGCTGCACCCTAGCCCATCTCCCTCTCTCACAGCACTCGTGCTGTGGGCGCAGATGCTTATGGATATCAGCATGTGCCAGGGTCCCTCTGCAGGCCCCCTCCTCTCTGCCCATTCAAATGCTCACACAGCATCCAGAGGGTTTCCTTAGGCACGGTTAAGCAAATGAGGTTTAAGGGCACCGGGGCACGGCTGTGCAATGACGTTGCAGTGCAGTGCAGCCAGGACCAGGGCAGATCCCAGCGAGGAATGCAGGAGCAGATGAGGATGTTGCAGGAGGTGGTGCTCTATCTGACACAGTTAGTGAAGGTGGTAGGATGTCAAAGAGGAGGTGAGGCTGAGGCTGAGCAGCCTACACTCAGTGTTGGAGGTGTCACCAGTAAACACTTAGCCTCCAACCATGACTGGCAAAGAGTGCAAGGCAGGGTGTTGTGGGTGTCAGAGCAGAAATGTGGATCATTCCAGGTCCTAGAGCTGCAGTGATGGAAGGAGAGGCTGTCTGGTTTTAAACCAAGTACCAGAAGCTGTGCTTTGCCCTCAGCCTTCCCCTTTCCTTTTTGCTGTAAGCTCCAGACATGGTAGGAATCAGGGCTCAAAAGCAGGCTGAGCTGGCTGTGAGGGATCAGGGGATGAAAATGGGTGTAGAATCACAGGACGCATTTCAGGACAGAGCTGGTGCACACCTGTCTCACAGATTTCTGAAGAGCTGATGGAGCAACCTAAGCAGGAGGTTTGGACTTCTCTGTTGCCCTGTCTGTGGGGTGATAGAGACAGGAGGAGGAAGAGGGCAAGGAAAGGAACAGGGCTCCTGGCTGACAGGACAGCAGGAAGGGGGCAGGAAGGAGGCAGCTTCTGCAGAGGTAGAGCAGGGATAGGCCCCCATTTGATCGCTCAATCAGGCTGTGTTGTCGAGGCATGCCAAGGATGAGCAAGGAGGGGTCCCTGCTCAGAGCTGGCAGAGACCTTGGCTTTGATGGGGTTGTGCCTGGGCTCTTACTGGGTCCTGGGACCTGCAGAGCTACCCATGGCTGCCACAGGGTGCTGACAGGGCTGTCAGGAACTGCAGAGGGCTGGGGGGGGACTGGAGAAGGTGAGAGCAGGGATAGGTGGAGCTTTGTCTAATGAGATGAGATGGAGTGTGAAAGCATCCATTAAGTGCCTGTAGGACATGGTTCTTCTTCCTTCCTGGTGGAAAAGAGCAAACCTTGTGGGATACAGGGGTAGAAAAGAGCTGACTGGTGTGAGCTTGTAATCTAATTAAGGATTGCTAGGACCTTTGAAGGTGACGGCTATGATCTTGTCAAGCAGCAGAAAGGCCATGCAAGGTGAGAAGGAGAGCAGGCAGCTGTTTCATCTGAAGATGTGACAGCCCAGACCCTCTCCCACGGTTGCCTTATTGTTCCTTATTGTCCACTGAAGTGCTGAGGTCCACATCTTGTGAGTGGTAGCGAGAAAAATGCTGGGGACCACAGCTTCTCTGGATGGCTTCTTTTTTGGGGGTGACTACTACAAGTTGAACCTTTATTTTAAGGATGGGGCTTCTTAATCCTACAGTTTCCCAGTGGAGGTGTTTTAGTGGACCCTGGGGACATCAGGGAGGGGCTGCAGAAGGTGTTTTTGCTTATTCGTATTATTTCACATAACCTGAGCAAAACGAAGGCTCGGATCATCGCGCACCTATTTCCGAGAGGGGCGCCAGGCTGAGAGGCTCCGTGCCCCGCGGGACCGCGCCCCTGCCCAGGCGAGGGC
>NW_005054299.1:18392601-18404037 GCF_000277835.1 Geospiza fortis | reverse complement strand
AGCGGCGCGGGTCCCCCCGGGCTCCCAACCCTGCCCCGGACCCCAGCCCGGAGAGGTCCCGGTAGCCTTCAGATTGGAGCAGTGCCTGAGAGCCCGCGTCCTGGGGATGTCCCTGGTAGTCCCCAAGCGCACAGAGGTCCCTGGTACCCTCGAAAGGGAGGTTAATAGACTCGGGGATCGTCCTCGCAGCACCCGGAGGTCTGGTAGCCCCCAGCCCGGCCGGGCAGAGGTGGACGGGTGGGACGGAGGGAGCTCCCTCGCCCGTGTCCGTGTGACCCAAAGCCAGGCCTGCCCAGGTACGAGCTGCTCACACCTCTCCCGGGCACCAGCTGCCAACCAGGATGCCGGGGTCCGGATCGACCCCGGGGTTCTGCCGGGAGCAGCACCCACGGGGTGACTAGGTCAGGAGGCCCGAGAGGCTGCGCCTCGAGTGGGGAGCTGTGGGGGAAAATCAGCCTTTGCAATGGCATATGATCGGAGCTTGTGCTCCTCACAGCCCTGAAGGAACATGATACCACTCTTCAGCCCTAAATTATTTTATAAGTTTCATAGCAATTGCTTCACCCTCTCCTGAAATGCAGCAGCTGTTTGCTACTGCCCAGTATTTAGGAGCAGGAGGCAAAGGAGGGTCATGCATGCATGTTGTCAAAGGGACTGTGGGGAGGGAGGATGCAGGAATTCTTGGTGGGATTTGGCTGGGGCAGTGGCAGTAACATCCTGTAGCCCCTCTGAAAATGCTGCATCCTTCATTGGTGGTGGTTTGTTTGCTGAAGAGATGCTTCAAGCAACATCATTGCTTTTATGGGCTATTTTGTCCGGTCCAGGGAGGTGAAGCTCTTAGCAGGGACCCCAAAATCCTCCCCTCTTCCTGCAATGCATGTGTACATGTGAGTGGGAGGACTTATGTCCCCATCTTAGAAGTCTCTCACACAACTATGGACCAAGCATAACCTTCCAGAGCTGGAGAGTCAAGCTGAAAGTGGAATGGCCCCTGTTCATCACACCCACACAGCTGGGTAGAGCCTGCTCCATACCTTCACCATTCTCTTAACAGAACTGTTTAACCCCTCCCATCTCATTACAGTAATATATTTATGATATCACCCTCGAATTTCCTGCCCTTAACAACCCCAGAAGGCTGGGAGGGAATGAAGCATTTTTGGAAAGTATTTAATGCTACTTCAAGAGGGCAGGAGGCGGTCGGAAAATAGATGGGTGCAGGAACCTTGGGCTGACAGGGCTCTCTGCAGGACAGCCGAGGAAAAGGACTGCACCTAGTGAGAGGTGTGTGTTCACATTTCCTGCCTGGGGCTGCACACCAGCTCTATGCCTCTTGCTGCACTCTCTTGCTTGGACAGTGAAAGAGGGCTGCTCTTTTGTGCCTGCTTCTCTGCTAGATCCATTGGACTCCCTGCTCTGCTGCAGGGTTTGAAAGGCAGCCCGGGCACTGTGAAGAACACTCTGCCCATCTATTCATGCAAATGTGCACAGGGGGACCTTATTTAACACGAAGCTGAAGCATCCCAGATCTAGGGAGGGAAGATGAAGCTCCCCACAGCTGGGTGGGTGTTTCTGGGTTTCTGATCTCCTGACAGCAGCTACCAGGGGCAGATGCTCCAAGATGTGCTGTAACAGCCTGAACTATTACACACTCAGGATTGAGTCTGCACTCTAAGTTCTCCTGTACACACATTTTCAAAAGCTTTTTAATTCTTAGTGCCCCAATGCTGACTTAGAGGGAGGAGTCTGGATGAAGCAGAGGGGAGTGTGGTGACCAGGCTGTGTAAAACTGGATGTTTCAACTCAAACTCCCAGGCAGTAGAGAGGAGCTGTGGTGTCAGCCAAGGGATTTTGCTGAGCTTGCTCTTTTTCTCTCTGTAGGTGTTCATCTCGGTGGGGCCACACTGACCATGCTCAGGAGCTTCTGTCTCCAGCTCATGTCCTTGATTTGGATCCTCTTGGCCCATCACCAGCTTGTGCAAGGTGAGTTTCTGTACACATGGGTCCCTCTCTTTCATATCCCTCTTTCCAAACCTGTCCTTGGCATTGCTGAAGGCTCCTCAGTTTTCTATGCAAAATCGAGATGGTCTGACTTGGAAAAGCAGAAAATGCTACCTGGTCATTAAATCACCTGGGGTGTGACACTGGAGGCACCTTAGAAACTCTTGCCCACAGCGGTGGCAGTGCCGGAGCAGACTGACAGAGACATCCCTGCTGCTCTGTCTCAGTTTGGTTTGGGAACCCATTCACCCTATGAGCTTGCTCAGGGGAAAGAAGGTCCCAAAAGTGAACAGCCAACCCTGGGTCCAGTGAGACAAAATCCTTTCCCAAAGATTAGTTTGCTCTATCCCTGCTCTAGATAAGCAGTGAATTCCCAAAGCCATGTGTCAGGAGAGATGGTTACAAATAGGAAAGGTGGCAATACCCAGGCTTGGGGCTGAGCAGTCCCAGGATGCTGCTCCAGCTCTATAGTGACTTGTTTTAGGAGGCTCTGACTGTGTGCAGTGGGACCTGCTGCCTCACTGCAGCAAAATTGCATGCACAGGGGATTTCTTCCCCTGCTCATTTTCCCAGGCAGCACAAAATGCTGCTTGGAAAAGCCTGACTGCATCTCGAGGCATGGGGGCTTTAATCTGTTTCAGTCCAGGATGGAGGGGCTCAGGTAAGGACATTCACCTCCTGGGCCTGGCTTGCACAAGATTTGTACAAGACTTCTGGGGAAACCCCCTGCTTCTTGACATCTGCTCTAGTTCTGCTGCTCATGGAGCCAGAGCGAACCAGCTCCTCTGTGGAGCTAAGATGCAAGCAAGTGATGGGGAAGAGGGGAAGGTGGAGATGAAAGGGAACACCTGGCACAAAGGAGAGGATGAGAAGTGGCACAGCGAGGCCACAGCTCAGTTACAGTTTCTGTGGCTTTTAAATAAATAAACAGAACTGGATACCTGGCCCCATGTGAGGCCAAGTCCTGCTTCCCTGTGCTGGAAGGGGAGTGCTGGCAACCAGGTCCCAGAAGAGGCCAGGAGCCCCTGTCAAACCACTCTGTGCAAATAGCTGCCCTTCGAGACAGCGACATGCTGGGAGGTAAAGAAGAGCCATTCCTTCCATTTCCATCCTTGGCCCCTTTGTGCCCCTTGCAGTACTTGGCCCTGAGCTTTCCCACCATACTTGCTGCAAGACTGTGGGACCAAGGTCCCGGGTGGGTCAGTCCCTATTACACAGGTTGTGTTAATGCACGGGCAACTCCAGCTCTTGCCCAGAAGGGCCCAAAACCTAAAGGAGGCAGCAGAGAAAAGGTGGGAAAGATGACCAGAGATTGGGTAGTTTTGAAGCAGAGCCCCATTTCCAATAAAGACAGTATTATTGACAGTGGACAGTGAAATCTTCATTTCTTGTGTGGCATCCAGTGAGTGAAAGGAAGGTCCCCCACCTTACAGTTCTGGGGACAGGTAGGCCGAGCACTTAAGGAAACACCCAGGGCCACGGGCAGATCTGGAATCATCTATAGTCTCTGCTTAGCCCAAGTCCACATGTCTCTTGTCTTGTAGGGGATGACTGCAGTGAGCGCTGCAATCTCGCCCACGGCTGCTGTGACCAGGATGGGAAGTGCAGGTATGGCTTGTCTGGCTCTCTGCTGTTCCTGACTGTGACTGCTCCCCCTTGACACCGTGTCCCTGGTGCCTACACCCCTGCCCAGAGCTGAAGCACCTCCTCCTCCACTCACCCATACGTGGAACTGATGTCTCTGCTCTCTTCTTACCTGACACACTCTAGAGTGAGAGGTGTTGACACCTCTGACTCTTGCTGGGTCCCTCTAGCCTTTGCTCCAGTGTTTCCCTGCCCACCATCACACACTGAGCACTGTTATTCTGCTGAAGCCTTTCTGCTAGAGGGAAGCCTAGGACACCCTGGCTGTGCCTGGGTGATGGGAAGCAGCCTTTAGGCTCAGATATGATGAGGGAAAGTCATCAGGCAGCAGAGCAGGCATGAGGGTTGGCCAGCTTGCTTGGCCCCCTCACTGACTGAGATGGAGGTGCTCTCCCTGGGGCATGGAAGAGAAGGCTTCCAGCCATGCATATAACTGAGGGCTTCAGGGGTCCTCTCTCAGAAGCCTGAGCTGTGGTGGGGATCTCTGGATGTTTTTCATAAAGGTTTTACCAGCAAGCTGTGAGCTACAGCAGCAGAAGTGCATATGTGGTACTTGGCATCCCAGCTTCAGCTGGTGCCCAGATCCTGCAGGATCAAAGCTCAGAGCCTGACCCTGCACTTCAGCCTGGGAAGCACCCATACAAGTGCTCTGGGCTGCCACAGACAGCCCACTGTTGTCCCACTGCAGGGCCATCTGCAGCCCCCGCTCTATAAGGCAGCACCAGGAGGCAAAGGCTGGCTTTGGGCTGGCTGGGACACCTGTGGCTGCAAGGGGACAGACTGCCCAATGCCACCCTGTTCTTGCCAGGTCATGGTCAGTCCCCTTTCACAGGACAGCCCCCGGTGTCACACCACACCTGGGCCACTTGTTCTTGCTGACTGCTGCGCTGGGGAGTGTCCAGCTCTGGTTTGGCTGGGCCCCTGTTTGCAGCTGCAGAGCTCCTCCCTGAGCCCCTTCAGCAGCTGTGGCTGCCTGGGGGAGCAGGGTGCTGCAAAGCCCCACTGAGAAAGGCCACATGTCACCATGTGGCAAGTGTCCCAGCTGCAGACCTTTCTGCACGTGAGTTCCTGATGCTGATTTCAGGCCTCCAGAGCATTTGCTGAACTTTGTGGCTTGGCAGTACCTCAAAATCACCTCAAACTCAGGGAGGCTTAGCTGCTTACCTGGCCCCCTTCCTGGCAATTTTTAGGTTGGCCAGCTCCATTTTGGAGAAATGGAAGAGTTGATAGCACCTGCTCCTTGCAGGTACTGGGGGGTAGGTGTATCCACATCCCTCTGCTCAGGGCTGTCTAGGTATGAATGTATTTCCCCAGACTATACAAGGCACATGGTATCACCTCCAGTCCCATAGTAAAGCCTCTAATTAATTTTTGTGTATATATATATATATAAAATTTTTTGACCATTTTTCTCACTCCTTATCTCTTTGTAACTACATACAGGTGACAACAGCCATCCCAGGTCTGAAAGTGCAGCTGTGGGCCAGCCCAAAAAAACTGAAGTCACCACACATTGTGCTGAAATGAGCCCCAGCCATGAAAATGACCCCCCTTCCTTACTCCAGAAACTGTGTTGTTTTTGTTGGGTTTAATTTTGTGCTGGTTTGAGTGTATCTTTTGTTGTGGCTTGGTGCCACCTCCTCTCAGCTCTCATCTTGTTATCACTTGCTTTCTGCCTTGGAGCTGGCAGGTCTGAGGCATGCCTGCCACGGGAGCAATGCAGCTTGGCTTTACTTAGGCATTGCCACTGCCCTGCTCTTCTGGGGCCAGAAGGCTCCTTGTGTGCTGCAGGTTCTCCCATTGTGCTGCCCCTGAGAGCTGGTTGAGGAGTCTGTTCTGTGCACCAGCCACAGCAAGCAAGGTTTCACAGCTGGCTTACAGCGCACCCCAGACAAAAAACGATACACATTATAATGCAGAGAGGAGCAGTGAAACACACACACACCTCAGCAGCCTCTTGTCCCTTTCCCTCAGGAAGCTCAGAGTTATGAATGGGCTCCTCTCTGCCTGTCAGAGTGGCTGCCTGCTGTGGGAGGCACAGGAATTCCTGAGCAGGGGTGTATACAGAGTGGCTGGTTGGAGGAGAGCAGAGGGATGTGGGCAGTGCAGGAGAAGCTGCTGAGCTCTGCTGCTGGCCACTCACCCTCCCTGGCTGCAGGGTGTGTCTGCTTGCTTCTTTGGGCAGATGAGATGCCAGTACTTACCTCTGGAGGAGGGAGCTAGGCAGTCCATGGGGCCTTTGGGAGGGTTTCCGAGGACTGCTGTATCTGTAGGAGCCCTGCACAGCACACAGACAGCTTTTGTGCAGCCCCTGCTTGGATCTGATTTGGTGATTTAATTTGATTTGATTTGATTATGGTGCTTTGCCCTGTCCTCCTGCAGGTGCGATCCAGGCTGGGAGGGGGAGTACTGCGAGGAGTGCGTGCGTATGCCGGGCTGTCTTCACGGCACGTGCCACCAGCCTTGGCAGTGCATCTGTCACTCTGGCTGGGCTGGCAAGTTCTGTGACAAAGGTGAGTTGCGGGCTCGACATCCCTGCCTCTGGTGCCCAGCACACCCTCATGGTCATGTCATCCAGTGTAGCCAGAAGCCACCTGGGTGATGCCATTTTGGCTGCCTGGGAGATGGGATGTTGCCTGGCAGCCACAGCTGGGACCATTCCCTTCCTGCAAGAGAGGTCAGACTGCTGACACTTGTTCCCTGGCTGTATGGCAAGAGTTGGCATAATGTTAGCCAGCCTCAGGAAACGGAGCAGATGAACTCATTGCATTTCCCGTGCTGCATCAGGACTCCAAGCAGCATCCCCTGCTTTTGCCAAGGCTTCCTGCCTTCAGCAGGTGGCTGGGGGACTCCCCTTATCCATCCCCAGGGACTTGTCTGTACCAGGGGGTCTCCACTGGTCAGACAGTTGGCATGCACTGCATCTTCACAACCACACAGGCACTGCACTTCTGCTGCTGCATGTGCCTATTGGAGCGAAGAAGAGAGAAGCTCCTGCCATTTCTCCATCCCCAGGGGGGTTGGTGGGTTGTGTTTGCACTGAGTTGGCCACATCAACCCTCTTGTCTCCCTAATTCACACCATTTTTTTTCCCCTCAGACATACACATCTGTGAACACCAGTCCCCCTGCCAGAACGGAGCACAGTGCATCTATGATCGAGATGGGGAGTATTCCTGCCTGTGTCCAGAAGGTTTCCACGGGAAGGACTGTGAGATGAAGACAGGGCCATGTGAGAAGGCAGGGTGAGACACTGCAGTGAGATTACAGACACCATTAACTTTGGGTCACACACTGCCAAGTGGAGGCCCAGCTTGGCTCGTTACCTGTGAATTTCCATACAATAATGGAGTCAAGCCAAAATCACCTTCGGCTTTGGTTTAGCAGCGTGCAGTGCATGGTCCCACCAGGGTAAGGGCTTTGTTGCAATCTGAACAGATTCCTGTCCCTGCTGTAGGAGGACAGGAATCTGTTCATCATGCCTGGGACATCCTATCTCCCAGGCAGCCAAACTGCTGTAGGCATGGTGAGCTAACATCCATGATGCCTTTGGGGAGCATCAGGAGGGCATGTTTCCTTTTCAGGTCATTTGGCTGAAGACCTTCCCTGGTGGGTGCACAGCCACAGCCTTTGAGGAGGTCCCACAGCCTCTCTCTCAAGGAGATAGAAACTCTCAGCCAGTCTTCTCCTAGAGATAGCTGCCCCCACGGAGAGAGCTGGACACACTGACCATGCAAGCAGCTCTGTTTACCTCCCTGGGGTGTGGGAAGCTGCTTGGTCTCCAGGGCCATGACCTATCCTTGCTCTCTCCACACAGGTCTCCATGTAGGAATGGTGGGCAATGCCAAGACGAAAATGGCTTTGCCAGTAACTTCACCTGCCGGTGTCTGGCTGGCTTTGTGGGGGCTCTCTGTGAGCACGACGTGGACGACTGCCTGATGCGCCCCTGTGCCAACGGGGCCACCTGCCATGACGGCGTCAACCGCTTCTCCTGCCAGTGCCAGGTGGGCTTTGAGGGGCGTTTCTGCACCATCAACATCAACGACTGCGCCAGCCAGCCGTGCAAAAATGGGGCAAAGTGCTATGACCGCATCAATGACTATGACTGCTTGTGTCCTGACCGTTTCACTGGCAAGACCTGTGAGATCTCCGTCCCTGAGCCCACCTGGTCTCCTCCCTACCACCCTGCAAACCATGAGAATGCTGGAGGAGTGAAAAGCACCACTAGTGAGACACCAGGGGTGACACAGCCAGAGCCCATCAGGACTGTGGTCACAGGGCGGCGTGTGGCCAACCACAGTGAGAAGGAGCTGGGGGGAGGGTTGTTGAAAATCTCTGTGAAGGAGGTGGTGACCCAAAGGGACTCAGGGCTGAGTGAAGCCCAGCTGGTGACAGTGCTGGTGTTCGGGGTGCTGACAGCAGTGTTGGTCCTCATCACTGTCCTGCTAATGCTGAGGAACTGGCAGAGGGGCCGTCAAAGGTCGAACTGGTGCCAAAGCCCTTCTCAGGCTGCAAGAAAGCTCCAAGACCAGGAGTGTCAGGTGGGCATGCTCAACACCATCTTGATTGAGCCAAGGAAGACTACAGAGCTGTGAGCTGCGAGGACTCTGAACCAGGCCCTGGCAGATCATCGTGCTGGCAAACCCCTTGAACTGCGCCCTGCGGAGCCACACTGGCACCCACTGGGCAGCGGGGAAGGGCTCCCAGGGCAGCAAATATGTCAACAAAACCCTGGGTGTTGAGCACTGGTGTGATGGCCCTGCCTGGGTCTGAGCTGTTTCCTGTCTGGCTGGCTCAGCTGGCACCCATGGCATTTGAAGGCAGGGCTGTGTTGGGCCAGCCCTGCAGGGGAGCAGTGGTGCGCTGCCTGCAGCAGCCCATGCCACACAGGCACTGCTGTCATCTAATCCAGCACTCGGAAACAGGACAGGTAGTGCTGAGCAGGGCACAGCCCTCCTGCAAGCCCAAATACTGCCAGACCCTTTGTAACTCCTCTCTGTGACTACGGGAAGGGGATTTATCCTCGTTTCTGCTGGTGTTGGGATGCTTCTTCTGGGGCCTTTTATACAGTTGTGGCTGCATGGGTCTCCCTGCCACAGTACTGTATGGGGTAGTTCCTGGCTGTTTCTGGAGGCTGTCATTTCAGATGCCATGTCCCTAGGGAGTGAGCAAACACCCTTGCTCCCTGGCCTTGTGGTTCTGTGAGCCAGTTCAAAGAGACTTCAAAAATCATTGCAGGTCTCATGCCCTTCTTCTGCCCTGGCTGATGCACCCTCCTCTTGCTGTCAGACTTGGGGGTTACAGACATGTTCCATACTTTCCTCCTGATAATTCAGGAGTCTCTCTTTCTCACTTACTAAGCCGTCCTTTCTGGTCTGGCCACATATGACCAAGATCCTTTTCCTCTGCAGTGTGCACTTCTGCCTCACTATTTGCTCTCCTCTGGGCCTGAGCTGGTCCTTCTCATATGTCCTCATAGGTGAAGCTGGAGATGAACAAGGCTGTGCTGTGGCTGGTTCAGGAGCAATACAGCATCCAGGTCCTCCTTTCCTCTCCCATTCACTCTGAGGCAGGCAGCTGGCTATAAACTCAGATCAGTCACTGCAGCATTTCTCGATACAATGAGGGCTGAACTCCCCACAGTGGATGTGAGCCTGGCATGAACATAGGAAGCAGACACAAAACTGCCTTCTCCACCATGGCTAAAGCATGGCTGAGAGGCAGGAGATGGTCAGGTCACTTAGCCTTTGTACAAGATCTCTTCCTGCCTGTGCTGGTCTGGTGTGCAGCAATCCCTCTCCTAGGACCAGGGATTTCTGTGCCTCCTCATGGGCATGGATGGCTAAGCAGTGGGGCAAAACTCCCCACAGCCCAAACCCTACTACTGGCTTGTAGGGTTGCAGAGCTGGGTCCAAGGTGGTGTGAAGTGAGCCAAGAAGTGACTGCTCAGGCCAGGAGTGAGACCTGGGAGAGGGGACTGGGGCTTCATCAGAAAGATTATTTTTTTAATACATGGATGGTTATGTACCTTTATCAAATAAAACAAGTACAAGAAAAGAAACAGTGTATCAGAGAATCATAAAACAATTTAGGTTGCAAGGGACCTCTGAACACCAACCTCCTGCTCTCAGCAGATCCAAGTAGATCAGGTTGCTCAGCAACTTGCTGAGTATCTCCATCACTTCCCTCAAGAATGCAAACCCAGACTGTGGCACAGGAGTTGTCCTGCCTTATTCTCCATCTGCAGGGATGGGGATGGCTCCTACAGCTTCAGGGAAAGGAATGGCACCTACCCCTGGACAGCATAGCAAAGGTGTGGGCTAGGCATTGCCTTAAGAGTGTTGGGAAGAAGGAGTCCCAGGTGCCTATGGCAAAAGCAAGATCCTAAAACTGAAAGCAGCTGTGGGTTTTGTGCAGCTGGGAGCAGGGCAGGAGGGACAGAGAATTTCCTTTGAGGGTGTGGTCTTCAAATAAACTATCCTTAGAGGCCTTTAATGCAATTGCATTCTAGCCCCTCCAGGGAAAAGCCTTCTGCACTGAAAACCAGAGGAAAAGTAGCAAGGTCCCTGGGTGCTTGGAAAAGCCTTCTAGGCTTGGAAAAGCCTTCTGGGAATAGCAGAGGTAGGTACAGTTGTCTTCATGTAGAGAGGGCACCACTCTTGTATCTTATAAGGAAATAAGTGTCTGGTGAGGAAAAGGGCCAAGGACTTGAATCAACAGCTTCACAGGATATTTCCACTTTATTTTACATTGCATATGTCAGACTAAGTCTCAAACTAGGAGTTACTGATTCTTCAGTGAGTAGAAAATCCCTCTGTAATCTCAAAGGGAAGCCTTGGAGGGGAGCAGGATCCCACCACCCAGGCTTGCATAACTCTGAACAGCAGGTCACATCTTCCCTATTAAAGGAAAGGCCACAGTGCCACACTCCTGTCCCTGAGGACACACAACTGCTGCCTGCAGGCAGGAATAAGCCCCTCCCTCACCTCAGCAGCTCCTGGCCCTGCAGGGACAGGGCTGGTGTCTGAGGTGTGAGGAATGCCAGCCACCCAGCTGGAAGGGCTGCCTGGGCTGAGCCCAGGAGGGAGATCATTGCTGCCTGCTGTGCAGGAGGTGCTGGAACAAGGAGCCATCTTTCTGGCTGAGGCGGGTGGGTGAATCCAGCTCTGCCACTCTCCCAGCATGCATCACCAGCACACGGTCTGAGTCCAGGATGGTGTTCAGCCTGTGGACAACAGATGCCAGGACACACCTTGTTGGATCTGAGGAGAAGCTCTGGATACTGCTTCCCCTGCTGTTAAGGGCGGCCCAAGACATGGCCAGCATCAGGAGCTGTGCAGGATCTCCCTCTGCATTCAAGGCCACAGTGCAGTGCAGCTCCCCAGAGAGCCTGTGCTCACTGCTGAAGTGCAGCACCTCTTAGGAGAGCACAGTGATGCCTTCCAGCTGCTGGGCATGGCCAGGAGAACAGAGGAAAGTTCTGTGGGGGGAAGCTCAGGGCATGCCTGATTCTGGGGTTGCACAAAATGTCTCTATCCCCGCAGGGGTTAATGAGTTGCTTTATTTGCCCCAACATTTCCTCACCTGTCACCCCCCAAGGGCAGCAGAAATTGTGCATCAGCTGTTATTTCCCTGCAGTCTAGCATCTTTGCTTATGCTACTACCACCACTGGATTTGTACTTGCCAGACAGCCAACCACAGGCCCCACTGCACACATATGTGCCCAGGTCTGCCCAGACTGCCAGCAGAGCAGCAACCTCTGGCTCTGGATAGGGAAGACAGAACAGCAGG
>NW_005054299.1:18392474-18392591 GCF_000277835.1 Geospiza fortis | reverse complement strand
CATGCACCATTCAGTGTGAAACTACAGCCCTGTGAAGCTGCACTACACAGAATTTGAGCAAGTAAAAGGCATTATGGAGTTCAAGACTCTGGTTACATGTTCATCTCCAAGAGAGTG
>NW_005054299.1:18376776-18392446 GCF_000277835.1 Geospiza fortis | reverse complement strand
CACATCCCATGCTGGGTTTTACCTGAAGCTGAATGGCATGGAAAAAACATGGATACAAATAAACCCCATTATCACTTCTCTCCCCCACTGCTCTTCATCCCAGTGGAAAAGGGGCTGGGGCCATCTTCAACTCAGTCTTGCTGCTTTGCCTTCTGCTACTCCTGCCTCTGCTGTTTCTCCTCTTTAATTACTCCCCCATCAAAGGTGGCCTCCCCACACCCAACCCAAACACACACCTCAGCCCACAGTGCCCTTGCACTTCTACTTTATTTATGCCTAACATCCCTAGTGTAGGAACCACATTCCCTTCACACCCCTCCTGCCTCCCTCCTACATAATGTATTTAACAAGACCCACTTGATTCACTTGCCAGGCCCAGCCCACCCTGCCTGTCATCCATCACTCCCACTCCTGTGCAGCAGGACACCAGCCCCTGCCACCTGCTCATTTGATTTTTATTTTTGTGGTAACCTCTGTGCTTTGAAAACACCCTCCATACAATTGCATAACCCTCCTCCAAACGCTCCTCCACTTGGCAAGAGTAAGAGCAGAGAACACCACCTAATGCTGATCCATCCCTTCTCTGCAGTATTCATGTTTTGCTCTCCTCCCTCTGGCTGCAACCATCCACTGATTCTACTCTTAATCTCTCTGATGGGAGGCAATAATCACTGTTGTCCTGTCCTGCCTAGGCAGTGTCTATCTCACAGGCATAAGGTGCAGGCTGGAACTAAAACTCAAAAAGACAGAATCATCTAGGAGCTGGCTGCAGCCCTTTGCTGCTGGCTGTCCTGCACTGCCCTCTACTGAGCCAGGGACACCTGCTCCTCCCCGGTCTCCACATTGCCCCTTTCCATAGTATAGTTCTCCATTACTCCTCGCCCTAATGTGGCAGAACCAGAAGGAATGATTCACCTGCCCTACCGATGTCAGCAAGCAGTGCCCAGGAAGAGAAATCTGTGATATGATCCTGCATTTTGCCTTTTGCTGACACCAACTTCTGGGTACAACATTTTCCTCTTTTCACATCCAGTTGTTCCAGCACTCAGCAGAAAAGGCAAAAGGCAAGGTCCAGCCCTGGCACTTGAAAAACCTTATCACAGAGACCTCCATGCTCAGCTTGAGGCCCAGGCATGGAGTGTGTAGCCCCCTCTCCCTGAGAGTGGCAGGATGATTTAGGCACAGAGGTTCATCCATACCTGTGAGCAATGGTCAGAACAGTTTTGTCGGCGAAGCGCTGGCGGATGGTCTGCTGCAGCAGCTGGTCTGTCTGCTGATCCACGCTGGCTGTGGCCTCATCGATGCACAGCACCTGCCAGGGACACAGAGTGAAGGCAGCTCCCAAGCACCACAGCAGAGACCCCCCTCCCTGGCTAGAGACAGCCTGCGAAGTTAGCACAGGATATCTGTTCCCATTACACCTCCAGCTCTGCAGTGCTCACTCTGCTGTCCCCAGGCAGCCACCAGCAGTTCTCCCTCCCCCTTGCTGCCACGGGGGCAGGGCACTCACCTTGGCCTGCGTCAGGAGGGCTCTGGCCAGACACACCAGCTGCCTCTGTCCCACAGACAGACTCCTTCCCCTCTCTCCCAGCTCGCTGTCCAGTCCACCTGCAGGGATCAAGATCAGCAGTCACATGCATCATCTACACAGGGCCCCAAACAGCTCCACCAGTCCAAGGTTTTCCCAGTAGCACACAAATCCCAATTCTGCTCAGGCCCAGGCCTTAGGAACTGGAGCCTTTACACTTAGACACGAGCAACATCTGGCACAGTTCCCTTAGAACTAAGGCCTGGCTTATCTCTCAGTTACTCCTCTAACACCCACTGAGGCCTGATCTCACCAGCAAACTTCTGCCACCAATCCATCACCTGCCAGTCCATTTGCCTCTAAATGTCAGGTAATGCCACTGACCTGTTCCCACACTGGTTCTAACCTTGCCTAACCCATTCCCTACTGCATCCACCTCAGCTCCCTGCCTGAGCTAAGCCCTTCCCTCCTCTTAGAGAACCTGCACTCATCAGCTGCTTCTCACTGGTTTCCAGCTCACCCATCTGAGTAACAGCATCCCACAGGTGGCACTGCTCCAGCACCTCCCGGAGCTCAGCATCCGTCCGCTTTCCCTGGGGATCCAGGTTTTCTCTGATTGAGCCACTGAACAAAAATGGATCCTGCGGAATGATGGCCAGCCTAGACCTGCAAGCAAACAAAAGCCAAGGGCTCATGGGATGGGTTCTGTAGAAAAGCAAAGATCTGCTACTTCCTTTTTCATGGGGTGTCTTATAGCAATGTTGTGATGGCCCCGACGAGGGGAGAGAATTATGTATCTGACTTTATTGATATTATAAGGTTAATTTATTACTTTATTATACTACATTATTCTATACATCTAAAACTGAATCTGCCAAGCACTCAACTGCACACACTGTACTGAATCTTGTGACTGTAACCCAACAGTCCTGACACACACACACACTCTTGGCCCTGATAGGCCAAGGAAACAAAACACCGTGACTTTGGGTAAACAATCTCCATGTTGTATTCTACTTTTGTACAAACACAGGCACAGCAAATGAGTTAAGAATATTCTTGGGAAGAATTGTGCCTTGCTTTTCTCTGTGAAGAGAAATGTGGCTACAGTGTCTTAGTTTGCTACAAATCTTAGAGGCACAGAGACATGGGTCACATATTCAGCCTGGTTTCCTTAGCACAACTGTCAAGAAACAACAGAGAGAAGCTGCCACAATCAGAAAAAAGGGTGCCACAACAGTGAGTCCTTTGCTCCTCACTCTTTACTTTGGCATGCAGCCACTGACAGCTCTCAGCCACCATCAGCTACCCTTCACTCTGCTCAGCCATACCTCAGCTCCTCCAAGCCCACCAGCTGGCTGTCAATACCATCGAGGAGAATCTGGCCCGATTTCATCTCCACCATACGGAAAAGGGCCAAGAAAAGGCTGGATTTCCCAGATCCTGTGCGACCCACAATGCCCAGCTTCTCTCCAGGGTAAACAGTGAAACTCACGCCATCAAGTGCATTAGGCAAGCCTGGTCTGTATGCCAGGACCACCTGCTGGAACTCCACAAGCCCCTTGCTTGGCCAGTCAGCAGAAACCTAAGAGAGATACACAGGTGAGAAAGGGTATGATAATGATTGATTGTCATCTTCAGCATCACCTCCCCACAGTCCAAGCCCCACCCTTCCCTTTAGATGGCTGCTTGGCTTCTGAGCAGAACCAACACACAGCCCAGTCCCACCTCCAGCCCAGTCCAAGGCTTGTTCTTCCATCACAGCTTGTATCTAGCACCCAATCTGCTCCACTACTCCTTCCCATCACTGCCACCTTCACCAGGTCCTGCCAGAGATTCAGCCTCCCCAGGAGATATAATAGTAAAAGATGAGTGATCAAGGTGGTTTCTGTGGTGAGAGCCCTCCACCCATTCACTGGAACCCTGTGATCTCCCTAGGGGGCAAGTGCAGGGCAAAGAGCCAGAAGATGGGCCAGTACCTGAGACCACATTTGAGCTTTTACCTGGACCAATTTATCCTGAGGCTCCATGGGGATGTCTGTGGTGTACTCCTCTGTCCGCTCCACACTCACCATCATCATCTCTGTGTGAGTGAAACTGTCAATGAGATCTGAGAGCAGGTGTGTGACAGACAGAGCATATGACAATGCCAGGCCCACAAGTCCTGTGAGGACAAAAGCATAAGCATAAGAATGTTAGTGACAGGGAAGGAGTTGACATCTTGCTGGGCAGACAAAAAAAAAACAAAGGAAAAGTCAGGACTCTGAAGTCTGGGGTCACACGTGAGGTTGGGGACACACAGGAGCAGAGACAGGAACTGAAGCACTACACTGTGGGTGACTTGCTAGTGACAGGAAGCAGGAGCTCTGGATCTTACCCCAGTGTAGAAAAATGTGTAGCTCTGGTCTGGGAGAAACCCCTTGGGCACAGCCTAGGAGTGGACATAGATCAGTCCCTGGCAGTCTACCTGGATTTCCCAGCTGCTTCTGGTGCTGGATGATGGCAATCCCTGCTATAGCAGTAACCACAGCAACCCCAATCATCTGCAAGCGGATGTCCAGCCACTCCATCACTGTTTTGCTGGCAAAGAGACAGCGTTGGTTCTGCTCCAGATGCAGCTCATTCTCCAACTCAAACCTGTCAGGCACACAACAGAGGTTTGCATCACTCAAATTCCTCTCCTGCTGCCCTGGACAAAGGGCACTCTAGCCACCCTATAACCAGCCCCACAAGAGGAAAGCCTTGGCCTATAAAGCCAAAGCTCTGAGCTCTGTCTCTCTGGGTGCTTGTGCTCCCTGCTCACCTCTTTGTTGCCCGCATGGCTCTGATGGTGCTCAGTCCCAAGAGGGTCTCTGAGAAGTGGGTGTAAATGGGAGACAGGGTGATGCTGTGCAGGCGCTTCAGCTCCCGCGACGTGAATCGGTAATAGCGCTGGATGAAGAAGTAGACTACAGCCAGAGGGAGCAAGACCAGACCAATCCAAGGGAGGCCATAGGTCATTATCACCAGCATGCCCAAGAGCCCGTAGATGTTGGCTAGGAAGATGTTGAGGATGAATGGCAGGCTGTCATCCACACAGTACAGGTCCGAGGAGAAGCGGTTCGGGATGCGGCCTGTTGGTGTGCTGTCAAAGAAGGTGACTGTGGCCTGGCAGCAAGGGAACCAGACAGTAAGAGCCAGTCAGGTGCAGTGAGACCCAACCACAGAACAGTGTGCAGGAGAGCAGCACCAAGGAGAGCAGATGAGGCCACAAGGAGGTGGCCACCACAACCCACTTCCTTACCTCAGCCTCCAAAGCCAGCATCCACTAGCAGCCAAACAACTCACATACTGTTTGCATGGAAAAAGGAAGCACTCCTTCTGTATTGAATGGCTGACAGCTACTGAGAAAGCAGGCACTCAGACACCATGACGGCCCAACAGTAGCAAGGCAAATCTAGCCTCTAATCTGAACTCCCAATCTCCTAATCCTAACTCTAGCTGAGGACCCAAGGAAGCCAAAAACATAAAGTTAACTGACATATGCCAGCATCAGCCCTAGATCTTGCTTAATAACTCCTTCCAATCTCATCTAAACCTGAACTCACCATCCTGTAAAAGCTACTTTGACTTGACTGGCTGTACATCTAAGGCTAATGAGTGAACAGATGCAGGTGGGAGCCGTAAATCATCCTTCCATGGAATGAACAGGACACATTTTGAACCCTGCTCATTGGCCCCTTGTGCTAGCTGTGGTGCAGCCCTTTGGAATACAGTCCTCCCAGCCAATAACAACAGAAACCTTAATCTATCTCCCACACCTATACTCCCAGCTATGAGAAGAATGGCAGCTTGCAGGAGCCTCAGCCTGCTCTGGACTTTGTGCCCATTACCTTCAGAACCCTTTGGAGCAGTCGGTCGTGAATGACAGAGGCAGCACGGAGAGCACCATAAGCGAAGAGGAACGCCCGAATAATGGTGAAGAGGGAATTGGCCCCTGCAATGCTCCCATACACTATCAGGTAGAAATACACATCCACTGAGACATTGGGAGGGGCTGGGGTCTTGTCCAGATCTTGAATGGGGGAACTGGAAAAAAAGAGGAAGATAATGAATCTGCCAACATCCTCCTGACAGTAAACTTACAGACAGGGCATGAGAACCCAAGAGCATACTCCAGGGGAAATCAGGATACTCTAGCCTGATACTCCTGTTACACCCCTTTGGCATTTTGGGACAAATACTTTGATTACTATGCAGCTAGGGGTATTCCATCAGCCCCAGACAGAAGCCTTTTTGGCACATTAAGTCAGGGATTTTGATTCTCTTTGTCAAGGCAGCCACACACATCCCCTGAAGTGAAGTGGTCAGTTTATCTATCCCTGCTCTCCAGGATCTTCACCCGAGACACACTTAAGGACATTTCCTGCTCCCTTTGGCACCTCTGGACCATATTCACTTACACAAGCCCAGCAGTGGAGAAGAGAAGCAGCTCTGGGGAAGGCAGGGAAGCTGAGCAGGCCATCACAGAGGTATTTGCTGTCTGGGATATGCTGGAGATCCAGTATGACAGCCACCAATCCGAGATATTTCTGGATGCTACAGAGAAAGACAGACGATGTAAAGAGAAATTCTACTTCCGAATCAGCAAACATGAAGCTGAAGGGGAAGCTGCTGGACAACTTTCGCATAGTCTCACTGCCCAGTATAGTCTTTCCCCTGTTAGTAGTAGAGCAGGAGCAAGTGAACAGCCTTGAGGTGCAGCAGCAACACAGCACTGCCACAGCCTGGTATCTTTCCTTCTGGACTCCATGCAGCCAGGGAACCAGACAAGAGGACAGGAGTGTCTAAAGAGAGATATGCTGCTGGGTCACTGCCTCACCTTGCATCAGGAACAGTGAGAAGAGGATTGATATTGCTAAGCAGCTGCCCATTGCCATCCAATAGGCCTTGTACACCTGAAAAGCCACTGCCCCTTCTTTCTTCTCTTCCTCCTTGTGGATGAGATTATGGTTTTGGGTTGGTTCTTCTGCCTCTGTCTTTATGACCTCTTCCTGTCCCTGTTCATTAGGGGCTGTGGGGATAGATGCAAAAGCAAAGGTCAGTGCAGTGTTAAATTCTTCCTGCAGCTGTTCCTAAATGTGAACAGAGCAAGTCTAAACTATGAGGGACACTTTTTTCCCTCCTCTCTCCTCTTTCAAGACAGGTGCACCAACCCTGGCAGTTCTTCATCCAAAACTGGACTACAAGTGGAACAAGAGGTTCAAATACCGCTCCAGACCAATACCCAATGATATGTGGGCCTTCTGTCCTTCTGTGTATACAGCACCCACATATCAGCACTGCCACAGCAGAACAAGATGATGGGAGTTCTGCTCTAAAGCCAGCAGCCATCAGGTACAGGTTCTGTCTGGAAGGTCAGCTGTGCTGCCCCAGCTACCCTTAAGCTCATCAGGAACAGACCTTTATCCTTATCCCCCTTGTCTGTATCCTTGAACTTGGGGAAGGCTTCAACAAGTGGCAGGATATCAGCTGGTGTGCCTGCGAAGAGAGACATGCAAATTCTTCAGCATCTGTGAGGAGCGGGTAACAACTTTCCACCCTCCCACTGCCTCTTGCTCTGAAATGACCCAGTTTTGTTCTCTCATAACATTCCCTATGTTATACAGCAACTGCACCCTTGAAGGCTCCACTCCATTCAACCTGTTACTCTTTCTGCCTCATCAGATCCCCACATCTAGGGCTGTCCTGTTTTATCTGTACATCTGCACATCCTCTTCCACTCCATCTTTGCACACATGCAATGTTCTCAGTGTCCTCTTTTATCACTGCGTTCCCCACTAGCCAATCCTAATCCCCTCAAGCCATTTCAAGACACAGGCACAAGTGAATGCCTGAGAAGACAGAGAGTGTACCTGTCTTAACTATCCTGCCATTGTCCATCAGCAACAAGGCATCGGCCTTCTCCAAAAACTCTGTCCTGTGAGTGCAAAGGACCCTGGTCTTATGTTTGAGAATTCCAAAAATGCATTTCCACATAATATGTTTGGCTACATCTGCATCAACAGCAGCCAGGGGATCATCAAGGAGGTAAAGTTCTTTATCCTGGGAGAGGGACAAAAGAAAAAAGGATACAGCTGCTGGCCCTGCTGGAGCAGGCAGTGCTGTACAGAAAAGTCCAAGTGTCTCCATGTGGCAGCACCTTTAGGCTAGCACAATGTGCTTTAAAGACATGCTGCCAGAACCGCACAGCTGAGTGCTTCCAGACTCTTTATATTTGACTCGGCAAGATCTGCCACACAGTAACTCCTTTGTTATTTACCTGGTAAACAGCTCTGGCAAGGGCTATTCGAGCCTTCTGTCCCCCACTGAGTGTCACACCATTTTCACCCACCTCTGTCTGGTCACCTGCTGGTAAAATCTGAAATATTCAAGAAAATAATTTAGAAAGGGACAAGAAACTGCTGGGGACCCAAAACCAGGATACAGGGTCCCCTCTCCAGCCTCTGGCAGTAATTTCTAAGGCTGACACCTTACCAACAATTAAACAATGCAACAATCTATACACTGGTTCTACAGACAACCAGCAAGGTTTACTTATGCTACAAAAATCTCTTACACTCCAGAATAGGGTGGGTCACATCTTAACTACCCATTGAGAGCAACTTCTGGTCCAAGGTAATTGCACACAGTAATTTTCTGTGAGAACAAGGGCTGTGTCTGCATCAAAATTATGCCAGGGTCCTTCCAAATGGCATAGCAGTAAAAACTACCAAATTTCAGTACCTGGAAATAAGTCTCCTCTTGTTTTGGTAGCATAGGTGTATTTTACAAAATCTCAAATAAAAATCATGCCTTTACAGAGTATTCATAGCTCCAGCCAAAATAAATAGGAGCTGCTAAAGCTTGGTACTTCAGAAAATCAGGCATTAGCATATAACTGGGAGAAGGCTAGATTCCTATATATACCATATATACAGCCAGGTTTACTGGCAAATACAGTCATAAACCTCAAATTTACAATATATGTCAGGAGCACTGACTTAGGCCTTCAAAACCCCAAAGAAGTTGCTTCTGATCCTCCCCCCAAAAAAAGCATCAGCTGCTGATAGGTTCTGCCTGAAAAACCCAACAGTCATCAGCTCTGCAAGAACAACTGCTTTCCCTGGCATGAAGAGCTTTTGGCTCAGCAGCAGAAGAAACCACCCAAAGTGCTACAAGAGTGACTTCACACCTTAAAGAAGTATGGGCACGCTAGGAATGAGTGAGCTTGGTAATCAGAGCAACACTGTGTGATGGGACATTGGAGTAGCAGTCTGAAACAATATACACTGATCCCATGAGGCTCCGGATGGATGCAAAAGCCTGCCAAGAAGGCCCAGGCAGGTTTCCAGCCTAGACACTCACATTTAGGTCCTCGGAGAGGGCACAGGCCTCCAGCACCTCCTTGAACAGCCTGGCATCATATTCCCGCCCAAAAAGGATGTTTTTGCGGACAGTGGTAAACTGAATCCAAGGCTCCTGTGTGGCCAGACCAAATCCTTGCTCCAGGTCACAAACATACACTCGTCCACTTTGTCTGCAAGCACAACAGAAGTAGGTATAAAGTACAACAAAGAAAAACTGCTGGCAGATCAAAATTACCCACAAGTTGGGATAGCACTGGACAATTTCCCCCTGCTGTGGCATGGAGGGACCAGGCAGGGAAAACTCTTTAGGCTACTTACTTAATGAGCTCTCCAGTGATGGCTGCAAGCAGAGAGCTTTTGCCAGAGCCAACCTTCCCAACAACCCCCAGGAGCATTCCCTGCAAAGGGAAAGGAAAAGAAGCAACCTGATGTGCTAATGCAGGGTAGCTTGTCCAGATTTCTTGAGCCACATGTAGGCTGTAAGGAAGCTGACTGCTAGGACCATCTCATGTTCAGCAGTGCAGCTGGGTACAGTTGTCAGGTAAACCAGATTCCTGATATGACAGGACACAGATTTGCAAGGAGTGGTAACTCTAGAGCCCTGTTCTGTTCCCTGTCCAGTTGTCTCCAGCAGCAATAGTACAAAGCAGAGAGAACTAGTTCATCTCCTGTCTGTAAGCCATGGATGTTCTCTAGAGCCTTTCAGCCTTTCAGTGTCCTGTGCCTCTTGGCCAAGAGAAGATTTTGATGCACAGCTCCTAGACTGAGGAAAACATGCCACCTCTGCTCCATTATTTCTAGTTTCCAGTATTTTTTCTCTAATGCATTTTTCTCTATTACCTCCCATGTCCTTGCTCACCTTTCTCACTGACAGGTTCTCGATGTGCAGTTGCAGACTGCCTGTGGAGGAGGGCTGTCTGGTGCTCTCCTCCTCAGCTGGCACCCATGAGAAGGCTGCACATTGCATCTCCATGGCAGTAGCAGTATCTGAAGGGCTATCTACAAGTGAAAACCCGAACAGCAAAGCACTGCTATGAGAAGACAAGAAAATTAAAGGCACCTGGCATCACAAATATCATCAGCTTTGTTCCCAAATGCAGAGACCATGGATGAGGCACTGCATGATGCCCCTAAGCCAGCCACAGAATGAGACTCTTGCCTACTGACTTGTCCTTAAACTTATACATCCCTTCTTCCAACCCTTCTGTCTCCAGCTCACACCAGACACACATGGCTGTCAGGGAGACACTGCAATGATATAACCTGGTTTTATTATTGCTGAAGGTAAAAGAATGGCAGGGAGTTGGCCAAAGGCAATGAAAGAAGGAAAGGGAGCTAATATGGCTTAAGAGAAGGGCAGCCACTCAAGGCCTTTCTGCCACGTGAAGCCAAGTTTGTTGATGGCTTCAGTGTCAGAAAAGCTTTGGTCAGAGGACAGAGCTGCTTGTTCTACTTGGACATTAATGGCTCTGTTGGGACAAGCAGTGGCTTGTGATTGGTAATGTGGAATGTTATAGCCTTGTCTCCTGCTTTCCACAGAAATTAAGAGAAATGTATCCACTCTGCCTCTACCCAACTGGACACTCTGAATCACAGGGTGACAGCCTGCTGCCCTCCAGCACTGCCCCTGGGCCTTGCACCTCAGCTCTCTGCTCTGAGTGTCTGCTGATGTCTCAGATTCCTTAACCGTTACCTAGGGCATAATAAGCTTCCAGGTCCTGGTCCATGAGTTCAAAGAATTGCTGGATTCGATCCAGGGAAACTTTGGCCTCCAAGATCCCATTCAGCACCCATGGGAAGCTGTTGAGGGGTAGAATAAGCATCCCAACAAGGGCCAACGCTGTGAACACCTGCGTGGGTAAGCAAACAGCCATGAGCTGAAGGCAGCACCTCCCCTGTATCCTCCAAACAGCTTCACCAGAGAGAGCCTGAAGAGCTGTGGAGAGACATGGGCTGGGTTTATTTCCCAAAGAAGATCCCTCAGAATTGCAGTTCCACTGTAGACTGTGTTCTGCACAAGACAAGTTTGGAGCTCTCCCTACTACCTACTTACCTTTGTGGCAGTGAGCTGGTGACCCAACAGGACAAAGGTGACAAAGATGGCAATGGAGATAACAACAGGGAGTGCTGCCCACATGTACACACACAAAGCATCCAGGTAACTGATGGCCCGTAGCTTCTGCAGCTCTTTAGCCCGGCAGGATTTTATCCTGGTGCTGAAGTGCTGCTCCCAGGCATAAAACTTGATCACCCGAATGCCACACAGGAACTCTGTCATTAGCTGCAGGCAACAAGAAAAGAACATCAAGCAAATAGTGCCCAGCCAACCTGGACTGTGCCTGGGTGTGCAGCTGCCTCCTGCTAAGGGTCAAGCTAGAGACGTCAGGAACCATTTATTGCTAACAAAGGCATAAACCTAAGTGAGAACTATTGGAAACCTTGTGCTCATCCATCCCACCAGCTTCTTCATCCACCCATGCTGCGTACAACCAAGAAAATGGCAAAATATTAACTACTTTCCAAGTGAAAGATGAACAACACAGGTGAAGGGATGTGTGGAATTGCTAGCTCCAGCCTGGATACTATTCACTTGTGCTGACTTGACAGTGCCTTGAGATAACATCTGACTCTCAGGCCTGGTCCTGCCCTGACACAGGTGGTCTGTATCCAGAGCCTGGCTGGCTCACTTCCAGAACTCTGGTGTCCCTGCAGGATGCAGCCCTCTCATTTCTGTTCTCAGGCCAGCATATGTAGAGCAAGCTGACTGTGTCTCTGCCCAATATTAAAGAAGACTAACAAGAGAGACTTTATTCAGCAAACCAGTCTTACAACAGTTGGAGAAAGTTCAGCATAATCAGATACAACTCTCGTAGATGCACCTACTGTTGGGAAAATATGTATTTTTAAAGCTGCCAATAGTTCTGACAGGGAGTTGACCTAAGTTTCATGCTTCAAAGCATGAGTGAAACTGCTGTCCCCTCAAACTAGAGATACAATGCTAAAAGGTGGGAATCAAATGTCTGACATGTGGAGAGGAGAGATGGCACTGCAAAGAGGAGAAAAGCAGTGGAAAAGACTGAGAGTGCCAAGCCTTGAGCCATACAGAATTACATCTACGATCATTGCCCTTGTCCAGACTGAAAGCCACTTCATCATTGACAGCATCACTGGAACAATAGGATGGACGCAAATCTAGAGGAAGCCATCGGGAGTCTGACCTTTATTACACACAGAAAAGAAACTTGCAAGGGAACCTAAATTAGCCCAGGGGACAAGACAAGCATTAAAGATTCATGATCTCAGAGGTGGTGAAACTACATCACCCTGAAACACTTTTGACCAAAGTGTGGGTGTGTGCCCTTTCTGGCATTTTTCTCAACAGCTGTGATTCAATTAATCTGCTTTGGACCATGACTAGTGGCCAAGAAGCCAACGTTCTGGGACAAACAGGGAAAAAATACAAACTCAGAGAGACACCCCTGCCCCTCACTCACCTTGACTCGTGTGTCCTTGTGTTTCAGCATCTCCTCGTTGTTCACCATGATGCGGTTAGCTATGATCTTGTTGATGGGCACCAGCAGCAGTGCCAGGGCCACGCCTCCAAGGAAGGCTATCCCCACTTGCTGGTACAGGAGGTAGAGGGTAATGGCAAGCTGGACAGGCAGGCTCCACAACTCGTGGAAGCTGTAGCAGAAGTTGACCAACCTATCAGTGTCTGTGCTCATGAAGTTGACAATTTCCCCCACAGTGAAGCGGGCAAGGCTGGTGCTGCTGACGCGCAGAGCCTTGCGGTAGATGGCGGAGATGACGGCGGCCCGCACCATCAGCGCCATCTTGTTCATCTCATACCTGAACTGGCTCCGCAGGAGAGCGCCCAGGAAGGAGCCAGCAAAGAGCCCAAGGGCATACAGAATCCCATGGCTCAGGGGCTCCTGCCGTGACTCCATGAAGTTCACCAGCAAGTTCAGAAGCAGAGGACCCGAAAAATCCAGCAGACTGTCAGCCAGCTTGAGAAGTCCAAGGGTGTAGAAACGAAGCCCGAAGGCCGCGTGAAGGACTGACAGGAGGTGCACAGCTTTCTGGGCACGGTGTGGGCTGTCTGGAGCATCACTGCTCCCATCACCTCCAGCAATGATTGGGCTGGTAAGAGACACTGTCTCCTCCTCTGCTTGCTGAAGAGCTGCCTTCTTTTGCCAGCAAGAGTAGAATCGGTCGCAGACCCGGACAGCCTGGAGCCGGTGAGGAAGTACATAGACGTCCTGTGGCTGGTTCAGCTTCTGCTGGTAGCCACGCTTCATAAGGGGGTTCATCCAGGTGTAAAAGAAGCGGGAGAGCCAGCTCTCACCATCTTCTGCCACTCTCTGCTGGTCAGACACTGGGATCCCTGGCTCTGAGACGGGCTGATCCTCTTGCCAGGAGCGATTGATGGAGAGGAAGTCTTGCCTGGCAGCAGTGGGGAAGAGGTAGCTGACCACATAGGCAAGCAGAGAGGCCAGCTGCAGACACAGAATGGCGAACCTGGCAGAGGCACCGGGGTGGGCAGGGGACCAAGCTGTCCCACTCTGGCAGTACCACAGCAGGGTGATGATGGAGGAAGGTAGGGGTAAGACAGTGAGGAGAGCCAGGGCTGCAGGGCCCCTGGTGAAGCCATGAATGGACCTGCAGAGCATGAGAAGAGCGAAGCCATGCACCAGCCATGCCAGGGCAGCAGTGCCATTGGCCAGCACTTCCAGGTACACAGGGCCCAGCTCCTGCTGGGAAATGGTGGCTGGGATGGTGTCAGCAAGGAACAAGCCAGCAAGGACAAAGGAGGTAGCGATTCTCCACCCCCAGCTTGAGCTGCAAGGCACACCAGAGGCAGACCTTGAGGAGGAAAGAGCAGTGAAATAAATTACAGTTAGAATTCCACTACCTCTCGGTCAGTACTGTCCTTTCTTCCTCTCCTCTTCCCCATGTTTATACATCCACTCCTACTTAACCTTCTGGATATGCCTCCCTGGGTCTGTAACTTTTTCTGACTGTAGGCATTGCTGAACTACATGAGGTCAATATAGCCCACTCTTTGGTCAGATGCTACCAAAGAAAAGCATTTTTTTACAGAAATTTGTTTGCAAACTATGATATTTGGTGGTCAAATCAGACTCCAATCCTTGAAGATTAACAGCAATAAAAAGTATATACAACCTCTTTAACACAAATTTTGGATGATGAAATTCTCTGTGTCACATCTCTGATCCTTGATTTCCTTGTCTGTCGGATATTTTTTCTAGAAACATTATTTTTATCACTGTGAATTTCAGTGATGCTGTGCTTGTAAGGTCTATAATCTATTGCCCATCAAAATACTTCATTATCACTGGATTCTTTGTGGCCTTTCAGTATCAGTGAACGCTGTCATGTTTAGGAATTTCAGAAGAGGGTAAACAGAAAAACAATTCTGCATTTATCTAAACTCCTTATTGCCTTATATACATCTTCTATGGTACCTTGCATTTATATCCTCTACCAGAATACTCCCAGTTTCCCCAGTCCTTATTAACTGAAAAGGTTTTTAATTACTTTCTGTGATTTTATGCCCACAATCCCCTCTATTCTTTCTGAATTCCTTTCTGTACACTGAATTAAAATGGATGCTGACAAATATAATAGCATTATAATATTGTGTCCTTCCCTAATTACATATTCGGCCTATGATAGGGGATACAATTTCCAGCCCTTCTACCCCACCTCTAGTCCTGCATAGCAATCAAGAGCCAGACGAGTCAGTTGTCATACCTCGGAGTGCCAAGGAAACAGGCACTGACCACTGCAAGGATCACATGAGGCACCACGCTTAGTGTCAGCTGGTTAAAGCAATGGCCAACGCTGCCATGAACCCACACAGGGAGTGGATCTTCTGGGCTGGTCCCACACAAGCTAGCCAGGATGTTCTCCATCCTTTGCTGGTAATTCAGTCTGAGACACAGGATGTCCTAGGGTAAAGAAAAAGCAGCATGAGATAAAAAACATAAGAACTACAGCCCCAGTCCAAGCTGGAGCGACAAGTAATTAAGAGAGCTAGAAGCAAGTTCCTGGGTCATAGTCCAAGCCCGGCTATTGTTCACTCACTATCATATAATCTACTTAAGAAAATGATCAAGGGCCAGCTGAAAATAAATTATCTTGTTTATTCCCTTAAGTCACCCTGGGACTGCAATGCCCTGTGAGTTTGAAGCTTTCTTATTTCCAAGTTGAATTTTTTTTTCCCATGGTAAGTTTATCCTCTATAAGTAGTACAAGGAAGTATTTTCCTGTCTACGGATTAGTATGAAAAATATTTTGAGCTGCTTAAACAATAACCTATTCATTGTATTTCCATGTTCACAACACATCCCACCAAGGTACTCCTTGAGGCAGCGTGTAACATGAAACAACCCCTAGACGGCAGGGGAGGATGCTGGTGCCCATCCTGAAGCAGGCGATACCCATAAGCTAGAAAGACTGGCGAGCCCGCCCCCTGTGTGTGCCGCCCCGCGGACTGAAGCACACCTGGCAAGGCCTCGGCTTTACAGGGATTTCTGCTCGCACCAGCCCGTCCCATCTCCAGCGCGGGGCCGGCTGAGCGCCACGGGCCGGGCGCCGCACCGAGCTCGGCACAGCGGGGGCACTGCAGCACCACGGCAGCACCCCGGCACAGCGGCCCTCGGCACGGCAGCACGCCGGCACAGCGGCCCTCGGCACCAACCCAGCACGGCAGCCCCCCGGCACGGGCCTG
>NW_005054299.1:18370613-18376680 GCF_000277835.1 Geospiza fortis | reverse complement strand
GAGCCCCGAGAGGAATCCAGGCCGGAGCAGCAGGCCGAGCTGAGAGGCAAGAGCGAGCCAATGCAGCACGCACAGCCGGCTCAGACTTCCACCTTCCGGACAATATAAACAATATAAATTACCCAAACTAAAAGCTAGGCTCCAGCCATGAACGTGATTTTCCCCAAAATTCCTCTAGTTCTGTCCTGGTGATCATATCCCTCCCTTCCTTCTATGATTTTTAACTCACAGCATCTGAACTGTTTGCACACTGTGAAAAATCGCCAATCACTTGTTTTTAGAATTTTAAAGGTTTAATAGTAATAGAATGGTTATAAAAATAGCAATATAATTAAAGTAATAAAAATTTGGACAATTAGGATTTAGGACAATACGAGACAATAAAAACAAAGAGTTACAAACAGTCTGGGTACCTCTTTCTGGGCAAAATAAGCCCGAAAAAAGACACACATTAACAGAGGATTAACCCTTAAAAGCAGTAGCCTGTTGCATATTCATACATCTCATACATGATGCATAAATTCCATTCAAACACAGGATTCGGTCTGGTCAGTGTCAACTTCTTCCTCTTAATCCTGACGGCGTCTTCAGGGCTGAGCGAGGCGGGAAGAAGTTCGTTTCTTTTGATAATGGAGCAATAAATTCTCTTTCTCTGAAAGATTTAGGTATCCTGTGGCTGCTATCTCGGTGTGACTACCTCATTCCTTTCTTTAAAAAAATATCTTACATAGCATAGTTTCTATTTTAACATTATGTTATAACCTAAAACTATACTTAACACACTACTTAAGAAAATTATTACAGCATAACTTTCTACATAACACATATAATATTCATTTTAATATTTGTGAAAAGCCAATCATAAAATACACATTTGTCACACACACTGACAGACACCGGATGCACATTACAGACTTGCAGTGTCACCGTGTCAACCAGCACAGGAATATTTATGGGCCACTGTGTTACCCAAACATCAGCAGGTATAGCCCAGGCGGTGCTTTTGCGGTATAAATGTACTTTTACAGGTACAGCATTCTTTGCTTGTAAGACAGAAGACTACGAGATGAAAATAACATTACTATAAGAGCACCTTGCCAATAACACATCAGTCTACTCACAGCGGCTGAGGTCTCCTAGCATAGTGAGAGGTCCTGATGTTAACCTAACACAACCATCTGAATAACACAGGGTAAACAAATCCTCTCTGATTCACCAGTGTTGTGTTCAGTGACTGTCTGGAGCACGAACACACATGCAAGCAGCACCCCCAAATGCGACACTCATTCTTTCCTATAAGAGTATGTTGCATTGGGGTGGGGGGAGTAAACGCACAACTTTCCAGATGAGAGAAAGCAAACTGGAGAGGACATCAGCTCCATCTGCTCTGGACTATTATACAGTAACAGGAGAGTGCTGTAAATGTCACTACAGTACCTAGCAATTTTAGCTGCTACTGGTGATTTTTATAGCAGATGATCTGAATGTTTCAACTGTACCAAAACCTTCCCCAGTACTCTGTTGCCAGGGAAAATAAGCATATAACTACTACAGGTAGAAGACTTTACTTTCAACATGCAGCTCACCAGAGATACAAAAATATTCTCTGACCTTGAGTGTTATCAGTGCAGCGCTGAGGAAGGAAAATATCAGTGACCTTCCTGAGAAAACAGAGCAATCTGGCTAAGGGAGTGTGGAACAGCAGCTAAGAGCAAGAGCTCAGTGGCCACACTACTCTCTAATCACTGCTTCCTTGAAAGGAGCAGGAGAGTGCATTATCTGCAAGGCTCTCTCTCCCCCTCCTTCCTTGTTTAATAATCTTTTCTCACATGCCTGACAGCAATCTTTGTGTGTCAGAATTGTAAGGTTGCCTTTACATGACCAAGCTACTCATACTGTACACTGTATCTGGCCAGCCTGCTCTTTTCCACAGGTCATCCAAAGGTTTCTAGACTAAACTTTCTTGAGGAGGCCTTGAGAGTAAGTTTTATGTCCTCTCTGCTCAGGGAAGCTTCCCTTTAACAAAAATGCTGTGAAAGCAGCAAACTCTCAAAACAGCAAGTAGGGGTTGTGTGAGGTTGAAGCACTGAACTGCACACAAGTGAAGCTGATTTCAGATTTCATGGTTCTGATGTCTTGTTTATTTCCAAATGAAAACAAACAAACAAACCCAAACAACTTAGAAATGTCCAAAACCAACCAACCAAATATCCTCAAACTATCCACAACACCAACCAAACAAGTACTTTCCATGTCTTAATAAGATACCAGAGAAGTTCTTGGATATCAACAAAGAACATCCTTTCTCCCCTGAACTAATCACTCTCAGAGCTTTTCCATTCAGCCACTCTGTATTTTAGCATTCTCTTTGTTCACGTGCTGCATCCTGCTTGCTCATCTCTCCTAAACTCTTCAGGTTCAAAACCATGAACTTTATCACTTCACCTGAAGGATGGAAAACTTTCAGGTGCCACAGATTCCTTTTTCGTCCAGACAGCATTGCCTACACTCATATGGGAAAACAAACTAACTGATCTGAAATCACTTTGCCTGTTCTGCATAAGTGCATTTAAATAGCATCACAGCAAGAATTTAAGTAGACATTCCTCCTTTTCCTGCTTCCTTTTGGCTATTTCTCCTGCTCCTGAATATTCCTGCCTACACCATCTACTGCTACATATTTGACAGATTTAAGATGTGCAGGCACGTGGAGTGGTGGCTATATTGCATACAAAGTACTTTGGGCACTATAAATAACCATACACCTGACAATTATAAAAAAATCTAAGCATTGAAAATTGAAAAAAAACCCCACCAACATTAGGTTTAATTTAATCCACCCCCACAGGCCATGCAGGCCAGATTTTACTCACTATTATCCAGAGTTTGTTAATGCTCTAGATGGATAAATCCCCAGTGAGGAAGCACTATCTGGCAAAGGGAGACTGCCCTCCCTTTTCTGATGAGTTTGTTTTGTAACAGATTACTTAATACCAATCCCAGGACTCAGGGAATCAGTGTAGGCTGCATGCCCATTCCACTTCCCAGCTATAAGTAAATATTGAGCTGAAACAAAAGCCAGCCTAGACAAGCCTTAAATTCAGAAATATCAACCTTGTAATTACAGCTGTAAAATCTCTGAAAGCAATTGTCTGTTTGGATGTGTTTTTTGTGCTCCCAGCCAGCACTCTGCTATCAGCTGAACCATCCTCAAATTCCATGACGACACAGCCGAGGAAGGTTTGATTACTTGGCTCAGTCCAAAATTTTTCATGAACAGGATGCTTTGCCTGGACCTGAAGGCACAAGATAGATATTATGCCCTGTTTTCCAGGGAAAAAAAATTAATGCCAAGTTCAGAAGACAGATGAGTATCTTCTACTGCATCTCCTCATGAGAACACCAATTCTGTCATAGAAACACAGAAACTGTCTTTGTTGTTACTCATAGCCAAGCCATTCCACATTAGATGATTGTCTCATGCCCTTGGATCTAGTCTTGACTCAGACAAGAAGGTAAAAAATTATAATTAAGGTATTACATTTTTCTCTTTTACTGGTCTGCTTCTTAACCTAATGGTCCAACCTGAATTAACTTTAATTTTGATTTCTGTTTACTTGTTTATACAAAGCTACTCCTAACTTTTCTTATTCTGTTCTTTCTGAATGCCATTTGCTGCCCTTTCTTATTTGGGGCCTAATGAGAATTCAGAAATACCTTATTACCCCAACATTGACCTCAGCATCCAATTAGCTAAAACCTCTGCAAGCAGCAGCTAATTGCAAGTTCAGCTATGAGCCTTGGAATTCCAAGGAGTTCAGGAGCTGAACTACTGCCAGAACAGACTGACTGGCACCTCTATCATTCAGTGTGAGTCTAGAGCACCAATTGCAGGGATGTTACAAAAACCTCTGCAAAGCAGGTAAGGACCTTGCCTGACTTTTTCAATCCCTGAGACAATCTGTAGTGCTTCCTCTTCCAAAGATGTGAGAAGTCTCAATGGGCTCTGCACAACTGGGTCCAGATTTCAGCACTGATTTTAGGAATAAATTAACTAGATCCCACTAGGGATGCTTAGTCCCTTTAAAAACTTAGCTTTGTAAGGCAGGGGGTTAAAAGATGATACTACATCAAGTTGGAAATGAGTTTGTAAATTGCAATTATAAACTGTAATTGTAAGGCAATGCTCAGTAACATGACAGGGTGCTAGAAAATGCTAATGAGCACTGGTCAGTCTCCAACAAATGGAATGTTTCTATTAGGAACTCTTTTAACATCACAACACACAGGGTGTTGGCTTTCTTTTCACCACTTCTGGCTTTCTTTTTACCACTTCTCCCATGAGCAGTTTTCTTACTGGTGTGCAGATAAGACACTTTAATGAACTTTATATTCCGTTTTTATCATCTGGATTCTTTCACCTTCCAAATGCCACTAAAATCTATGATCAGAAACCACCAGAATACCTCCTGTAGACATCCTCTGGCTGTAAGGCAAAGGAGTTAGAAAAAAAAATTGGCATTTTGCAAAGTTTTTAGGTATTAGATGCCCAACTATTACAGAAAACCGAATTTTAAAATGTTTTGCAGAGTTTCTTTGGTTTGTGGCTTTTTACTTGTCCATTTTCAAACCAAACTATAGTTAAAAACTGATGTAAAGAAAGCAACAGCATGGAAGAGATGTCCAAAACCAAACAAATATTTTTTCTCACTCTTTTTATCAGCTATTTTAAACACTCAGCTATTTTTATTTACTTCAGTTGGCCAAACTGAGTGCTTGATGCAGACACCTGACACCAAGGCATGAAAACATGTTCCTCCTTTGAATAAAGTAACAGAACATATTTGGGTAACAGTATATTCCTTACAGTGATAAGCTACTTGCATATGATCTACCACAAAAAAATAGAGGGGAAGTTCCAAAATACACGTCAGTTTGTGGTTATCTCAAAGTGTTCTGCTTCTCTGGGTGTCACTGAGTCTGCTGCTTAGGGTAGTTAATTGGAACAGGCTGAGCATCCATTGGTCCCACAGGAAGTAGATTCACAGTCTGCTGCACATCCTCAAAGATGAAATCCTTATTCCAGGAATTCTTACAGTTGAATTAAGGTCGCTGATGAACACTGCAAGCCTTAGGACAGAAAGGTGAGAAGAGGACAATGGCAGCAGAAAGTAAGTCTTTAACTAGCTCATGGTTATTTTGACGACTGAGTGCATTCCCTGAGCCTGGGTAGAGATGCACTCATTCAGAAAATCTTAAAGGGGGTCAGTTTTAATACAATTGTACTAAACCACTCAAAGCAGAAATATCTTATCAGACAGGTCACCATCCTGCTGCTCTTTGTTGTTACTACTTATAAATAGTATGCTTCGAAAAGGTGTGATGTTCAAGCAAATACATTCCCAACCACGCAAGCAAAATTTCAGCCAAAAATCGACTGGCTCTTCAAATACAAGCCCTCACATGTCATTCACCTAAGAACAAATTACAAATCAAGATATAAAAGCTTGTGGATTTTGAAAGTGAAGCTGAAGAGTTTTATTCGAACCTTCATTTCTCTGCTTTCACTTCTTTTGACCGCTACCCCATTTTAGTTCATTGGAAACCAAAACCCCCTTCCTCTCTGGAGACAGCCCCAGAACAGAGTAAGAGCAATGTTTCAGCCGTGGCACGAGAGTCGAAGCTGTCCCGGCCGCTGTCCCGCAGGAAGGGCGGTCGGTGCCCAGGTAGGAGAAGGAGGAGGCGGGAAGAAGCCATTTCCTACCCTGCCATCCCTGCTCCCGGCAGCCCAGAGCACGGGAACTGGCTCAGGAGTTTTCTGAGCTGGAGGCTCAGCCTCGGCACCGCCTGATCGATCAGGCAAAGATAGCTTTCCAACACACTCCTGCTTGAAGACAACACCACCCGTACCGACCAGCTCCGCAGCACCGTGCGTGCGTGTAGGGGAGGGAACAAAAACCAACAAAAGCAAGCAAACAAACAAACAACAACAACAACAACAACAATTTCCCAAACAACAAAAAACCACCAAAGCCGAGCGTGCCCCAGTCACGGCCGCTGGGGCGCG
>NW_005054299.1:18332490-18370120 GCF_000277835.1 Geospiza fortis | reverse complement strand
CACCCGGGGTGCTCGGTGCTGGCCTGCCCCCGCCTGGGCGGCTGTCAGAGCCCCTGACTCGGCGCGGCCAGGTCCTTGCAAAATTACGCCGGCCCCGGGCTCCCCCTGTGCTGAGGGAGAGCGGCAATTTGCCCCTATTCCTTAGAGAGCTAAATGGGAGAAAAAATTGATTTCCGTTTTAAGTGATGTTTTCCCACTAGTTTCCGTTGCATTTTTATTTGTCTTACTGGCTAGAGCCATTTTAGAGAAGGTTCGAAGATGATGCTGTCTTTTCGCTAAGGCAGAGGATGTAATTTTCCTCCATTTAACACATTGGGTTGTGTTAGTGCATAAATTAACTTATGAGAATATAACTTTTTAGACAGCATGTTGAATGAGTACTTTGTCTGAATTCTTCCTGCTGTCACGGCGGGCGTACAAAGAGGGCTGTTACTGATTTATGTCTTTGAGAGGGATTCTTTGCTAGGCACCGCTTTGGGGCTGTGCACAGGGTGTCCCAGTCTTCTCACTTTGTCTTGGCGAAGTCTGATTTGGGCAAGCTCTGTTTTGGTGTCTGTGGTGGATGGCATCTTGGATGCAGACATCTTCGTAATAAATCAAAGTGTGAAGACATACGGGGAATAAAGGGACGGGGTGATTTTTTTTTTTTTTTTTTGCGTGTGTGTGCTTGGCTCACCTAGGTTTTGTCTTCTTGCTCCTTGGTGCTGTGATTGTTTTGTCTGGTGACTCTGAGCTGCGCTGTTAGTAAGTTCATTGTGCATTTGTGCTACCGTGAAGAAGAGATTTTCTTACTGGGGTACTCTAGGCAGTGGTTGCATGGTCTCTAAAAGTGTGTTATCTCCTGGTCCATTGCCTGATGGGACACTCCCAAGGGAGAATGAGGATTGCCCTTTATCATGGTGATACAGGTTTTTACCGGATTTCTTTGGAGTTGCAGCCATAGAAGAGGTCATGGATGATTGTAGTGGCATTAAAATTAAGGTATTGGTGTTATTTCTTATTAAAGGTGAGTTGCCCTGGAGATGCAGGAAGATAATGTCTTGGACAGTTAAGCCAAGCCAGGCTACAAAACTTGCCTCTGGCCATTTGTTTTCACGTGGTATTTCACCCTTATCTCCATCCTCTTTAGTTTCCTGTGTGGTACTCTTGCAAATTGCATTACTAGTAATATCCACGATGAAAATAAGTAGTTTTTTAAAAGGAAATGTTTTTTGTGTCTGATTCATGTCAGTTTGTGTTGTGGCTTGATGGACAGTTGCGTGTTCACAACTGATGGGTGGCAAACCTGGGATACAGGACAGAACTTTCTTAAACTGACTTCACCATCGCTCAGTCTCCCGTTTCACTGTATCCTTGATAGGCTGTGAGCCTGTGGTGGCTGTAACAAAACTTTCAATGCTGACTGTGTTGGTAGTTCAGACTTGGAGAAATTTGATCTAAGAGTTTTGATTAGAAGCCTCCCACTCCCTCTTTGATGGGGAGGAAGGCCACCAAAAACGTCCACTTTACAGGAACATTATTTTTGACAAACGCTGCTCTTCTAGTGTTGCTTTACACCCTCCTGGCTCAAGTTAAATCAGTCATCTCAGCAAATTGTTACAGATTAATGATTTTTTTCTTGCCAGTTCTAACTTCAGAGAAGGATTGAAAAACTATTTATCCTAGAAATTAGGCGTTAGCAGGTTAGCTGATGCTGTACTGATGAGCCAAATGGATTTTTTGTTTATTTACAGGATTACTGCATTTAAGGAAAGCCCTTCTGTAGGAAGCAATTGTCACAATAAGAGATCTTGAGGCTATTAAATAGAGTTCTTCAACCTATATTGTGCTGACTCTTGCGTTTGCTAAAGCCCAGCGTAAGTAATTCTTAGAGTGTAACATCCACATTTTTTCCATGGAAGCTTTTGTCCCCCAACAGGTGTTTGACTGACAACTGACACTACTTCTTCTTCAAATTGATGTTACAAAGCATAAAATACGTATGTAGGTTTGTTTTGTTTTTTAAAAGTACTGTTTACAAAAGTAGTGTTAATTAGAGAAAGATAAAAGCTGGGATTACGCTGTCATTTCCCAAAGAGTGGCGCTAAATGTGATGGAAACAGAGCAGACAGCAGATATGTTGGGTTATCATGACTGGTCAGGGTAAAGTTTTAATCAAATTTTTAGGGTTTTATGACTTAAGACCCTCTCTTCTCTTCAGAGGCTTGAGAATATGAAATGTGTGGGAAGTTACACAAATACATTAGTAAGTAGGATTTTGGAGCTGTCACTGAAAGGACATGAATTCAGTAGCCCAAGGAAGAGGAATTTAGGTTGCAATGAGGAATGAGGACTTGAAAGAGGGGAATATATGCATAAGGGTGGGAGATGTAATATGTAGAATGAAGACACCGATGGGATAAGGGCATGGGGTTGAAATGGAGAAAATAAATTTGAGTACAAGTTCCAGGTTATTTTCCTTGTCCTACATATGAATTGAGGTATGAAAGCAGCAGCCTCAGAGATTTCTTACTAAATTTTCATGTTTCTGGGAGCTGTTTTGGTTTGGTTTTTTTTGTTGTTGTTGTGATTTTTTAAAAAAATATTATTTGTGAGATGGAGTGCATGCACTTCCAGGTTACAGCATTGTTGCACATTTTGTTATGCATAACTGGGATGCTGGCAGTGGAGCCATGTATTGGATGTTGTAAGTAGGGATGGTGTTAGTTTCTTAATAGCTGAGGAAAACTTTGTGGTGATTGGAAGAACGTGAAGTGACAGCAAAAGTTTGGGGTGAGTACTGAGAAATGTAATGGAGGAGAGGAGGGTCAGGGCTTTACAGTGAGAGATTTTAGCAGATGTTCATTTGTTCTTGCAAGGCTGACACATGCTGCTTTTATTTATCCCTGCTGACCTGCGTGCTTGTTCTTTTTAAAGGTTTGTTTTAGCTTCTTTGCTTTCTTGTAAGAAAATTGGCTGAGATTAGAGGACTGGAGCATGTGGGGTCAACAGAGGATGGAGAAATGACAAGCAGGTATGCAACCTGTTCAGTAATATGGCAGTGGTAACTGTGGTTTAGGTGACAGAACAGGAAGGGAGAAAAATGCAGTGTAGTGCATACATAGGTATGACTAGTGGTGGTGTTCGGTGCTCCAGATACAAAAACCTTTTGAAAGTGCAACTTCTCCAGTTTAAAAAATATGTATATTAAAAAATTGTGAAGTTCAAATATTTACTGCCCTAACTGCTGTCTCTGGGCAATTTGTATAGATCAGTCATAAGCAATCCAAACATCCCAAACATTCTGAATGTAAACTATTTCTTTCCTTTGCCCAGAGTTTGTTCTGAGATGTAATCATCACTTCTCTGTCTTCAGTGGAGGTGATTGTCATCTGTATGCCCACAGTCTTGATGCCTAGAAGATGGCCTTGAAGATAGTAATTTCTTGAGGCAGCCCTCAAAATTCAGTGTCACAATGGGCACAAGTCAGAATGTGTTTGTATGAGACACATGCACCTTGAGTATGTTGTATCTCAGCCAGGCTGTTACAGGATCATATTTTGCTGGACATGGCAGTTGGTCTTCAAAAGCAATTAAAGTGTATTCTGATAAATGCTGGGATTCAGCTTAATGAACAAGACAGAAATCGCTAATATGTTACCTTAGAATAAAGCTATGTGCACAATGGATTCTAGTACAGATTTGTACTGCAAGTGAATTTTGTTAGGTAAAGTTGTAAAGGAGTTCTTTTGCTTTTATTGGAGATTATGTACTGTTCCTTTGGTCTCTTGGATGATTGAGCTGAACCTGCTGCATGCTCTCAGGGTGGATGTGGACATTCAGTGCACCTGCTGCTTGCTTCTGCAGTTTTCAGCAGTAAAAGCGGTGTGCAGTGCATGGCTGGTTTGGCAGGACTGAAGCTGGTTCACTGCTTCCTGTTAGGCAGAATCTATGTTGTATTGGTTTAAAGAAGCAAATCAACTATCTCTGTCTCTAGGCAGTCTCACCTGTTTTTTATGGAACTCCCCTTAACTCTGATCAGTTCTGTATTCTGGTGCTATATTTTAGAATAATGCGAGGCATAACTAGTTAAGCATAATTTAAGAGTGATGGTGTTTTGTGTACTGTGTATGTGTACAAAAGAAGGTCTGTGCAGAGGCAATGAGCTCAGGTCTTCTCTGCTGTAGATTTTTCAGAGGCAACTCTATTTAGTTTACTCTGGTTTATCTCTACCAGCTTTAAATAATGGTAATGGGAATTTTAGACACCTATAGAAGGTGTTTCTAGTGGCATTGGTTTTTAGTATTATGTTGTGCTTATCTGCTGAAAGCAGCATGAGGTGAGGAAAACTGTTAAAAACATCACTGCTAGGAAAATCTTTGTTTATACTGGTTCATGTTGTTACTAAAGTTGTAAATGGCCAGAAATCCAGACACTTTATTCAGAAATTCCTGGCACTGTTTTTATGCAATGTTTATTTAGCTGCTTCTTCTCTACAAAGAAAGAAGAACAGTAGCAAATTTGTGACTTTGTGACTTTCTCTTTGGTTTTACATCTTCCAAAGTGGTGATTTATGAAATGTATTTTTGAGTTGAAAATTTCTAGATAATTTAAATATGGAGCATGTTGTTAGCACCTGGGATGAGAAGTTAAATGCAGTCAATACCCTCCCCTTTCTTTAGTAACTAAATAGAATTGAAGTATTTGGAACAGTTGTTCTTCTAGTTTGATTTTTCAATTGATCCATCCCCCCAAGTCGAATTTATTAAGCAGAGCAGAATCACTTTCCTTTCTGTAGCTGAGATTAAAATCCCCTGATTGATGGGCTTGCACTTTCTCTTCAATTTACAGAGGCGCTCTCCGAGTCTCCGCTCTGAGTCTTCCCTGGAGCACAGTTTGCGGATTACTGTTGGTAATGACCGCTATTGCATTGGCACGCTGGAGCGAAGGAGGCTGCCTGAAAGACTGGGCTCACCAATTGATAACCTGAGTGACAGGTATGCTCCTCTGCACGTGGGGATTCACCTGGGTGCAACAGCGTGGGAATGGCTCTACTGGATGAGATCACACATCTCATTAGCCCACTGAATGCCTGGGGAATGAGGGTAAGCATGTAGTGATGCTTCCCAGGAATATTCCCCCAGCCTCTCACAAGTTGTGGTACAGAGAATTCCTGAACAAAAGTCTCTGCCTGTGTAACTCTAAACAGATACTTCTTTGTCAACTGCTTCTACATCCTATATAAACTAAGCATGCGCATCATATATTGCAGGAGAGCGTGTGATGTCAATCCCTCCAGTGAGTCCTTCCCTTTAAGGGTGGGATGTCACATGGAGACATTTCATTTGACATTTCACTGCTTCAGCCACCTTCTGTTTCTTAGGAACCTACCTAGTCCTTACTGAAAGGAAGGTTGTTTAGATTGTATAAAGATAGTGTAAAGCTTCAACTTCCTCATTTATTGGGAGAAATTGTCTACTTCCCTGATTTTTGAGACTAGTCTAGAAGAAAACTCTAAAGCAGCTTGAGGGAGATTATTATTTTGACTTTAAAAACCTTGCAGAAGAGAACGTAGTCAGACAGTTTATACATTATAAAGGAAGTGTTAGAATTCTTAGGATCCCTTGACTGAAATTGGAGAGAAACAGTTAATGGAGAGAATTCTTTTGTGTTAAAATATTTCACTGCTGTGAAGAGTGAAGTGTAAGTATTAGTAGACACAATTAGGAACTCTTTGCCTTCAGTAGGAGAACCGGTATAATCTGGCAAAAGAAAACTGTGCAAATAATTATCTTTGTCTTGAATTGCAAAATAAAAGATGGCATAGCTTGTGCCCTGGAGCATACCGTTGCACTTTCAGGTTAGGGATAAGCATCCAGCACAGCAAAAACCATTACCACTTTCATTTTTTATGTAAATATCATCAACTGTTAAAAAAAATGAGAGAGGGAAGTGAGCAGAAGAAATTAATTTCCTGTATTTCTCAGGTGTAAAGTTAATTTTCAGCAGGTGTAGAAAAGCAAATGAGAGTTTGGGTTTTGGTACTGTCACTTCTATGCCTTTACCTCAGTTCTCCTGGCATCAGTGTTTGATTTGTAAATCCCCTGTGCAGTTTGCAATCTTGTAAATGAAATGAGTGTGTATGCTCAGGGAGAGTACAGTGGTTGGAAGGAAAAGGAAGTGATATGTTGGGAACTGGCACTTCTCTGGCAAATTAGGTACTTTTGAGGGAAGGGGATGATGGTGTTTGTCCCATTGCTTTGTGTTCTCAGGTGAGATTTTAGATTTAACCTCTTCTGTGGTGCTGATGCATGGTTAGAAGTAACGTCAGGTATAGTGCAGTTTTTTAATGTAAGAGTGAGAAATCACAAAAGTTGACTTCTCTATTACAGAACCCATAGAGGCGAAACAGAATGGTAAGAATAGACTCCAGAGAAGGTTTAAAAGTGACAGATGAGTTAGAATGAGAAGAAGATAAAGTGAGACCATGTAGACTTTAATCTTTAAGTGACTTCTTTGTATTTGTAGTGTAAGTATGCAAGAACTTCATGTTGTTACATTGGGGGCTTTTTTTGTCTAATCTGGGCTGGCTGTGCTTTTCTGAATGATACACATTGTCCAGAAGCTTAAAGTATATGACAAAAAAAACCAAGTCACCTCTTAGCTTTTCCTAAATCATCTAGGTACTACTTCTGAATTCAAAGTTTCTTCACTGCTAGCTATTTTATTTGTTTTCAAAAGGCACCTGGTTTTTCATTAAGGACATTGTTTATCAAGTATTTTTCATCATGTATTTTTTCCCTTCCCTGAGAGGTTGCCCTGGTACTGGGACACTGACTTTATGTCTATCACTGGCTGTAAAATGGTCTTTATTGTTACTGCTCCTATCGCATTTTTATTTTGTATGTAGTACGTTCTCATTCTAATTAAAAAAAAAAGGCAAATGAAAAAAGTGTTTCCTAAAGATGTCTTTTCAAATTTTGAAGTAATTGGAGCAAAGAATTCTGAATTTAGTAATTCTCAGCTATTTTTGCTAACTACTCTACTTTGATATTTCAAGCAATCACTTTGACACATTATTCTCTGTAATTTGTAGGGCCTTGGGATAGTAGAGAGGTTCATTAGTCTATAAAGGAAATAAAATACCGAAGGAGGGAAATCAGGGAGGCTTTTAGAGTCTCCTGCAGCAGTGGACTTTTAGGATGCCCGAGGAGACTTTCTAAGGGTGTTTGTTCCCATGCAGGTCTGTCCTAAAACATCTGTAAGATCTTGCCCCATGCTTCTAGGGAAGCTGGTCTCCTGCACATGTCTAAACAGGCACACTGAATGCTGTTGGACTGTGTCTTCAAGGTCACCTAAGCAGCTTCAGTCTCCTTCTTGGACCAATAAGTGTTTTTTTGTCTTCCAGAATCTCAGTCTGTCAAAGTGAAAAATAAATCTTTTTCTCTCTTCCTGTCTTCCCTCTGTCCAACTCTCAGTATTTTTAAGACATTCTACTACTATCTGAGCTGGCACAAGCTCTAGAGAGTATCCCACCAATTCTTTCATCTGAGGTTAATACAAAAGATGGACCAAATCACTGCAGAGACTTGGTCTGCATTAGGCTGTGTTCTGAAATAGCATTTTTTGGCATGATATCAAGAGTAACAGTTGGCTGGAACATGAACAGCTCATCTGACTCCCTGTTCAAAGACTGTGTATTAAAGTGGAGTCCTGTTGATTGCTGACAGCAGAATACCACTATTTATTTCTATTTCTGTGTATGTGAATAAACATGCCAAAAAGTAAATTACCTTACACTAGTTGTAGGTCTCTGAGGCATCATGTGTGTGTAGCCTGTGGTCTGTTTTCCATCTCTGAAACTGCAAATTCCAGTGATTCATGGATTCTTTGTTGGTGAAGGAATTGGGATGGTCACAGTGGTACCACCTTGTATCCTCTCTCGAGGATGCAGTAGCTAGTAGTGGACATCACTGGCTGAAAGCGTGCAAACCAATTAGGAGGGATGTAACTCTATTGGACTCTATGCACAGAAAACATGTTTCAAAGAAACCTGTAAGGCAAGTAATAATTTTTCCCACAGCTATATTTAATTTTCACATTTTAAATTTGCATTTTAGCCGTTCAAAGTATATTTGGAATGTCTTGCTAGTTTTAAATACGATAGATTTGCTGTTTCTTTCTTTCCAAAGTATGATTAAAAATTCCTGTGCTTTGTCACTGCAGTCAATTTGAATTGTAGGTGACAGCTGCCAGACGTGCATCTAAATAATTTTATTTGCACAAAAATCAGCTGAAGGTATATGGTGAAATGCATCTATTACTCCATCAGGTGTGCTCATGCAGCTTGTACAAGTTTAGCAGGCTTGCAGAAAACAAATAGATATACCTTTATGTAGGTTGTGAAAACAACATTTATTTATGAAATTTAATTTAGCATTTGTAGATGTTTTTGTGCTTTTGGAGGAGTTGGATATGTGTAGTTTGCTGAAAACTGGAAAGATACCATCTAATACAATGGGTACAGGTGCATGCCAGATTTGTTTTATAAGGTGTGTTGGACTGATAAAGTATCTAATAAATGCTTTGCAATGATGCAAGGTAAAGTGAAGTTTTATGTTGATTTTTTTCTTAAATATGCATTTGTAAACTATGAAAATACCCTGGAAAAAGACCTTTTCTATGCATCTCTGCTATTCTTTAGTCAGTTGTGAAAAACTGGGGCTGTAATTTATTGGCAGATTTTTTTGCAGATGTCTTCTGGTATGACTTGATTTTGTCCCTTCTCAAATCTATGGAGGGACCTTTGGAGTAGGAGGAGGTGATTTTTGTGGATTCAGGCCATTATACATAGTTTATCTCAAATTGATTCACTCAGGAAAGAGTCTTCTGTCTCATTGATATCACTAAGGGAGCACATTTTCTTTTTTGGACGATCTTGCTAGATTTTGAAATATCGGTAAGTAAAACCAACAGCTGGTGACTTTAAAGTGGTTTGGTTTGTTTCTGGCTTATCTGAAGAAAAGTCACAGGAAAGTTTTTAAGCATCAAGAAAAAGGCCTTAGTCAAAACAGTACCCCTGATTGTAGGTGTCTGTAAGAATTGGTCCAAAAGTAGATACGCAAGAGAAGAAGCTGGTTATTTTGATGTTGTGACAGTTGCACATCCACTGTAATAATGCAGAGAGGCTGGCACAGAAGAATGGTACTATTACACTTAATCTCCTTGGTTTATAGATACCAGAAGCTGTGCTTCTTTTTAGTTATGGGGTTCATGTGATTAGTGGCAGTGCTGTCTGCGTACCTGTTACAAAAGAAAATGTTGGTGGAATTTGTGGTCCTTGTCCACAGCTGAAGATAAAAAGAGGATCTGGTTGCATTTGCCAGTGTGAAACTGAATTATACCTTGAATGATTCATAGGAAATCTGACCTTGGCATCTGACTTGGAGAGGCGAGGAAAGGGATTGTGGTCTGAAATATGATAGTAAGGGTTTTTTAAAACGTGTAGTCTCTCACATTCACAGAAATGAATCCATCCTATCAATTTTTCAAGGCTCTAATTCCTCAGTATGGATTGAATTGTTCATGTCACTGCGTTTGCAGGTAACTTCCTGGGAGGGATGTACAGTACCATTAAAAATAATTCTCCCTCTCTACCCTGCATTTTAAGTACATAAAATGTTGGTTCTGTTTAGTAAGTGAGATGTTATTTTGAAACTGGCTTGGAAATTTCTTACCCTTGAGTAGGAGTAAGACTTTGTTTAATTTGATTCAAATACTTCTATTCTATGTTTCTCTCACACAGGGATGATGTGGCTGATGGTCCGATATTCACTAGAGGCCTCACGTGTCCTCGTGGCCTTGAGAGATACCCAGCACACGAAGATCAGCCTTCCAGTCCCTTCATCCCGAGGCACGATGAGGACTACCGCAGCCGAGATGTTTTCCTGCACCGCTCAGATTACAGCCCGCACTACGGCCGCCGGGAGGAGCTGCCTCCTCGTGCATCTGACAGAGATGGTGACAAACTGAGGAGATCCCCCTACCCACTGAAAGCAGAGGAGAGGGGCCGAGAAATAAAGCGTCCGCGGTATGAAAAGGATGAGAAGATGCATGGTGTGAGCGGAGAGCATCAGGGTTTCTCATCAGGAACACGGAACTACCGCAGGAGAAGCCGCAGCCGTAGTAGAAGCCTGAGCCCGTCATACCTGAATGAAGAATTCCGAGAGCTTGACCGTTGAATCATGATGTTTCAGGCACTGACTACACGATCCCTGGCTTGACTAACACGCTGCAGACTTCTGAGCCTCGCTATACATACAGGCCTGAAGAAATCCCACCCATGCCCAAAAAATCTATCTTGAAGAAACGAGTAGAGATGGAAGTAGAGTCTACTGTTCAGGTTTGGTCTCTGTGTGTCTGTCCATGTGCTTCTACTCTCCAAAATAGTTACTTCATGATACAGAATGTTAGTTTGATTTCCAAAATACGAAAGCCAAATCTTTGCTTCCCTTTCCTTAAGAGGACAGGTATCTTTCTGCAGGGTGGTAAAAGTTTGAAGTGCATTAGAAACTTTAAGTGGTTATGGCATTTAATCAGGAATCATAAATATATATATATATATATACCCCTATATAAATATATAAATATATACCTCTATATATATATATACACACACCCATATATATATATTATACACCCCTATATGTATACACAGACACACATATATACATATATATATAGTCTGAGACAGAATAAAATGTCTTTGTGGAAATTCAACCCATGATGCAGAGATCTGGGCCAGCTTTCAAAGAAAAGCTGGCTCTCATAGTACCACAGGCAGTCAGGATATTGATTGAAGGTCTTCCCCTGTAGCAGTGTCTCTTTCTTGTTTCTTTATATACTTAGAGAACTGCCTAATGCTTCTTCAGTACCTCTGTTTGAAAACATTTCCTTATTTTTTTCCCTTTGAACTATAGGCTAGAATCAGCCCTACTTAATTTGTACCAAACCTATACCAATTGAGTCTCAAAATGAGAGCAATGGGCAGATAAGTGGCTGTGGCTACTGTGATAAACTGACTTTTTGTGTTTTACACGTCACTTTGATTTGCCTGTTTTACTGATCAGTATTGGTTTGATAGTGTCATATTTATCTCAGGAGTGCTCAGATACTGAGCATCCCATTCCATACCTATTACTGGAAATGCTATTTATTATGGCATTAATTATGAATGTCTGAAGAAGAATAACCTCAATGCACTAGTTTTTATCTGACTTAAGGTATTGAAATCCTATGTGACTAAGACTAAACTCAGAGCATATCCAAAATGATGTAACAGGGTTTCAATTTTAAAATTTCAGTTCTTATGCTTGCAAAAAGTTTGAAATATAATTGTGATTTTGTGTGTTCTGTGAGATAAGCATTCACTGTTGGACATGGCATTCCAGAATCATCAGGCAACTTGGTTTGTAGTCTTCTGTGTTCTCTTTCAACTGCACATTGTCTCTTCTAACACTTTTATTCAGCTGTGAACTCAAGGAGAAACGAACACGTTCCTTTGTTCTGTGAGGTGCATAGTGCCTTAGAAGTAAATGGTATCTCCTTTCTTTCAGCCCGAGGGCTTTTCAAGCAGTCCAGCCCCCAACAAGGATCTTCCTCTTCTTTCTAGTCAGTCTTCTTTGCCCCAGAGCAACAACGTAGCTCCTTTTGCTTCTGAAGTGGAAAACTTTCTCAAGCGGTTTAACCAAGGCTCTCTTGTGGAGGGTTCAGACAAGGAGTTGCATGAAGGTTTGTGTGAGTGGAACCCACTCTCTGGGCCTCCCAAAGACACTTTGATGTTTGAAGAGAAGTTTGGAGGCTTCTTAAGTCACAAAGAAAAAGTAGAACCCAAGTCAGAGCCCATCGATCGCCATACTGACTTCCTGCTGCCTCATGAGAGGGCCAGTCAGGATGGCAGTGGTTTCTCCCGAATCCTGGGCATGATGGCTGATTCTGTCAGTGCTCAGGAGAAGAGGAGGCGTAGCTTTCCTGACATTGAGGACGAAGAGAAATTTCTTTATGGTGATGAGGATGAAGAGACCAAAATTGAATCCCTCCCCATAGAGAAGCCCCCAGTGAGTTGTGGCAATGAGATAATAATACAGAAAATGAGCCCACCTCCTTCTCCTGCTCCAGCTGTCAAGATGGATCCTTTAGAAGAGCCAAACGCAGAGTATGCAAAGATCCATGACTTACTCAAAACCATTGGACTTGACATTGGTGTTGCTGAGATTGGCAAACTGGCTGTTCGCACTCAGGAGCGCCTTCATGGCAAAAAACTGGCGTCTCGTTCTCCGGATCGCCGCTCCTCGGATGCCCGCAGGCTGGACGCCTGGGAGCTGCGCCGCAGCCGCAGTGACACTCGCTCTCCTGAGTCGGGCCAGCAGCGTTCAGCGTCACCTCCGGGCTCGTTCCCACAGCCCAAAGATGCATCCTCGCTTCACAAATCAGACTATACTAAGAGCAAGCCAATGGGACAGGAGATACCTCCATGCGCACCAGAACAGCCTCTTCCTTCTGTCTCTCTCATTCCTTCAATTCCACCAACTCCTGCTAGTTTGCCACCTACACCTACTTCTGTTTCCCAATACCAAATTCCCAGCTATTCCCACTACACTGCTGCTCAAATTTCCCAAAACTATCCCCCTCCCACAATGGCTCCTCCAGGATATGATGCGTATGGGCACTATATGGCATATGCAGCCTCTGGCTGGCCCATGTACCCCACTGCCCAGCAGCCTAATCCTACGCTACCAGAAGCTCATGGTCTTCTTACTATGGCCATGTCAGCGAACCCCACACGTCCCAATCTCCGGGTGATTGAGACAGTCTCTCTGGGAAAGGATGTCCCTGATGTAAAAAGAGATGGTTCTGTGCTTGTTCAAGTCCCTACCACTCCATCTCATTCCAAAGCACCCCTTCGTCTGTCGTCACACTCTCTGAAAAATACCACAGAAAGGATGTCAGATGAAAAAAATCGAGCAGCTCAAAAGCAGAAGGTATGTTAGGTATTCTGATACTTCAGATTGTGTTGGATTGCATGATTGGTGGGGTGGAAGCTTCTTCTCTGAAGGTGCACTTTTTCTTCTTTTTTTCTGAGTTGCTCCAGTTTAAAAATAGTTTGACCTAGTTTACTTCCGTTAAAGATTTTTAAGCATATGTCTGTATTATTCTGTGACACCTGTAAAACATGCATTTTAAATCTCCCAAAGTTGTATGCCATTGGCTATGGCAGAACAGATGGAATCAAATACAAAGTTGAATTTCTTTGAACCAGCCAAAATCTTACAGAGAAAACACATGGTGGCCACAGCTTGGCTTTATCCTGCTGAGATTTAAGTATTGAAATACCTGAAGATATCTGGGGATATGTAAAAATCTGAAGGGACAGTATAAAGAAAATGAAATGGCTTTTTTTACTGATGTTCAGTGGCAGAACAAGAGGCCACTGAAACACAGGAGGCTCCATCTGGACATGCTACATTGTACAAAATACCACAGTTATACCTGTATTAGACATTCTTTAACACATGCTAAGGGTATCATCATTCACCATCATCTACAATCTTCCCTCTACATTTATACTAATTCTCTTACAAAAATCACAAAATTAGAAGAATTTAGGGGAAACTACTTGGAGGCTCTGACACCAGTTCAGGTCATACATGTTAGGGTTTTCCTCTTCTTATTATCTTGGTTTGTACAATAATTAGAAAGTAGTGGGGAAGAATGTATTTTAAAATAGGAAACTGTAGTTACACAACTGTCAAAGAACTGGGTGACTCCCAAAACTTGTTTGAGTTTTCAGACTGGTGTCCACTTGGTCTTTCTTGTTAAAATAAGGGCATAGAATTATTTTGGTATGAGGGGACAATTAAAAATCATCTCGTTCCAACCCCGCTGCCTTAGACAGGGACACATTCCACTAGACCAGATTGCTCAGAGCCCCATCCAACATGGCCTTGAAGACTTCAGGGCTGGAGAGTCCACAGGCTCTATGGGCAACCTGTTACCATGCCTCACAATCCACATTGTAAAGAAATGCTTCCTTTATATCTAGTTTAAATCTACCCTATTTTAGTTTGAAACTGTTGCCACTTTTCCTGTGACTACAGACCTTGGTAAAATATCTGTACCCATTTTTCTTTCAAACCCCCTTTAGGTATTGAGGCTGCAATATCATCTTTTATTATAAGAGCCTTTTCTTCACTTGTATGAAGTGCTACATCAGCAAATAAGGGAGCTTCCACTTCTTGCAGGAATAATAATTTCCTTAGCTGACACAGCTGAAATTTTATTCCTAATGAAATTTAGTACTTTTGGAAGAGCTCTCTTGGCTAAAGGTGTGTGCTTTTCTCCTGCCCTGACATACCTTGGTAGCTCATCTGTGCATCTTGGTAGAACTTCTAAGGCTTTGTCTGCACTACAGAAATCTTTGTCTAGGGATTAGTCCACTGGTTTTTTGCTGGGATGGTTTGGAGTATAAAAATTTGCATGTTCCACTTGATGCCCCCATGCTGCAAAAAACTGAGAAGAAGAAAATGGTGCTTTGATGATAAAAAAATAGCATACAAAGCCAAAATAATAATAATAAAAAACCTTCTCATGTTGTTTAAGATGTAGCTTAACTGTGTTGGTAGAACTACTTCTGGAAGGATTCAGGGATCCTGCCAACATTGGCATTGCTGTCGTAGAAGTGATTATTGAGGGAAGTCAAGATGACTTGTTTGTTAAGGGAGGAGTCTATAGTAAGCTTTAAGAGCCTTGTGAAGGTAAAAAAATTGGGATTTGTCTCTTGAAGAATGAAGCTGGAAAAGAAACTGAAAGAACTTTTCCTTCTATGGGAATCAGTGAAAACCAGTGAAAAAAGGATTTGTGAGCTCCTCATGCCACAGTTTTTATCTTTTGAACAAGAAACAAATTTCATCCTGATGTTTTATGTCAGATTGAAGCAAAACCTAACTAACAGCTAAAATGAGCCAGAGTCAAAGCAGGAGGCAAGGTGAAGGGCTGTGTAGGCTGATGGAACATGCTAGCTGTAGAGACACTGCATGAGTTTTGAACAGTCATTTGTCATTGGTCTTGATTAGCCCTGTAGAAGATAGTCAGCTGAGCCTAAGGGCTTTGGGAAGTGTTGCAACAAACAGAGCAGTTCAGAGGAATACACTGCCCAAAAGCAAAAAACATTGCCTACCAACTGGGTTGAAGCATGACCACACAATACACTTACTTTCAGATACAGAGGGAGAAGTTTATTTATTGTGTTAAAATACTCAAGAACATTTTGGGAATAGCGAGCAGTGTTCTGTGTTTGGAATGCTGAGGTCTTCCTGTTATTCTTGCAAGACTGTTTAACTTGGGAAGAGAAGAAAATCCAGACACCTTCCAATTTATTTAGGTGATAGAAGAGAGAGAAAAACTGAAGACTGATCGAGAAGCACGGCAGAAGAAGCTTTACTATCTCAAGACTGAATTGGACAGGCTTCGTAAACAGCAAGGTAAAGTGCATTACCACCCTCCCAGCCCCTGCTTCTTTTTTCTCCCCCATTGGGATGTGTCACAAGTCCTGGTATCTAGCAGGAGAAGGAGAACCAAAATAAGAATTGTCCATAATGCATTTTCATGCTCCTGGCAATGCACAACTCTTGAAAAAGAAGTGACCTAGTTACTATATTAAGATCAATTACATCAAAATTTGAGCAGACAGTTGCTCTTGCATCTTCTTGGCTTAATAAGCTAAAGGAATTGTACTTTATGCATTTTAGTGCTTCTTTAGAAGAAGTGAGAAATAGTGACTGAAGATGTTAGTGTGCCTTTCAATTTTTCATGAATCTTATCTGGAGATGGAAAAGTCCTCTCTCAAGAGAGCTAATTTTTCATGTCTTTAAAACTTATTTGGTCTGATTAAATACTTAATTCCCTCACCTTTGGAAAATGATACTTTCAGGTTAGAACAGGCAATTTAACTTTTGCTTGTTTGGCACACAGGGAAGTAGTGATTATAAATTGATACTTTGGAGGATTATGTTGCCTCTCTTAGGGTGTGTGTTATGGTAATCCTTATGGAGGCACATCATGCAGATTTAGTGATGCTGTACCTGAGAGTCAATTCCATCTTTACAACTTTATAGTGAAGATTTAGCCGTAATATTTTGTATTAGCATTTTACTTGTTGCTGGAATTATTGTATAAATCTAAAGTCAGTTTTCCTGTTGCATTTCTGACTCTTCCGCTTCCTTGATTGGCTCAGGTGAGATGTTGAGGAAAAAACGTCGTGAGAAAGATGGACACAAAGACCCCTTGTTGGTTGAGGTGAACAGACTACAAGAGAATATTATGAAGGAGATTGCAGAGCTGCATAAAGAATCTGATGCAGCTGACAAGAAGCAGTCTGAGCTTGACAAAGTAGCACAAATCCTGGGGATTAACATATTTGAAAAACCCCGTAAACCCTCTGTGGAAACTAAAGATTCCTCAGAAAAGAACAGCAAGTCAGAAAATGCAAAAAGTGTAGAGAAAACATCTTCCTCCAACAAGGTAAAGTCTTCAAGTTTGTGTGCTAATGATTTTCCCACTAAGAGAAGAGGGCACGGGGCAGACAGCTGGTCCCAGACATTTACTAAAGGATCATTGATGTCATTTGTTACCACATTTCATACACTGGCTTTGATGGTGCATGCAGGTGAGAGTTGATGTATCAGTATGTATAATGTCCCTCAGGTTTTGTGCAGTTCAGCACCACTTACTGTTCTTGATATTGCTGAGGTGTTGCATTGCTGGTTGGATTGAACAGTATCATGAGTGTGTATAGCTGTTTGGTCTCAATACCATGCCAGGAGGATTTCCTTTTTCTTAACAAAATTTCTGTCATGGCCTTTCAGACCATGTTTATAGGAGTGTTTATAGCAGCAAAGCTCTCTGAAAGTTGGGAGTATGTTGATCTTCTCACTGGGTAATGATAGTAACAAATCACAAGACTTAAAGATGATGGTCAGCATAGGATGTTTTTTATGTACACATGTTCTCTCTTCAGAAATGTCAGTATGCATCAGTATGGTCTCTCTGGTGTGGTCTGTACTTCTCTGAGCTGGATGTACCAGCATTCCAGAAGATAGTCTTACTTTGAAAGTAGGATGGATACTAGCATCTGAAAGGTTATGCTTGTATTCAGGAAATCAGTTATTCTGCTTTTCAGATGTTTATTCAAATATGTAACAGAAACAGCTAATGGGAAATTGTAGATTAATTTTGTGTAGATCTTAGCATATATATTTTTTGCAGAGAGGAAAATATTAGTAGGGTAAGAGGTATAAGGAAAACTGAAATGGCACCTCATCAATTTATCTGAAGGGAGGATGTCAAGAGCATGGAGCCAGGTTCTTCTCCTCAGTGGTGCTGAGCAACAGGACAAGAGGCAATGGGCAGAAACTGATGCACAGGAAGTTCCAGCTGAATGTGAGGAAGAACTTGTTCACTGTGTGGGTGACTGAGCACTTGAACAGATTGTCCAGATAGGTTGTGAAGTCTTTCTCACTAGAGATATTCCAGTACCATCTGGACACAGTCCTGTGCCATGTGCTCTGGGATGACCGTGCTTGAGCACGGAGGCTGAACCAGATGACCCACTGTGATCCGTTCCAACCTTAGTCATTTTGTGATTCTGTATTTTCTCCAAAGCCACTCAAATCTGTTTATCCTGTAAAATTTTCTTTATGCTTTATTGTGATCTGAGAACTCATTAGGTAGCTTTAATTTAAAGACTTGCTTTTGTTTTTCTGTTGTTTCTTGAAACATCTCTGAAGTTTACTGTTCACTTACTTTAACAAATCGTTTGCTTCAGTCACCACTTCATAAAACTAAAGTAGGCAAAAATGTTTAAGTCTATATTGCATTAAGTTATATTGTTTTCTTTTCTCAAGATATGGTATGTGTGAATATACTTCTCATTACTTTAATTTGCATTGTCTGTGTCATCCAAACCCATAATGACTTGATCTCCTTTTCATAGTTCCTTATTTTAACATGGAAAATAGTGAGTTCTGGACAGGAACTTTTAATTTTTTCATACCTATGTAGGCACACAGGACATGGTCTTCAGCCTCTACAATTCATGTTGTAGTTCTGATTAACTTTTTTTCATGAAAAGAAAGATGGTGCTGGCCTTTCAACACTGAGATTGGTTGACTGCCAACCTGAGGGCAAAAGCCTTTGCCTTTCTGCTTATTTGCAAGGCACCTTGTGGTCCCTTGCTGCTGACCCTGTGTCTGTGTGTTGTAGTTACACAGTCAATGCAGAGGTGAAGCCAGTGTTGTTGTGCTGTACAGACACATCACCCTGTCTGGGCTCTAAATAGTAGCAAATGATAAAGGCATCTTTGAGCTGGGGTAATGCACCAACTGGAGTTAAGAGTGGGCTGTCACCTGTCTATCTGAGAAATACTGTATTTTTAAAGTTTTGATTGAGATAGTATTTTTATAGGTGTATGTCTATAAATAACATAAACATTGATGCTTTTGTGACATTGTGAACATCCTTCCATGCACCTCATGCAGATCATAAGCTGATCTCATTGTTCAAGAGAATGTCTGCTATGTTCTTGCTGACAGAATATATGCAAATATTCCTGAGGTCACTTCTTATTCTGCTACCAAGAACCAGATTATACTAGGATATGGATATCTGTGGGGTGCATAGTGACCTGGCTGTCTCTTCATTCTTTGATTTACAGTACATGTTGTGGGGGATGGTATTAAGGAATTTAAAGTAAGGCAGATGTTATTTGACAATGTTGAATCTGCTTAAATAAATTTGTTCAGTGCTGGTAGTGAGTAACTTGGAAATCATGCAACCAACTCGAGTCTGCTAAATTAACATGCTGTTCTTTCCAGACTGCCATGGAAAATGATAACATGATGGACTTTATGCCATTGAAAATGTAACTCAGAACTCAAAATACATCTAGTACTATTGTAATCTAAATTACCAGGGCTCATTCATGGTATATTTCAGATAATATTTGTTTTGCTGCAAGTTTAGTTTAGCATTAATTTTGGATAGAGTCCTGAAATGTCTGTATATCACTATATGGCGTCTTTCTGTACAGATCAATGTAAGTGCAAACATCACATGTTTAAATCACAAGATCCTTCACCCTATATGCTCAGGTAATTAACAAAACACCATCTTTCTTTCATTATTAAACAATACATTTTCTGGAGAGTGTAGGAACACTCAAATAATCTGATAAAACTGATGGAGTTAAATACTTTTAGTCACCTGATTTTTGCTTCCTTTTGCATTCTGCTTTCATCCAAACTACTTTTACAGTAACTTCTGAATGCTTCTAGGGGAGCTATTTGAGGTCTTCTGGGCACTGTTTGGCTAGTATGGTAAATTGGAACTGTTATGTGAAACCAGTAAAGTGGGAAGGGTGCATGCCACAGGGAATTTGTTCATTTGGTTCCTTGATTAACTGCAACCATCCAGCCATTACCTCTGGGACCCTTATTGGAACCTCTTCACTGCAGCCACGCAGCATCTTAGTCGGCAATACCAGCTCTCTGAAACAGTGGAATTAACCTGGGCGCTGAAAAGCAGGTGATATATTTTTTTTGTGTGTATGGCTTCTGCTGGAGGCAGGTTCTGAATTCTAGAGCATTCTGTCTGTCCTGCCTTGTCTTAGAGAAGTGTTTCCTTCTGTTCAATTTAGGAATCAAAAACTACTAATGAAAAATCGAGAGGTAGAAGCCCGAAGCCAGCAGAATCCTCTTCACAGTCCTCCAAACATCCTTTCCAGTTGGCCAATATTTATGAATATTATGATGCAGGGAACCACTGGTGCAAGGACTGCAATACCATCTGCGGGACCATGTTTGACTTTTTCACACACATGCATAATAAGAAACACAGACAGGTATGTTGCAGGCTTCCTTCACTAAGTGCATTTCATATTGCTGTGAATATTAACACTAAAACATACATCACAGAACTACATTTTACAAGAGAACCTGAAGTAATAATGAACCCAAGAAGTAACTTATCAAATTCTTTTCCCCTAATGTTGGACTTGAGCAGTTGTACAGCTACTGGTATATTCCAAATAGTGTAAATGGGGCCTGTGTTCAGTTTGCTCAGGTTTGCCACTTGTGTTTCACATGTTTACCTCTTCTTTGCAGTCATTTACATTTTACACTTTTCACAGGTTATTTTGTCATTGTAAATTGCAAAGTGGGAGGGAAAAGAGAGGAAAATAAGTTGTTGTAAATATTTGCACGTTGATTTTAATGTTCAGTGTTCTAAAAGGATATTAAAAAGGAAAAAGACAAGTGTACTTGCCTTGCTAGTGTAATATATGAGCCTATATACCTCTGTCACTGTGCAAATAGACCCTGGATCCTTACAACAGACCTTGGGCTTCGAAGACCCAGAGCGAGACCAAACAAGAGTCCATAAAACGCATTGATAAGATAACGGTGCCTGCCAAAGGTACGTTGATTTTTATTAACTTGGCTATCATCCCTCTTTGCCCTCCAGCAAGTCCCACTTGCTCAGAGAAAGGAATTTTCAAAACTTTACCTTGGTATAGGACCACATATAGATACTGTATTATTAGGAAAAAAGCAAATGATTTAGTTTCTTGACTGTTCTTGTGTAAAAGGTCTTGAAGTGAGAGTGTAGGAAAAGTGTGGTTTCTTATCTTTTTAGAGATTAGTTTTTTATTTTGAATACCAGTTGTCTTTCAGTGTAGTTCTGAAGTAATTTTTACCAACATATTAGAATTCAGAGCATGACCACAATAGTTGGCAGTATTTGGGTAGATCTTACACAGTATTCCAGTCTTGTAGTAGACTTTTCCATTCAGTACGTTTTTAGTAGAGGTCTCCCTGAAAATTGACCAATGAGTACTTGTTATAGTGCAGATACAGAGAATCTGAGACAGACATATGGAAGGAGTTGTAACTGAGTTGAAAATTAATATAGGATTTAAAATATGAGTGTCTAAAAGGCCTGCCAGTGATCAACTCATTTTATTAATCTGTTACATATTTCTGGTAGTGCCCACTAAAGAAGAATCTGCAGTGTCTTAGGTAACTGTAGCAGGTTCTGTAGGCACAAGGATGCAATCTTGCTGAACTTCAACAAAAATATTTGTGTTCTGTTTATAAACCAGGTATTTAGTATTTGAGCAGACTATACCAGAAAGATTGAAAATAGATGAAGACTGTAGGAAATGTTAAGCTACTTGAATACTCGGTTACCTTAATACGATGAAGAGCACTTAAATCTTGAACCATAGTAATAAACTTCTTCACTTTGCATGTTGGTTCCTGGTAGTGGTGGTTCCTATGTAACTGTAAGGAGATCAGCATTAACTGTTCCAAAAAGAACATTGCGGGAGGTTTTGCTGTTGTTCTTTGACCAACTTTGTTAAGAGCTTGGCATTTATTAGGTTTTGTTTCTCTGATAATTTTCTTTGGCCTTTTCAGGCTCTGAGTTTCTGATTCCCATCACTGGATATTATTGCCAGCTCTGTCATGAATTTTTTGGAGATCAGATCTCAGCAGAGCAGCATGTGAAAAGTCATCCCCACAATGAGAAGTATAAGGTTGGTAACTGATGTACTAGGAAAGAGATATTCCCTACCTTAGCTTCTGCTTGTTCTGTCTTCCTTACCTGAAGAATGACATTTAACTCCTTGGAGTATATGTATTTGGTTATCTTCACTACATTCTACTGAACTAAATAAGCAGAACTTCCCAGTACACCAGTACATAGAGATATTTTATCTGCATGAAGCTGAAACAGTGTCTACTGTAAAGTGACAGCACTGCTGCAAGCAGTTTGTAATACCTCAGTTTCGTGGTAGGAAAAAGTTCTCTGTTCTCTTAGCGTTGAGATGGCACTTACTGAGCAATTCAGAATTGTCAGACAGCTGCATTTATTTATTTATTTTTCATGGCAGTGAAAAATGGTGGCTAAAATGTCGCTGTTTATTTCCACAGAAATACATAGATGAAAACCCACTCTATGAAGAGAGGAGAAATCTAGACCGTCAGGCTGGATTGGCTGTAGTTCTGGAGACAGAGCGCAGGCGGCAAAACGAGCTGAAACGGAAACTGGTTGAGAAACAGAAGGAAGAGAAGGATGAGAAAATGCCAAAAATAATAAAGAAGGAGGAAGTAAAGAGCATCCCAGAGTCAGGAGAAGGGAATAATGAAACTCAAGGCAAAACAGATTCTTCTGGGCGAAAAGTGGGTATTACGGTAAAGCTAAAGAAGGAAGAGAAGACAGAGGAGAAGAAAGAAGAAAAGAAAGAGGAATTGAAAAAGGAATCGCCAAGCCAGACCTCCTTTGGGAAATTCAGCTGGAAAAAGACGGAGAGAGAGGATAAAACCCCAGGAGCTGTTGCAAAGGAAGAGAATACAGAAGGAAACAAAGAGGAGAACAAGTGTCAGTCTGTGAAATCCCATATCAAGCCCATTGAAATCAAGCTGTCTGGGAAAACTGTTATTCCACACACTAGCCCATGGATACCAGTTGTTTCCACATCGACACCAACAAAAATTCTCCCCAATCTACCAGTCCCCACCATGATTTTCAGGAAGTCTAATACTGGATCAGTTAGTAAACCACCACCTTTGAACACTTTTTTATCCATAAAATCCTCTGGAACTACCACCAAACCACTGCCAGTGGTAAAAGAAACAAATGCAGATCTTCTCCTGCCTCCAGATATCATATCTAAAGCTTTTGGAGGAGAAGAAGTAGTTTTAAAAGGCTCAGAGGAGGATTTGAAAGCAGCAGAGAAAAATAAGTCTTCTCAGCCTGCAGATATACTACCTGCAACTCATCCTCCACCAGCAGTCCAGCCAGCAGCTCTCATCCCCGCAGATGAAGTAGCTCCAGGTGTGTCTGAAAGTGAACAGACAATGTTGGCAATGCCTGTGAGACCACCGCCACCTTCAACTGCTTTCAGTGAACAAGCAAAAAAGATAGAGAAACGAAATTCTTGCTTGGCCACAGCCAATGCTAAAGATCTCTATGATATTTTCTACAGTAGTGGTGGAAAGGGTTCAGCTGACAGCAAGCTTGCAAGTTGTGCGCTTCCAAATGGAGAAAACCCTAACATAACAAAACCTGCAGATTTATCTGCAAATCACAGAACAAATAGTAGCTCATCCTCGTTGAAAGAGGATTCTGAGACTGTGGATTGCTCACAGTGTAATAATCAAGTGACAGGGAATTTGGTTCTTGTTGAAAATCAGGCTGAAATGAACAAGAAATCACTTCAGCCTCACCTATCAGAAATGTCAGTCACAGAATTACCAGGAAAAAAACCTGTTCCTGGTATCCAGATGCCTGCAGAAATTGGACTTGTTGATACAGGAGGTGGAGAGCAGGCAGGCAGTCTGGAATTCTGTGATCTACAGAAACCTGAGGTCCAAGAAAAGGTTGGACAGGAAGATGGAAATAAAACTCCAGTTACAAACACAAATGTTCCTGGTACCTTGGAGGCAGGGACAAAAGACTGGGAAATAAAAGCAGCAAAGCCTAAGCATAGTCTACATGCAAAGACTTTGTTACCTGAGACACAGAGTGAAATTAAAAGTTTGGGAAATTCCCATTTGGTAAATTTAAATGATAACTGTAGAACTCACTCAGAAACTGATAGTCCAGACTTGCTCTGGCGCACTTCCAGAACTAGTAATGGAAAAGAACAGATAGTCACAACTCATTCTTGTTCTGATAGTAGTTGGAATCTATCAAATACTCCAAATCCAGAAATAAATTCTGGTTCTAATGAGGTTGATGCTTCAGAATTGACAGAGGGACAGACAAAAACTAAAAGTACCCTATTAGGAGCTCAAGAAAAAGTTCAACCTAAACCTTCAGGCCGTACAGTGTTAGATAACCAAACCCAGAAGCAGGGCATTGAACAGTTAGTCAATACCTGCTCAAACATTGCTGAACTCAGGTCCAGTCTAGAATTAGTAGCTGAAAATGAAAAAAAATCATTAGGACACTCTGGATCTGATGCAAGATTAGATAATTTTCTTTTCAAGAGACCATCAGAGGATGTGAAACACATGAAGACTCCCTCACAGAAAGCAGAGCTTGAGTTGAAAAGCCCTGATTTCAATCTGGGAGACAATAAGGTAAAACATGAATGTTTCAGCATCCTTTCAGGAGGACTTTTAAAGGAAAATACAGAAGAAGTCACAAAAATAGAAACTATTGCGTCCATTAGGCTAGAGTCCAGTACACTTAAAAAACTGGGCATTGAAAGAACAGTGAATGAAACAGAGATTACTGATTTTACTGCATTGTCTTCTGATAGTTGTGAAGATAATATTTGCACACGGATTTCTCAGAAACCTATGCTGCAGCCTGGATCACAGACCTCAAGTAGTGACGCTACAGAAGTGGTCATGCCAGTTCTAGAAATGCAGGGCATTTCTCCCTCGTCTGAGATACTTGTGCAAGTGAAGGAGGGCAAAGGTGGCACTGTTGAAATGCTGTCTCTGAGTTGTGACAGAGGCAGCACAGAAACTGGGTGCGTGGAAACTTTAATGCCTGGGCTCAAAGAAGCACATGGGAAGGTGGGTGGCTCAGGAGGCAAGGGAATGTGCACCATCCAGAGCAAGAAGACTGAGCAAACAGAAGCTCCTGACAGTAGTTTGGAAGCTACAATGAAATCAGGAATTTCTGAAAGCATAGCAGAAAGCCCAGTGGGTTGAAGTAAACCCAGCCAGTCCCAATATTTGAGGAGCCAGAGCTGGGATTATGTATATGTTTTTTGTTTGTTTTTCTTTTTGTTCCAGCTGAGAGTTTTGGGTGTATTTTGCATTCTGTGGTAGGACTTGACTAAAGTGAAACGTAAATCATCAGAAGGCAGTCACATACTTTATTCTGTACATAATTAATTGTGTAAAATGTTTTTTCATGTGAATTTTGTTGCCAATTTCTTTTCTAAACTCTGCTATTAAAATGGAATCTCGTTTATAATGCGTGTGTCTTCTTTATTTTGGGGGCTTTTATTCTTTGACCATTCCTGGTCAAACATTTCCAGCTCACCCAGTTTGTGTCAGTAGCATCATGAGCAGCCCAGCTGCTGAGACAAGCTCAAGAACAGCAGTTTAGAACTGAGGAAATGGAGACTTGCAGAAGAACTAAAACCGAAAATTTCTTTGAACTGTAATGCATGGGTTTGTTTACTTTTGTTGTTTTGAAATGCAAGAATGTGTTCAGAGTTGATTTTGTTTGTCTGTTTATCTGTCTCTGTGCTTTGTAATTACTGTTGTATTACATCTGTACTTAAGGTGTTTCACTGTATTGTATAAGCACATGTATGGATGGCACATCACTAAGCAAGGGGAGAAAATCTGTCCCGACTGGCTTTTGGAGAAGAAAACTAATCGGTAAGGCTCTGTGGCCTGACACCTGGACCAGACATATTGAGGTCACTTACGTGATTTGAAATGGGCTTTCTTTCATTTTATTGTGATCCAGTAACTATTTGTGTTAAATCATTTAGCAGCTGACCAGCTCTGAAGAAGTAGAAGAGCAGAACCCTGGTGTCAGGAATTGGACTCGCTTCATGTGATACAGACACATGCATGCCTACCCTGAATGGTCCTTGAGCTATTGAGTATGATGGTTCTCATCTGTATAGCTTGTTAAAGACTAAAGTATTAAATGTGTTTCCTTGGATAAATATAACATTTTTATTTGTAAATTGTTTAAAAAAATAAACATATGGAGGTCAACAACGCTTTCTTCTTGGTTCTTTTTTTTTCTTAACTCAGTAAAAGTGGTTTTTTTTCAATTAGTTTCTGACTCCTGTAGTAGTTGATAAAATTGAGAAACTGTAGAGGATGAAGATACTCAACAGCCTGCTCAGTAAAAACCAGTTTATTCCCAGCTGGAGTCAATGGAAGAGCTACTGTCAACATCATCAGTGGAAGTTTGTTTGAACCCTGTGTAAAACCAGAGGTGGGGCATCAGGGAGGGACTCCAGTAGAGCTTGAATTTCTCTAATCACTGCCTGCACATGGACCTCTGGAGAAGGCAAAATCACCGTTTGTCTTTGTTTTCCATGACTGTGTGTGAGGAAGGTATGAAATGTTTCTCAGAGTCTTACGGTGTTTTCATACAAGAAATGTAAGAACTGTCTGAGCTGAATTTGGAAATTTAGTATAAATGGTCAATTCAACAGTAAAAAGGTAATTAAGAAGAGAAGAGAGTTTTGAGAAAATCTCTTTGAGCTGGTTTTATGATGTTAAGCAGTTACTGCATTGAATATAGGAAATCTTTGTTAGTATTGTTGCCCTACTTTCATCAGATAGCCGATTGACTGTCAAAACCAAAGCATGCAACGTTTGACATGCTTTGCTAGTTTAAAATGGAGTTGGGCAATGAGTAGAGGTTGCTTAAATCCTGATTTATAAAAAAGTCCTTTGTAGTTGCTTCTTGGTTTTCTCCTGTATTTTTTATAATATACTTGAGTTTGTTTGTTTACATTTGACAGATAAATTTTCCCCCATGTTTTCTTTCCAATTTTTTCAGTAAAATGCTTGGTTTCTTGTAAATCCGCAGAGGAAGAGGGGAATTGATTTTCTTACCTGCCTTGTATTGAGAGATATAAGTGCAGGGAAGGGAAATATTAAAGGGAAGGCTGAATTTTTCTAGAGTTCTGCACTTTAGATAGTGCTGTTTTGTAATACACACAATGCTTTCTGGTTAGTTTCCTTCTGGAGATTGGTTTTCATGAAGGTTTCAGTGCATACAGTGGCAAACAGTAATCTGGACAGTCTCTTCTTCAGACAGCCTTATTTAATGCTGTGTTATCTATGTGGAACTTAGTTTTAAAAATTAACTTAATTTTTGGGGAAAGGACAATATAATTGTTATCCTTGTTCTGTGCTCCACAGTTGCTTCTACAAGTAGTGGTTGTGGTCAGTGCTGAACGTGGCTGGCCATGAATGGAGAGGAGCTGGTGCCAAGGGCAAGCAAGAACTTTGCAAAGGAAAAACTGGAAGTTGTTACCCCATATATGTCTACAGCTTTCCAGAATCGGAATTTTCCTGTGGTCCAAATTAAATACTACTTCTCTTCGTGTCCTTTAATCTGTCTCTGAGAGGAGGTAGGGCTCTTTACTCCTGGAAGGAAGATTAACTTGGTCTCTTTTGGGGAAGAAGTAAACAGTAATCCTTGAACTTCTGGAATGGCCAAGAACATAATGGGTGGTGTAGGTGATGACATCTAGGCAGATTGGCAGACAAGAGGCATTAACACTGTAATTTCATGAAATGGCATGTATTTTTATTTATGTTTTTTCTTTTTTTCATTTTTTCTTTTTTTCTTTCTTTTTTTCCTGTTTTTTTTCCCTGTGGTTTCCAGAGGCTTGCAGTAAATGATTTATCCACTGTGCTCGTTCCGTGTGCTGGCAGAGCTGTAGCATAGTGCACTGACTGGGAAGCCTTATTTCTAGGCTGGCCTTGGACTCTTCCAGATCCTCAGGAGGAGGGGTGAGTTAATGGGGATTTACTTGTCTGTTTGAATGGTGCAGTACATTACCTCTCTTTCCTGACATACTTCTCTAAAAACTACACAAAGCACAAGAAGTTACCTTTTTCCTGGTTTTCAGAAAGCTTCTGATAGGAAGGAAACATATAGTTTGAATGTTTCTATCTTTACACTACTTCAAACCAGGCACAAACACCTAATAAATTTAAAGAACAATGGATTAACTCTTAAGTGATTTGATGTTATAACCTTTAGTTTGTTGTGATGGAGGCTGGTACATCTTTCTTCTGGATGAAGTTTGTTGCAAAACCAAGCTTGATTAAGAAGCGGTGGGAGAACAGACACAGAAAAGCTGCAGTCATCCTATCAACCTGTTTTAAGGCCAGGTGGGTTTTTAATTCATCTTTCAGTCTCTTTGAATGTACATTTGGAAAGGAGAAGAAATCTTCAAATGTTTTAGGCGAAACACAGTAATTTTTCCTGGGGTAGTCAGTTGGGTAGATAGACCTTGCTTCTAGCTTGCTGGAATCTTGTCTTTGACTAAGTTTTAACTAAGCAGTAGAGAGGCTTTTGGGGGGCTTTTTGGTTGGTTTAGAATTTTAAATAGCATGTGAGCAGGGAAGAAGAGATGCAACCATCATTTTGTTACTAAATTTTTTCCCAATGTATTTGTGCTCTAATGGTAAAAAGTATAAGAGATTATACTTTTATATTAGTAGATTAAGATATAACGTCTCTGCTGTTTGGCAGAATCATCATGCTGTTTCTGGAATCATCATACCAGGAAGTATTCAAAAGACGTGGATGTGGCACATGGGTCAGTAGTGAACACAATGGTGCTGGGTTAATGGTTGGACTCAAAGATCTTAGAAGTATTTTCCAATCTTTGTGATTTTATGATTCCTTAATTTTTGCCAAGGGTGGAAATAAATGCCTAATTCTTATCTCAGAGAAGCTTCACAAAGAACTTAAATTTTCTCATGGAAACAGTAGGAAATGTGGGCAAAGGTCAGTTATTTTTTTATCTTGGGAAACCCCAAACAGTTTTTAGAAATACCTTTGAAAGTAAGTGATGATAGCAGAAGATCAGAAAAAAAAAACCCACAACCATCCACCAAACCAGTGCATCCCAAAGCATGACAGAACTATATTTCTTTAGTGCAGAGGGCAAGAGAAGTCACCTGAGACAGGTTTTCATGTGGTGCCTGATGTAATACTGTGCTGGTTTATTATTCTCTCAAAACATTACAAAAGGCTAAAGGGAGCAAAATTATTCTCTGAGACAGACCTCAGTCCTTTTGTGCCTGCTGGGTTATGTGCAAACAGCCTACGTGCCAGCAGTGTGGGAGTACAAAGCAGCCATAAAATTTATTTTACTTGACTCCTCTGCTTCTGTCTGGCATGAAGAAGAAGAGGGAGATGCAAGTTCTGGTTGCTAGACTATCCTTTCTGTCAGCTGTTTTCAGGCAATATGGATGTATTCATTTTGTAACCAACTTGAGCAGAATAAGGCAGCTGCAGACTTACATTCTGCCTTAGAGCAGAAATCCAAGGCTCCACAGTTAGAATTAGTTTCTGGGTTTTGTTTTCTGATCTCACCTCCACCTCTTCTTGGGCTGTCATCCTGCTTGTGATGAGAAGGCTGATTACTGTATGTTAGCAGTTCTAGGCTCTGGTAAAATGAGTGAAGCTGCTGCTACAATTCCCGTGAAGCTGTCCATCAGTGGTGGATGCAGAGAGCAGAGCCATTAGAATTGGTTGGGCAGGTGGTGGAGAATAGTTGAACACCTGCAGGAAATAAAACCTGCATCAGAGCTGCTTCAAGGCAAACAGTATTCCCTTTTCCAGCAGTCTGACTGAAGAATCTTTATTTCACAGACAACAGAGCACACAAGGTAATGTTTTCAATTCTTAATCAAATACAATTTTTCCTCAAGAAGCTGCTTTTGTGGGGGAGTTTCAGCCAGAACCTAAGAAACACTGAAATAATACAAGCCGTTTGTGTTACCACCCTGTTTAATTTGCTTACAAACTTGAGATGAATGTTGAAACAAAATAATGCTTTAGGAGCCATGGTAGCTGTGGTGGATGAAAAACCCTGTAATAGCTGTCTGGTAAAGAAATTATAGGGATGGTCTTCATATCAGATCTCACATTAAGCTGTATTCATATCCTGTCAGAGATAAAAAAAAAGGAATTAAATGTAAGTGCCAATAATTAGATGAGAGGAGTTTTGTAGCTAGGCACCTGCAAGATGGGTATTTAGACATGCTTGATTAATGGGGGAAAAAAAAAGTCCATTAGCAAGGAATATCTGTCACTGCATTTTCTCCTAAGAACTGAAGGCTTAATGCAATTAAACTCATTTAATGTGTTGTTTTCCAGGCACTGTTTAATTTTCATGTTCTCTGCTAGTTAGTTTCACACGTTATATTGCTTTACCAAGGTAAGGGAATGGTTCAAAATCAGTATATCCCTGTCATGTCCAAGCTAGGGTTACAAAAGTAATTCACACTTCTGTTGTATGTATTCAGTGGAATGAAGTCATGCAATGGATTCAGTTTGTCTAGGTGAAAAAAAATATCCCATATTTGCATTGCTATAGTCCTTCATCATTCACATTTGATCTCTCTGGCATTTGATGCAAGATACAGGCATGGACAACCTGCCTCAAGCTGCTACAATGTCTACAGAAGAGAGATCATCCAAGATAGTAAGTGTAATTATTCTCCAAAAGTTGAGTTTGTGCTTCAGAATACAAGAAAGACTTACAGGTTGAAGGTTTATTTCAGGTTTGTAAGATGAAACCTTATGCTTTATATGTTTAGCATCCTAGACTAAAGCATCAAATAAATGGCTTTTAGTTATCTTACTTCCTACAAATCCCTTCTCCTGGTGAACTGTCTTCCTTCACAGTGTGTTCATTGACAGCTGTTTTCATTTTGTATTACACTTGTGTTATGACCCATCCCTGAAGGTCGGGTTACTGAGGTTCTTGTTAATAATACATCCCTTGGAGTGGGTTAGAGTGAAATGACACTAAATTACCAGTGTTTATATATATATATATATGTATGTATGTATGTATGTATGTATGTATGTATGTATGTATCTATCTATCTATCTATCTATCTATCTATCTATCTATCTATCTATCTATCTATCTATCTATATGTGCCAGGTTTTATTTCAGAACAATTTGGTTGCAAAGGATAGGAGGTATGTAGGTTTGATTATTATCTGTAGAAATATAACAATGCAGACACATAAAAATAACATGTAAGAAAATGTAAATAGAAAAAAGAGACAAGGATAGGTGAAAGCCTCATAAATTAGTTTGAGGGCACTTTAGGGGTCTCTGTGGTCTATGACACCTTCTAAGACATGACAGCTGCCTCTCATGACAGCCTATTTTATGCCCTGTCTTGAGGGATGAGCACCTTCAGACCTGTGTTGGAATGTCCCAATGCCTCCCCAGCTGCCTTGCTTCCAAAGGGTCTTCTTATCACCCTTGTTCCTTATCTGGCTCCAACCCCAGCTGTAGCCCCCTCTGCACGTGGGCTGTGATGATGCACATCACAGCAAAGCACCCAAGTGCCTGATTGTTTGAGTCATTGTCCATTAACATTCCAGTCAAACAGCTTGACAAATTCCTTCCAGACCAGCTGTTTAGCTGTTCAAGGGTTTTGCTGCAGAGGGGAGGGAAACAATTAAAAGGGCCTAAGATTTGGGATTGTAACAGTCAAACTCACCAGATGGTCCAGCAAGTGGGATTTGAGGATGAATATATTTTGCTGTAACTAGTCTTTGACTCTTTGTCTCTTGATTACTTTCCACAGGAGCTAAGAAAACGTTATCTTGAATTGCCAGACTTCTGGAAACCCGTTCTGAGAAGGTGAGTGCAGATTTGCGTGACTGGAATGGTATCTTTTGCTCCTCTCTTTGGAGAGTACATTCTTTTTCTTATTATTAACGTGACTAATCAGTGAAACTTTCTCTATATTCTTTCTGGTTAAACCTGCTGGTCATGCGTATGTCTCTAATTTAAGTTCTTTTGCCAGCATCCAAGAAGACTCTGTATGTGTGGATTCCTTTCTCTCAATTAAATAGTGTTATTTTAAAAACAAACATTAAACTTTTATGAAATTATACTGATTCCTGAGTGTTGTTTGTTTAAAAATTATTCTCTAAAAAGGATTTCAAAAGTGCAGGCTACTACAAGGTATTAATAGTGGCAAGAGAGGGTGCTGGATTCTGAAGCTTCTTGATTCATAGGGCCTTTACAGGCCTTTCTGTATCCCTTGGAAAAGCTGCTTAAAGTAGGGGAAAAGGCTTTTTAAAGCTCCTGTCTCTATACTTAATTTGGAATCTTGCAGCTATTTTTGAACTCAGCTACTCTGTTAAATTATTCATGCAAACTTCTTTGTCATGTGTTCACAGAAGTGCCTTGTTAACTCTTGTCACAAGTATTTCATCTCAAGGGAAGTCGTGTTGTGTTTCACCAGCAAAAATATCCTGACAGCAGCTGCCAGGCATGTAAAAGAATAGAGACAGCCTGTGCTTACTTTTTTTCCCCAAAGATTTATTATAACTGTTGATTATTCTCAAAAATCATGTGTGAGAGATCACTTTTCAGTGTGTAGATAGACTCATCCTGCTTAATATATGACTAAAACCCCACAAACCAGCTTGTTGCTGCTGCTCAGGGAAGAACATTTTAGAAATTCTTATTTTTGCCACACGAACTTCACACACTCAGTCATACCCATCAGTATAATCCTAAGTATTGAACTGTCAGCTCTTAGCTTGTTGTGTTATAGATCCACTTTCTCTTTCTCCTTCCTTTAATTGCTGCTGCAGAGGCTGACTGGTAAACTAATTACCATAGCACTGACATCCTTTAGCCAACAGAGGTGTAATCCAGGGGTGGACTCAAACAGCCTGCCTAGAAGGGAGGGCCTCTACTTTAATCATAATTAAAACATCACAGCAGCAGAGATCCAGCTGCTCCAGAAAATATTCAGGAACATGGTCACTACAGCTAGTGAAAAAATTATTTGGCACACAAAGGCTGCATTTTAACTGTGTTCTTTAGCAGAAATGACCTCCTGCCTGCAGAAGTGTTGGTTGGAGTTGATAAACCTGGTAGCCCAACAGAAGTGAAGCTGCCTGCATCTTTGTCTCACCAGGTCCAGGCAGCACGAAGGCTGTGTGTGTACTCCCAGTAAGCACATAAACACACCTGTGTGTGTGCACATGGCCAGCCACACAGACAAACACATAGAAAACCAGAAACCAGCACTTCTGCAAATGGAAGCAGGACTAATGCCATTTATCAGTGGAAACTGCTTTCTTGTAACTTGATTGGGGGTCAGGTGTTGCCATGCCTCACCCCCTAAGCACCAAGCTTTTCCATTCCCAACTGCCCCATGCAAGGGACACGTGCAGCCTTCTTTTTACCTGCCCTAAACAACCCTGGCTGTCTGATGGCAACAATACAGGGGGGTAAAGGGTACTATGGGGAGAACAGAGGACATCTAAACCACAGTAACATAAATATACATCACTAAAGCTTTTCTTAATATTCACACAATAGTTATCTTTTAATTGTGAGAGCCAATCATCTCATATCCATCTATAAAAGAAGCACCCACAGACTGTGGATCTGCTCAATGACCAGCCCTGGGCAGTGCCCCTGCCAGCTGGCCCTGGCACCCTCTGGTCTCTGATCCTCCTCATGGCACAGCAGTAAGGACTGAAGAAAGTCCAGAGAGATGAAAGTAGTCAGAAGGTGGGTGAGTAGTAGGGGAAGTGTCATTTGTCATTGTCCTGCTCTTGGTCTTTCATGGTACCCTTCAGTACCACCAGCAGGCCTTTTGGCTAACCCAGAGCATGCTCTGAGCCAGAACTGCCATTCCTCAGTGGCTGGCAAATCCAGCTGGCAGTCAGTGGGCTTTTAGCTGCACCACAGTAGCTGGATTCTGTTGCATGCAGACACTGAAGAAACTGCAGCATCCTCAGAAAATTAGTAAAAAAAATTTATTTTGATACAAAAGTGCTTAGCAGCACTTTACCACTCTGCACCTGGTAACACTTATGTGTGTTACATGCTGTTCTGCAAGTAGAGATTTCATATTTCATGTCTCTGTCTTGGGATTTTTGACAACCACAGAGCCAACCTGAGGTGGGGCAAGACCTGAGGTGGGGTGAAAATAATTAGTCTGTAATGAAATAAAGCCTGCCTAAGAGTTGTTGGTTTTGGCCAGCTTTCCTATGGAAATGAGGTTTAAACCATCAGGGTGTGTCTTCAGTGACCTGGGCAAGTTCAATAAGCCTCCTCCACACTGGTGACAGGTTCCTTTGGTGCAAAGCTGAAGGAGGGGCTACAGCCTTACTTTATTAGCGGTGAGAGAGTATGTGCAGGAGGAAGTTGTTTATCTTCAGTCAGGGCTCACAGCATCTCAAACAGCAAAACCAATCAATCACAAAAGGCAACTACACAGGAAACCAATTGTCTTTGTTTAATGACAACTGGCATCCAAGGGGAGCACCTCACACCTCTCAGAATAAGTATATCTCAGGCCATGCGTGGGCTGCCAACTTCCTTAACCTGTACTAACAGCCTGAGAGCACCTGACCAATATCCACCACACACATCCCCATCCCTCCAGGGCTAAAGGGGCCAGGAGGGGTTTACAGGGGTCCCATGAAGAGGACCACAGCAGTCTGGGCTGGTTTGCTTCTTCCCATAGGAGAAACCAGTACTACCTGGCTTTTCAGTGGTGGCACAGTGCAGGGAGTCACATATGGCTCCAGCCAGGACATTGCAGTCCAGCTGCCTGAGGGACACTGGACTCCAGTCCTCCAGCTCTGTGAGTGAGGGAAGTAGGTGTAACAAACCTACCCTAGGGAGAGAACAACCCAAGGAGAGCTGAGCTCAGTTCTGCAGCTTGACAAGTCTGCAGAGCCTTGTGTAGCCTAAGGAAATCTACCCCAGTTACAGCCCTTCCCTGACCCAAAAGCCCAAGTGGCTGCTGCTTTCAGAAGTAACCTGTCTGCTGAGCTCTGCATCTCATTGTGCAACAGCAAACTGCTCAAGACAGTATCATTTTGTTCAAGAAGCACTTGTACTCAAAAACTGTTCAGTGTCAAAATTAATTTCTTCTAGGGGGGCCAGGATGCTACACAGTGGCCATTCACACCTCCCATGCCTCCAAAATTTGTGTGGTGGAAAACCCTGTGTTGGGAGGAAAATAAAAAATCATGACTGATAAGAAACGATGACAAAGCAAAGCTCTATCCCTGTCCCCAGGAGAAAATTGTAGCTGCCTGCTCCAGGTTAGCATCACACCTCCAACTGTTCTTCTTCACAGCCACAAAATCCTTGTGTTTTTCAAGAAACTGCCGGTTCTCACAGCACAGAAGGGACATTAAAGCAGTTATGGAACTGAGTGATACAGACTGGAGAAAATGCCTTCCAAACTGTCCCTACCCTGCAATGTTGGCACAACTGAGCCAAGAGAGAAATACATTTATTTGTTTCAGAAGGCAGATGTCATCAGTTGGGTGCCAAGATGAATATGACCCTTCTGTGCTAGTGCTTATCTGAGCAGTAAATATAAGATGACAGCAAATGTCCTCATGAAATTAGCACAAAATCCTTGCTTCTCAACATGTGCAGATTCAGGAGTGGACACAGGAACAGTGTCAATGTGACAAAATGAATTATTTCATGTACTGCTTTCTCCTGTGAATGCTTTTAAATGTTATATTTAGGACAAGAAGAAAGAAGATTCAGAAATAAGGGCTAAACATTATCATGACCATGAGCAGCTGAGCAGGGTCAGACTGTGGACTTACTGCCCAGCTTTGTACACTTCCACCTGTGCAAGTAAGGTGAACCCAACCATTACATAAAGATAAAAGAACCCCCAAAGCAAAACAACTAAACAAAAACCAAACAGAACCCCCAAGTCAACCAAACAAGCAAAAGGTCACAAGCTTTCAGCAGCAGTGTTGAATTTGTGAGGAAAATCCTAATTGCCCATATCTCCAGTTTATCTCCAGGCAAGTCTCCCAAGCACAACACCTGAGATGCTTTGAATCAAAAATGAATGGACTAAAGGAAAATCAGGTAATTCTCCCAGCCCAGCAGTGATTAAGCAGCTTGCCAGAAGCCTTTATTTATTTTCTTTTTAAAAAATTGAAGCAGGCTGTGGCTACATTGTGGCTAACCACTATGCAGCTAGAAGCAAATACACAAAGCAGAATGCCTGCATTATTCTTTGACATTAAGCTTTTAGTCTTTAAGAGGCAATTTTCCTTCAAATGTGTAGATTGACATGTCTTTAGTAGTAGAACTGGTGACTAAGATCCCTACTCTTTATCCTCCTTTACCTATCTTGAGGCTACAAGATCTTTCATATTTTGAGGGCAGCTTTACTGCTTTGTGCCTGCCAAGGGCAGTTTCACGAAGAACAGGACTCCTCTCCTGCAGCACCAGCTCGCTGCTGGTCACAGACTGGCATCATTTTTGGCACAAGTGGTTTTGGCTTTCCCTAGCATGCTGTAGCCATCCCAACACATCCTTTTATCTGTGCCTCCTTTCCTGATGTGCTTTCTGTGGGTCCAGGGCAGGCAGGCAGGGCTGCAGAGAGCAGGCAGGATCATCCCCTGTGGCCCCACAACTGAGCTCCCTTTCCTGGGCATGGATCTGCACCCACGTGCACGGCTTTCCCTCTGTGAAAAACGCCAAACAATTGTTTTTAAAATTTTAAAAGTTTAATAGTAACAAAATGGTTATAAAAATAGCAATATAATTAAAGTAATAAAAATTTTGGACAATTTGGATTAGGACAATATGAGACAATAGAAACAAAGAGTTATGGACGTCCGGGTACCTTTTTCTGGGCAGCATAAGCCCAAAAAAGGACAAAAAAGGACACACGTTAACAGAGGATTAACCCTTAAAAACAATAGCTTGTTGCATATTCATACATCTCATACATGATGCATAAATTCCATTCAAACACAGGATTCGGTCTGGTCAGTGTCAACTTCTTCCTCTTAATCCTGACGGCGTCTTCAGGGCTGAGCGAGGTGGGAAGAAGTTCATTTCTTCTGATAAATAAATTCTCTTTCTCTGAAAGACTCAGGTGTCCTGTGGCTGCTATCTCGGTGCAAGTACCTCATTTCCTTTTTTTAAAAAAGTATCCTACATAGCATAGTTTCTATTTTAACATTTTGTTATAACCTAAACCGATATTTAACACACTACTTAAGTAAATGAATACAGCATAACTTTCTACACAACACATATAATATTCATTTAATATTTGCGAAAAGCCAATCATACAATACGCATTTGAGTGAACGCTGTTACACCCCTGCTGTGCCCCCCAAATTTAAAATAATTTTTAAGGAAGCCTCCAGAGCGCCGCTTCCAGGAGTTTCTGTGGTCGGGCAGGCTCAGCCCGCGCAGCGCTGCCTTCAGCGCCCCTAAACGCCACGGCCCGGCCGGGACACCGCTGCAGCCCGCGCCGCCAGGCCACGGAGCAGAGGGACAAACGAGACCCGCGGATTCCATTTAGTAATTGAACTGAAACGGCTTCGATTTATTAATTTTATTATTTTATTGATTTTATTCGGCACCCAGAGCCCTCGGCGAAAGGCTGTGTCGCGCGCAAGGCGTGCCGGCATTTGTGGTCCTGGCCGTGGCGCGGGGTCCTGCAGGGTGGGGACGCACTTTCGCTCCCTGGCACGGTTTGACCCTTCCCCCGCCCCGTCCTCTCCCCCTGCCCCGCCCGTTGCCGCGACGCCGCCGGCCGCAGCACATTCCTGCGCGGGCTGCGCGGCGGAGAGGGAGGAGCCCTGCTTCCGGGTCTGTCCGTGCCGACGCCTGAACACAAAAGTGAGATCCTTGGCTCGTCCCGGCCTCCTTTCCCACAAAACCGGCCTGTTCTCCGGCCTCGCACCCGTGTCCCAGTTTAGCAATGGTGCTCCGCTCGGCGGATAGGCGGACACCGCCGCGGACGGAGGCCGCGCCCATCAGGCACTATGGAGGGAGGCCCTAGAGAAGCCGAGA
>NW_005054299.1:18314837-18332312 GCF_000277835.1 Geospiza fortis | reverse complement strand
GGAGTTCGAGCTCCTGGAGAACGATGTGCTGGAGTCGCTGGAGGACCTGGGGTACGTGTCCGGGGCTGGGGGTGCGGGGCGCTCCCGGTGCGGGGTGGGAGCAGAGGGCGGCCCGGCACGGACACGGCGCCGCTGTCCGCCCTGCACAGGCGGGGCCGCCCCGCTCCGGAGGGCCTCGACTCGGGGCAGCGCCTGGAATGGCCCCTTTCGGTCAGAGCCGCCCTCAGAGCCGGGCTGGTGATGGTGCCCCAAGGCAGACGGGCTGGCTTTCAGCTGCACGGCCCGGGCCAGAGAGTCCCTTCTCCGTGCGAGCTGATCCCGCTGATTCTTGAATGCCAACTGGTCTCTTGCTGCTCTGTTCTGCACAGCGGCCCTAGCTGAGGGTGGGACAGGGTAAAGAGATACGTCAGACAATAAGAAAATTTTCAGGCTTCATATGGTTTTTTGGGAGGGAAGAATAAAAACAATTGCAAAAGAATTGCAAATAATCAAGTGGTTTTCTTCTTTACATTTTCTAAGGGGAATGTAGCACAGGAACCTTTTGCTGTGTAAACCTGTTACTTTGTCAGAGTCAGAAAAGGTTGCATAAGTATGAAAGGGAGAGCGTGGAGAACATGTCCTGCTGTAAGCTCCCATGGCTGTAAACTGTTGAGAGCTCAGAGAACAGGCAGCTACAATTTCACTTCTCCAGCTGGTTGTATGCAAACAGCTGTATTTACTGACATTGGCCCTATTCCCATAAATCACTTTGTGGCTTGAGTCATTATGCTCCAACAAAGATTGTATTTCCAGGCTAAGTTAGTGGTGATGGTTGTAAAGCTTGACAAATAGGCTTCTGTTTTAGCAGGTATTTCTCTGACTGAAATGTGAAAAGGCAGCTCTGCCACAATGAAAATACTGTGATTGGCTTCTTTTTTTCTGTCATATGTTTAAAAGGCTTGAAGGAGTTGTGATTTGTGCAGTTACAGACAGAAAGTGTTGTTGATTTTTGACATAAATAAGTAAAGCAAACAGTGAAAGTAGTTGAACAAGTAACTATATGAAGCCAAATTGACAACAGTGAAAATGAGAAAACTTGGAGGATGAAAGACATGAGACCTCAGCAGCATTGGTAACAACTGGGAAAACTATTGCAAGTATCTAAAGGACTTCTGATCCTTGGTGTCTGGAAAGACTGGGGTGTTTGAGGCTTTCTGCTTTGGCAGTAGCTCTGTGGTCTTCGTGGTTCAACTTACTTTTTCTCATCACATACTGAAGATATTCCTATCTATATATGACTTGATTTTTTTTTCCTCATAGCATTACATGTTAGAGAGCTGTTTCTTTTTGTAGTTGTGCTCGAGGTGTTCAGATGGTGGCCTCTTGTCTTGTGCATCAGTTTGCTGAACTGTTGAAAAAGCAAACAGATGGGATAGCACAATGTTACTAAAAGAGAGCATAGCTCTGGAACACATGCCATTGGCAGAAACAGAAGGAAAAAGCTGCTTGCAGTTGGGAATCTGCAAATTGGATTATTGGCCAGATTGATGTGTAGCTGAAGTCATAATTATAAGAAATAACACGCTCAAGATGTTACCTCTGTTAAAGAAAAGGTGCCTCTAGAAGATCTGAGCACGGACTTAAATCCCAGTCCTGCCAAAGCAAAAGGCTTGCCATTGCTTCCTTTCTACTTTGACCTGTAACTGGATGCTTCTGTTCTGAGTCCCAGATGTTCCCAGACCTACACATGTAGACCTGAGACATCTGTGGGGTGGGACTGGAGCTTGCTCTGATTATCCTCTTGAAGCATCCAGCCTACTGTGGTCATGCAGTAGGGCTGTAATACATGAGATTACAGCTTCCCACCAGCTGCCAGTAGATTAACTGTGGCACCAATCAAGCTGCTCTGTGAGGTAGAAGTTATTTTTGAGTGTGGCTTCTTCGTCTTCCTTGGCTGAAGTAACAGGCCACTACAGTGAAGGCCAAATCCTTTGTATGTGGTATTAAGCACAGGAGCAGAATGAGGAGAATTACATTTCAATTTGAGATTTTTTTTATTGCTGAGGTTTGCCAAGAGTTGCCTGGGCTCGTTGGGTTGTTGTGAGGTAGAGGGTGACTTTACCTGGAAGTTCCCAAGAGAGATTTCATTTGGTTATGAGCACTCTTGGATGTCCTTCTCTTTTGGGGGGCAATATATCAAAATAATATTGTACATGTTTTTCCTAAAATACTGAGGTAAACTCTGACTTGTGCTTCTACCTGGTTGATAAGGCAGCCTTCTCTCTACTCTTCATTCTCCCTCTGAGAGATTATCAGTACACAGATGTCCTGAAAGCTGTGTTTTCTAAGATCTCATCTACAAACTCGTGCTTTCTTTGCTTATGCAAAGAACTGATTCCATTAATTTTTCTTGTGTATATTTAGGGAGGTTGGTTTTTCAAGAGATGATTATGCAGATCACTTTTGTACTATTTCTATCAAAGGCTTTGTTTTGTAAGGCAGCCCTTTCATACGTGATAGGAAGTGACAGAAAAGATGCACTTGTTCAGCAGTAATTATCCCACATGGAGAGCTCAGGAAGGATTCCTTGGGACTGCAGTTGCCCTGGATAGGTCTGTTGTCAGTAGCATCTTCAGGAGGTAGAGGCAGAGAAGTTGCCACTGTACATGGTAACATTCTCCAGGAGGAAACCTTTGATGATGATATTTTGTGACATGGTCTCTGTGATGGTAAGTTAAGATGCACACAAATTCTGAGTTTGCTCTGGTGTTTTCAGTGTGGTTCTTGCTACAGTTCAGTCCAGGAATCACCATTCCATGAGATCAGCACTGCAGATGTGTTGTGGTTGTTCCTCTCAATATGCATCCAGCATAAGATAAATCTGTCCAAGGTCACTGGTCACAGCAAAGATTAATAAACTGTGCTTTTGTTTTCCCTCTCAGTTACAAAGGTCCCTTGTTAGACGACGGCGCGCTGGCTCAGGTGGTCTCCCATGGAGCCAGCTCCCCTGAATTCACCAAACTCTGCGCTTGGCTGGTGTCTGAGTTACGGCTCTTCTGTAAACTGGAGGAGAACGTGCAGGCAACCAACAGTAAGTAGTCATAACTCCAGCACCAACATGCACTTAGTGTGTGTTCCTGCATGCCACAGAGATTAGGGCTGGCCATATCTCTTGTACCAGGGAGTATTGTCTGCACACTGCCAGATTTTGGATGTTTTCCACCTCAAGTTTGCCTGATGAACAGCCAGTAGAGGTTGAAATAATAGTGGCAATCAAAGAGTCTTTCTTCTGAAGTTAGCTTTTTCTGTTAATTTTTCAACCATATTGTCTTTTAAAGTTCTTAGATGGATTTAGGGAAACATTAATGCTAGTGAGGTTTTTACTAGATTGTGAGAATACTTTTATTTCAATGCTTTTATTTGTAATTTTGATGTCAGTGTACTACTGTTCAAAGTAACATTCTTGTGACTACAGTAATCATATCTTCTTTTTACTGTTAGTTCTCTTAACTCTGTGCTTGCTATGAATTTTTGAGAAGGAGCCTGAAAATTATTGTTTTTCATTTTGGTAGAGGAAACAAACTATAGCTTTCAGAAAAAAAGTTAATTTTGATCAGCTAGTCATGACAAATTTACAGATCAAATTATTAAATTGGTGTGATAACCCACATTCCTGAATATCTAATATATTAACTCATAATGCCTTTATGAGCTTAGCTTTGTGTTTACTCAGTGGCCAAAGGTTGCTGCCTTTTACCTCAACGTCTGTTACTTTCCTTTCTCTTTTTGACATATTCATTCTTTCTTCTTTGAGTGTATTTCATATTCTTTCTCTGTAACAACACAGTATCTCACCCCTTCTAATAGTACAAGGTTCCTATTTTTTGTTTTATGTAAAAATACAATCCAGAAGTCTTCCAACACCTATCTCAAATTCTTTAAACACAAGTGACAGAAACATGTTAGCTGGGGTACCATGAAGTCCTACCCTCATTTTGTATGTCTTCAGTTTAGGAATAACAGAAATTTGGGGGTGAAGTCTCTTTCCAAAAGATAAAAAAATGTTATTTCTCATCACTGGTGTGTTTTTTTAACCTAACAAATTCTGATTAGTTTCAGTAATTTTTGACAGAAATATCAGTCAAAAGTTTGGTTTATGTGACTTCCTTATTTTTAAAGGATATTGATATGAAATAAAATCAGTTGACAAATGTGAGCTTACAGGGAGAAATAATAGGAAAAAGTGAGAACTCATAAGCCACATTTATTATTCATGATAGTTTTTAATGTCCTCTTTCCTTGTAGAAATTGCCAGTGCCTGTCTGTTGTAGCTTGGAAAAGCTGTCAGTGAAGCATACTTTTATATTAATGGAGCATATCATGGATCCAAATAGGTTGTGCTGTGTCTTGCAGGAGCCCAAGAAATGCACTTGACCTCCATTGAAAATGGGACTTAATGTTAAATAGCAACTCGCACAAAATACGTATTTTTTTAAATAGCTAATTCATTCTAATCATACCCCCTATATATTAGCAGTGAATGAATTATTATTCTCTTCTTTCTAAGGTCCAAATGAAGCAGAAGAATTTCAGCTTGAAATGAGTGGGCTGCTGTCTGAAATGAACTGTCCATATGCATCATTAACATCAGGAGATGTGACAAAACGCCTTCATAATCAAAAGAACTGTCTCTTGCTGCTTAGTAAGTTAAAAGGATGCTTGCAAGCAAACCTGATTTTCTGCAAGATTTATAGTATTGTTTCTTACACTTAATGAGGTACTGGTTTCTTTACCACAATGTACTACAGTGTAGATACAGTAAAAATAATGCATATTTTTAGGTAATTTACAGCATCAGAGTATTATACTTCTGGGTTTACCAGTCAATATGTACCAAGTATATGAGAGAAAATACTTTGAATGTTAACCTTTTTGACATTCACGAGCAAAAAGCCTGTCCTATCACTTCCCAAAAGACACAACAAAGAGGGAATTATTTGAAGACTTCTGCCAGAATTTAGCTGCTGAACTCTACTTAGCATGGTTGTAAAAATGACCACTAACATCAGATGGATTGTAATTTTAGAGGCTCCCAGTGTGATGACTTGCAATGTGCAACAAAACTTGAATTTTCCTACACAGACAGCAGTCAGAATTGTTAGGAAAGAGAGAATGTTTTATCCCAGCTCCCAGTTCTTTTGATCAACATCCTTAGTAAATAGCTTCACTGTTGCTTTCTGCTGACTGAAAGGAAATTAACATTAGCAATGGTGTCTTTCCTTTTCCACCCATCAGATCTCAATAGCTGAATTGTTTTTTTTTTCTCCTTATGAAATGTTAGAGGAGAAGAAATAGTACTTGAATTTGTAAAAGGTGTGTGATATTAATTCACATTACAATAAAAATATAAGCTTGAGTTAGAAACTGTAGTACTAATTTTAATCTAATTTTAAAATTAAGATGAAGTAATTTTTTATTTGCTTCCTCAGTTGCTGCTGATTCTTTAACTTTTCAAAACAGAAATTTAGTTCTGCCTTCTTCTGAGATACAGGAGCCTACTCTGTAAATAATTTCTTGTATTTCAACAGTAGGAGAAAGATGATTAGACTTAATCTGAATATTTCTTATAGTGTGTTTAAAAATGTCAGATGAAGTGAGGTAGTTGTTTCATTTGAAATAGTTTGTAGCTCAAGCGATCTTCAGCTTGTTTTCTGTAAGCCAAGCCATTCAATAAATTTGGTTTGTCTGTGACACACTGTTTATCCCAGAGGTCCTTTGGGATGTACATTTTGGTAATATTCAAATGTGAAATTGCAGTAGTGCCAAATTCCTTTTTTGTGTACCACCATAGCTGCATAGCTTTCTTTAGCTGTGTCAAGTGAACTTATTAGGTATCCTGTTGTATGTGAGCCATAAAACTAGTTTTTTTCAGGAGAAACAGGATAACCCTCTGTAGTGAAATGCCAGGGTATTTTACATTTTAATGAAATACAGCACAGTTTGTTACTTGGAAGATGTAGCGGTATTGCTGGGAGATGAAAGCACCAAATAAACCCAAGTAATTAGGATTGATTGTCCTAATACGCAGCATCACTAGAATACAATGTTAGGCACTAGCATCTGCAAAACAAAAAGTACAGGAGTTTCAGGCTGGTTCAGAAAAGTTGTGCAAAAATAGAATAGCTATCTAAAGAACATTCATCTTAGTGATAGACTTAAAAATTTCTGTGATTGTTAGGGGAGATTGAAGACAGCTTAAATATGATCTGTAAATTTTTGAAACAAAATTCTCCTGCTAGTTTCTTTTTCAGTAGGCCTGAAAAGAGTGTAAGTAATTGAAAGTTCAATGTAAGAAAAACCTGTATAAAGTGTTGCTGAAAGAGCTTACAAAGGATGCTTCACTGTTTTACATATTCTAAGAATTTTTTTATTTATAAGGTATTCTGTATCTTTAGGAGACGGCATTCTAGAGATCATTAAAATGCTGTGTTCTTTTCTTAATCTTTTTATCTGTCCCAGTTTTATAACTAATGAGCTTCTTTTGTATATCCGTGGGTTTACTTCCCTGCTCACAAGTGTGTCTGCAGTATCAGTTTTTCTTATTTTTAGAAGTGTTTATGTATATTATTACTATGGTCATTGACTATGATTAAGGAGAAAAGCATTGTTAAACTTGTGCTTTTTTTAAAATTCAAACCTTAAAGTTTTGACACCTGCAAACAATGGCTGTTTATATAATTGTAAATTTATATCGCTGTAAATGACACCTGATGCTGAAATTCTGGGCATATATGGTGTTCAGAAGTTGTGATTTTGATTTTTCTCTTTTTGTTTGGGGAAGGAGTTACAATGTGATAGTAGGCTCTTACAGTTCTGATATTGAAGAAATTTCAGCCATTCTAGCTTCTATTTCATCAGTCACAGCCTTTCTTTCTGAAGTTATTGTAAACATGAATTCTCAATAGTACTTCTCGCTGGGATTATTCTTCCACTCTATGTTTTGTGTGGGGAAGTAGAGGAGATTGATTTGACATTTCACTTCTCTCTACTTGTTACCTTGCTTGTTTCCTAGAACCTCAAGAAGCGCTTGCTTGTGTACCCTAAAATACACATCTCAGTCCCTCATCCTGCTTGTTTCCATGGTCCTAATTTCCTGTCTTTGCTGGGCAAAACCTGAAGGAAAAGAGCTATGCACTGTTGAACTCTGGGATTAATACTTGCTGGAATCATAGGGATTTTTTCCAGGCTTTAATTGGTTGTACTAAACCTGTCCTCTATTTGTTGTGTTTCTAGCACTGAACTCAGTGATTGTAAATACCAGTGTTCTTGAAGATACAAGAAAATTAAAGATACAAGATATCTTGAAGATACAAGAAATTTTGTAGATACAAAATTTCTATCCCTCTCTCTATCCAAAACAGTCAGTTTGCACATTTGTTTGTTGAAGCACTTGAGTTTTCACTGGCTCTAAAATAACTCTTTTATATCTGATTGTCAAATCTAATTTTTCTTACCCCAGCATACCTCATCTCAGAACTGGAAGCTGCCAGAATGCTGTGTGTGAATGCCCCTCCTAAAAAAGCCCAGGAAGGGGGTGGCAGTGAAGTCTTTCAGGAGCTGAAAGGCATCTGCATTGCTTTAGGCATGTCCAAGCCTCCCGCCAACATAACGATGTTCCAGTTCTTCAGCGGAATTGAAAAAAAAGTAAGATCCAAAGGAAGAAAAATTTGAATATTTATGATGTTGTTGTTTTGATGGAAACTAGTTCTGCTACCTGGGTGAGATTTGCCTCTTGTGAAACAGCAGTGTTTGAATTGTGAAGGAGAGTTAATGTGTTTCAATGCATATACAAAGAGTCAGAATGTTGAAAATTATTTTGAAGGATTTTTCCATGCCAAGGCATGAGGTCAGAGGCTGTTGCTATCATCGCTTTTCAGGGTAACTGCTCTAGGTTTTGATGCCATCACTTGTTGCAGAAGACATAGAAAGTGCTCATCCTGGGCCTCAGGAAGAATGTTAAAGAGAAATGTTTTTCAAGAAATACACCTAAACAAATTTGTACGAGAACCTAATGTTTTAAAGATATTTTGGTTAAAAGGTGGTGTAACTAAAGTAAAACATAACACCTTCTCCCTAAGACTTCATCATTTCTTGTGATTCCATTTATTTTTATTCCTTGCGTGTGTGTGTTCTCCAGGCTGTTGTGATTTAAAAAAAAAATTATTTCTGAGTAATTTTTATAAATCAGAGGAATTAAGTGGAATGGACTGTCCAGTGCACAGACCAAAGGTTGGAGACAGAAAGCTTTTAAATCACATTTAGTCACTTAATATGCAGGATAGGGGAGAGCAGAACAGCAGATAGGGAATGGCAGAAGACAGTCTTTAACTTTGAAGAACAGATATGGGTCCCTTCCAGTGCAGAGTATTCTGTGATTACAAAGCTCCTCCAAACAGTGCTATTTGAAAACACTTAGGTTTAAAATCCTAAATAAATTTTGCTCAGTATCATTGGAAAACCAGGTCACTGAATGTGTTAGATCACATGCTGGAATGAACAAGTTGGTGGTTTTTTTTCCAAACTACTTTTGGAAGTTTTTGTCACTGCCACTCCATTTCTTCCCCTTTGAAGTCCTAAGAAATTTTGAGATGGGATAGATAATTTGTGTCCAAACTCCTAAAATGCAAAATAGTTAAAATTTCATACTGAAGATTTTTCTCCTTTTGATTGTATAGAGGAGGCCTTCTTTGGGTCGTTACATTTTACATCATCTTAAAATAAGCTTTTTGATACAAATGTGGGTTCTTTTCTGGATTAAAAAGATGATGTGTAGAATAATCCCTATGACTTCAAGAGTAGCAGTACCTCATGGTGTCTTTGTTTTTACTGCTGATCTATTCTATAGTCCCTACTCTTAATTTTTAAATAATTATAGCTGAGACTACCAGAAATCTAAAACCAGTTGCTTTCCAAAAGAAGTGTGCTCTCTGTTCCAGAGAAAATAACTTGATATTGGAGGTTGCTGTGTCATGCCTTTCACTGTCCAACAGTCCTCTCCTTTAATATGAATCTTGAAAAACAATTTTTTTTAGCCAAAGCTTATATTTTTATATGTCTCCTCACAGCTGAAGGAAACTCTAGCAAAGGTTCCACCTAATCATGTTGGAAAACCTTTATTAAAGAAACAACTGGGACCAGCTCACTGGGTGAGTAGTTGCAGGTATTAGAGCCCATTTCCCTTTTCCAAGTGTGCAAAGTATTGATCCTGTGTTTTGCAAAATGATTTTTCTCTTTCTGAAGACAAGAAGATAATTTCTTGCAGTATAATGTATATGTTGGTGCAATAAATGTACAGCAACTGATAAGATCTTAGACTCATGAATCTCTAGGTCCAGGTGCAGGTTAAACTTTTCCAAAATGAGAGACCTACAGTGGTGGTGCTGACCAGCATGCTTGTGCAGTAGCTTAAACCTTCCTCTCCTGCCCTTTACCAGCCCTGTCTGTGTGATCTAGTCCTGCTGAGACGGTGGCATGTCTCCTTCTGGGGCTTCGTCTGTTCATAATGTCCCCCTCTTTTTGTCACTTGGAGTAGTCTGCTTCCTTCATAGCCTCTCCAAGAGGCAGTGAGTATGCAGGTAGGAGCTGGGAGAGACATTGTACACCCAGGCTGCAGAGCTGTGATCTTCTCCAGCTGGGATTTGTCACCTGCTGTACTGGGAGCATGGCGCCTGGGTTAACCACTGCCGCTGCACCAGGCTCACAGCTGTGGCTGCTGCTGCACCAGGCTCACAGCTGTGGCTGCTGCTGCAAGACTTCAGGTCTCTCGTCTCTCTCACTTCAGGCTGAATCGCATCTTCCCCCAGCAGTCTGCTTCCGTCAGTGCTTGTATTGTTGAGACTGAGGGTGGGCCCCTCTGTTCTCCCTCCAGCTGGCCTCTTTAAATATACTTATTATTTCTGTGATGGTGCATATCTCACCTGCTGCTCTAACTAAACCACTGTCTGTTACCAGCTGTTTCTCATGATGGCTTTTTGCTGTAGGGCACTTTGTTGTTTTGGCTGTATGCAGACTGTGCTTTAATCAAGATCCTCTTGCAGTACTGTACTTACTTTTAGTCTTTATCTTTGCTCTGTCTTTATCCTTAAGCTTTCTACTTTTTAAGAAGGCACGAACATCCTGTTTTTAGGAGTTATGTATGCCGTTGCTTCAGCTTGTTGCCTGTAGTATCTTCTCACCTTTGTTTCTCTGTCCTGGTGGATGTTGAGAAGTGCCTCAGCAGTGTGTGCAGTTTTTGTGCTGTTAGAAATGGTAAAAGGCTGAATGAACATAAGCCTTGGAAGCTTCAGGAAAGTAACATCAGCAGGCACAGCTTGGCTGTGAGTCCATTTGACAAGGTAGATAATTGCAGTCTTAAGCCATGCATATTTTCTCTGTGTTATACTCTCTTTCGTCCACGTAGTTTATTAAGTAGAAACACTTTAATCTATAGATTGTTTGCAAATTTTTGTTTCAGGAAAAAATAGAAGCAATTAATCAAGCCATAGCCAACGAGTACGAAGTCCGAAGAAAACTGTTAGTCAAACGTTTGGATGTTACTGTGCAATCCTTCGGCTGGTCAGACAGAGCTAAGGTACAGACAGCTTGCTATGAAGTCCTGGTTGATGGTAACACTTTATAATAAGTATCTCTGGAAAACTGCATCATTGTTTTGTCCTTCATGAGTCCAAAATAATCACAGGAGTTGTCTGGTTTTGTTTTGAGTTTTAAAGAAGTGTATGACAATGGAAGACGAATAAAAATGTGTTACTTAAAACTGTTGGATTTTAAATCAGTCTCTAAAATGAGAAGTCAGACTGTATATAACTACACACCAAAGCCACTGGAAAAAGTAAAGATTACTGATCCAGCTGTGTTAAGAGTACCATGTGAAACATTAAGTGCTGTGTCTTATGTGATGGTAGAAAAGCATCTTCCTGTTGACCATCCCTTATCTTACTTTGTGCTGTCCACAGCAATCAGATTTCCCTAACTCAAATTGTGTCTGCAATCACAACTCCACAGATGCACATGAGAAAAGCTGCTAAGGCACTACTTCTTCTTACCTTATAGACAGGGTGATGATTTATGTGCCTCTTTTGTCTTTGAACTGTGCAAGTGGCTGTGACATGAGATCTGTTCTCCCTTAAGTACATGATACGTATTCTGCTTTTAGAAATAATTAACATGATTTCTCTATTTCCTATGTCTCAGAAAGAAATGACAGGGTTTTAAAAAATAGTAGATGTAATTTATTTTCCAGGACTAAACCAGATCTGCTAACATGGTGTTAAGTATACTGCTGATAGTGTTTGAGACAGAGTTATTAGTGCTAAACTGTGACACATAGAATCATTGAGTGTTTTTTTCTTGATAAGTGTTTGTTTTTTCAAAAAGCAGCTATACTTATTAATAAACTGTGACCTGTCCCATTTTGTTTCATCATCTGAGTAGGACTTCTACTGTTGTACTTTCTATTAAACCTTGTATTCTTCAGGCTTTTTAGTAGATGACTGAAGAACTAGCTGACTATCTAAGTATTTTAATAGTGAATAAAAATGAGCAAAAGTGTGAATTATGTTTTAAAACCAGGGATTTCTAATTCTGTTACAGCTTTGGCATCTTTATCCATGTGGTTTTGTGTTTTTTCTTAGGAATTCTCAGATACTTTTGAACTTGACTAGCTGCACAAAATATTTTCACAAAACCCACAAATTGTGTATATGCATTTATATCTATTAAAATGCAAATATTTTTAGAAGCATAACAATACAAATTTGGAGAATGTTGCTGTAGTATTCCAGAGACACAAAAGAGTTTGTTTTAACAGTAACTTTTAGCAAGATGATAATTTTCTTTTTTATTTGAAAAGTATCAGAATATAATCGTAAATTACTAAATAGCCACTTCTCCAGATGGTGGAAACACCAGGGAGAAAAACCCTTGCAGTCTATTATTAGGGATTTTTTTAAACTTAAAATTTCAAGTTTCACCTAAAACAGTATCATAGGACCAAAATACTGTGCTCAGAGCTCAGTCAAACTTACCAGGGAATAATACACTAGTAACTCTTGTGAATATTTTTGCTTCTACCTTTAGCCAGTGCCATATTCCAATTTGCTGCCTTTGGATGGAAAACAAGATTTTTTTTTAGGATTTTAAAATGTGCTTCTAAGTTTTTGCACTGTTAAGATATGTTGGGAAACCTGGTTTGCCTGTCCCCATTGCCATCATCTGCATTCAGATTGCAATCTGTATATCCTGACTGCATCACACACTACACTCTGTTGATAGATGTTACACTCTGAAGAGAGATGTAACTTGTGTAGTAACTCATGTGTGATAGCACAGATTTCTCCTGTGTCTCAGCTGGAAAACTTTTGAGGTGTTCAAGAAAGCCAGAGTGGTTAATGCTGAAAGGCAGTAGAGGAAGAGACATTGCATACAAGGCAAAGTTGGGTGTAGGATCTCATTTCTAGCTCTGCCAGGCCTCTTGGTGCCTTGTCTTTGTGAAAAGCTGACTGGAGTGAAGAGTGAAATGAGTTAACAGGACTTTTTTCTGCTAAGGGCTGGAGATGGGGTGATGCTGGCCCAGCTGGAATGGGTACAGGTCAGGGTGAAGGCACAGAAGGGGGTCTGGAGGCTAAACACAGATGTGTTTCAGTGTCTTCTGGATTTTAGCAGCAATTCATGTAACTATATGGCACACCTCTATTCTGTGTTTGACTGCCTGGAAATAATAGTTTGATGTGTATGTTGAAATTGTCAGCTCATTGGTGTCTTGGCATTTCAGTCAGAATTGTGTTTCCTATTTACTTAAGAAATTAATATGACAAATGCTAGTTTGATTGAAGTAATCCTAAGTTATAAAGTAGTTCTCACTGATTTTATATAACTTTTTCTTCTGTTTGCAGTAGTGGCTTGTTATTCAGTATTGATTTGATTCTTTTCATGAGATGTCCTATTGCTTTAACTGACTGGGTTTTATTTTTCTTTGCTCCAACAGAGTCAAACAGAAAAACTGGCCAAAGTCTACCAGCCAAAACGTGCCCTCTTATCTACTAAGTGCACTATATCAATTGCAAATCTCTTGGCAGCTCGGCAGGATCTGTCTAAGATTATGAGAACCAGCAGTGGATCCATCCGAGAGAAGACTGCGTGTGCCATTAATAAGGTACCTTTGGTGACAAATGTCTTGTTCTTTTAGGAATATTTAAGTAACTTGAATGTAGTAATAAATCCTATTTTTTTTCAGGATTGTAAGTGGAATTTGGAAATAAAGGATAAGAGATTTGGTGTTTATGTATTACAGATAATGTATCAGTGGATTATGGATAGTGCAGTTTCAGCTTTTGAGGTTCACAGTGTCCCTTCTTTGGGGCAGTAAAAATTGCTGAAATACCTTGGATTACTTTCAGTGGGAGTAGGCCTGCTCTGTCTTGCTAGAATTACAAAAGCCATTACTCCACTGCTACCTGATTCTGCCACGGTGTCTAAAATAACATCTACATAGTAACTGTTTCTGGTCTGTGTAAATAGAATGTAATAAATCACAAGGCAAGGATCCCACAAATTAGATTGCCCTCAGTACACAAATAGATTACAATCAAGTGTATAGTTCTAATAATGACATAGGAGAAAAATGACTTAGACTAAATAATTTAGCTTGTTTCAAAAATTATGACTTTACAAGAGTAATAGGCTCAAAAAAATATATATACTGAACTTGCAGCTCAGTAGCTATGTACAGCAGCATACTTGGTGCTTTAAAATTGTGGGGATAGGTGCATGCTCTTCTACCTTTTGAGTGCCAACTGTACCTCTGGTAAAGTTTTAATTAATTTTGGAGTGTGCTGATTTGGCCACAGCCCATCCTACCCAAAAAATTTCTGCACCATTTTAGTGTTGTTGGTGTGAAAGAAATTAAGTAGTAAGACAGGTTGACCCTTTCACCAGACTGTATGTATGTTGTAGTAGGAATGCAGTACTGCCCTGCTGCTGATGTATAATCTGTTAACTTATCTCCATTATCACTACTAAATGTTTTCCAAAACAGTAGTGTAAAATAGCAAAGTGGCCTACTTCCATTGAAGCTCCTTTGTTATATTTCTTCAAAACTTCAAGCAGTACAAATGTCCTGTCCCATTTTGACTTGCTAAATTTTTAAGGTCACACCATCCTTAGACAGGTAAAGACCTCTAGAATCTTGTTCCACTCTGATCAGTGCTCACACCTGTCTGTTGTTAAGTTTCTACATATCCTCACTGAAAAATAGAATTTGTTGCCCTTTATTTACCAAGTCAGTGGCTTCTACAGGAACTCAGAGCACTAGTTAGGAGAGAGAGTGTGTTGCATTGTACTTGTGCTTATTTTAGTTTAGCACTCTGCACTAATAAAGTGTTAAGTGAAAGACTGTGTTGGTGCTGCCCATGGTGGTGTGCCTGCTGTTTGACTTGTCTTGTTAGCAGTGCTTCAAGTACTAGATAATCCCTGTTTAACTTTTATTAACTGGACACAGAGGTCTGTCACGTTCAAACACAAAACTTGCCTGAATGTAAAAACCTTGGAGTGGGTGCTATCTGTGGTGTGTCTCAGTAGATGTGACTCTTGTGTGAGGTGTCACAACTCCTATGGCAGTTTTCCCTTTCCCTTTGCAGGTGCTAATGGGCAGAGTGCCTGACAGAGGAGGAAGGCCCAATGAAATTGAACCTCCACCTCCTGAGATGCCACCATGGCAGAAAAGACCAGAGGGTGGCTCGCAGCAAGGCGGTGGCAGAGGAGGCAGAGGTGGCTACGACTCTTCCTACGGAGGGCGGGGAGGTTACGACCACGGGGGTCATGACCGAGGAGGAAGAGGAGGCTATGACTCTTCGTACGGAGGGCGAGGAGGTCACGAACAAGGGAGCCATGATCGAGGGGGACGAGGAGGACGTGGTGGTTATGATCATGGTGGCAGAGGAGGAGGAAGAGGAAACAAGCTTCAAGGAGGCTGGACAGATGGCGAAAGTGGTGGCTACCAGGATGGCGGCTACAGGGAGAGCAACTACAGAGATGCAGGTTTTCAAACAGGTGGCTACCATGGTGGTGGTGGCTACCAAGGAGGAGGCTATGGTGGCTACCAGTCGTCTTCTTATTCTGGAAGTGGCTACCAGGGGGGTGGTGGTGGTGGTGGTTACCAGCAAGACAACAGATACCAAGATGGTGGGTCCCACAGTGACCGAGGGGGTGGCCGTGGAGGAGGGAGGGGTGGCCGTGGCGGTCGCGGTGGCCGAGGAGGTCAAGGAGGCGGCTGGGGGGGCAGAGGTGGACAGAACTTTAATCAAGGAGGGCAGTTTGAGCAGCACTTCCAGCATGGAGGTTATCAGTATAATCAATCTGGCTTTGGACAAGGAAGACACTTCACCAGCTGAGGCTGCTAAAAATTCACACTTCAGCAGAGCTCACATAATAGAAACCTGGTTTCAGAGGCCTGACTTAAATGCTGCTTGAATTAGTACAGGTTTGTACGCAGCAGGTAGAATCTCTTTGGGTGGGATGTTTTGCATAGAGCAAAGCACAATTTCATGTAGACCTCTCCTCCCCACCCACCTCTACCTGTCTGAATGAAAGACATTGTCACTACCCCCTGCATCCTAAACATCAACTAATAGCCATGCTTTTTGGATGTTGGACTGGTTCCCTCTGCTCAAAACACTTTTGTTCTAAATATGCCTGCTGTGTTTGCCTTCTATTTTGATTTGGAGAAATACCAAGACCTGTCAAATTTGTCTGTTATAGTACACAGTAGAACTTATGCATTTTCTCCCCCAAATCATTGTAGAGTTACATGTTCTAAACCAGTCTGGAGTGTTGCTTTTCTTCTTGCTGACCTCTTGTTTCAGTCACGATGCTGTTACAGTGCGTGTGTGCACGCACAGGGAACTCTGACAAATGGGGTTTTGTGTTATCTGAGCTCTACTGTGGATGCCATGTTCAGTAGCCTTATCTCCTGCTAAACCACGTTTTCCCACCTGCTCAACAATGAAGACTGACCGCCGCCAAAATCTGCAAAGATCATTTCAAACTAAGCTAAATTGTGAACCGATAGTGTGTGTAGGCCTGTAGTTAGGTGTAGCAATTCAAACTGACCTGCATCCATCCAAAACAAGTTGCTCCTCCTCCAAACCTAATTTTTACTTGAAATCAGCTAGAAGAAATGACAAACTGAAGTTTATTTTATTTACAAGTTCAATACCACTGGCTCAGCAAATCTAGGGCAATTTGTTTTGGGGGTTGTCTTTTTAAAGAAATGCACTACGGCCTGGGAAGATTAGTTCCTGCCTGGAGGAAGCCCTTTTATTATTGCTGCAGAAAACAAAACCTGGCTGAGTTTGGTGTTCTAATGTTTGGGTTTTTTTCTTTACTGAAAGCCACATAATGCTTCTTGCTGGGTTTTTTGTGTACATAAACATTGTCAAAAAGCTGTGAAAGAAAATGGCTGAAGGTGTGCTGTTGTATAAAAGGTGAGCAATAAAAGTATCTGTATGTTCTGTTTGCTTTAGTTTCTTTTCCTTGACAGTAAAAAGCAGTTGCTACAGTAGCTGGGAATTCATGGGGATTTCTGTCTTCTTCATCTCTTTTTTTATTGTAACCTATTTTATATTTTGTAGTTGTCCCAGCTGTACCATGCATTCTGCCCTTTGAGGGGCTGTCAGAACAGCAGCAGGTGGGAGGAACTGATGTTCAGTTGCTCTGACTTTTCTTCTGTTCCTCCCTCTGACCTGGTGTAGCAGCTCGTAGTACTCTCTTACTGTGTAAAGTTATTCTTAGGCTCTGTGAGCACGTGTCTTATGCTTCTGCATGCCATGTGAACTTGGTATGCTGCTTCCTGATGCTCTCCAGCCTTGTGGAAATGCAGGTTCTTGCTACCATGCTCAGATCACTGTAGCAGAGGCTGTGATGATGGCAGAGTCTACCTGTTTTGTCCTCGGGGGTAAATCCAGATTGATGCAGGCAGGAGGAGTTCCTTGGCTAACAGTAATACATGAGTATCTGAGAGAATCTCTCTAACACTGGTGTTGCTGTAATTCAAGGTAGTCATGTAACTAAGCTAAAAAAACACCATTTAGAACTGATTTGCCTGTATTTCATGCCACAGTCAACCTGAAAATGTTTGGTTTATTGCAGCCACTAGATGCTGCTAGTGATTCACGGGTTTGGAAGCAAAGGTCCCTGAGAAAGGCACTTGGGAATCTGACTTCATGCTTTTCTCCTTTAGTGTTTCAAACAAATCGAACAAGCCTGATAAGGGAAAAGCTTTCTGTATTGAATCCAGGTCTTTGAGAATCACTGATACAGATCTATCTGTGCCCAACACCGTTCAAATTATCAGCATCTAAAACTGAATGTTGCTGCTTCACAAAGGTTTATTGATGATTTCTTACAGCAGCAGTCTCCAGAGAAGGTGTCTCCCATGTAATA
>NW_005054299.1:18313905-18314827 GCF_000277835.1 Geospiza fortis | reverse complement strand
TTCCTGCAAAAAAAAATAGTGGGTTTTTTTTAAGAATTAGGGTTCCTACATAGGGGTCAGTCCTGGACGAGCAAATGCAAAGAGATTGACAAATTAAAAGAGCCTTTTGCTGGGAATGTAATCTCTTCAAGCTGACAGCTTCTGCTCTTCTTCACACTCCTCAGTGTAAAGAGGATGGTGCTTTCTGTCAGTGCAGTGAGAGTGCTGTAAACTTGTTCCTAGCAAGAGGGAACTCAGGAGGCTCTGCTGGAGTTACATCAGTGCCTTCAGAGCTTGCTTTCTGTGCCAGAACTGCCAGTTCCTCTGCAAGACTAGAGCTGTTGCTGCAGTGCAGAGTCTCACCTTTGCACACTGTGACATGGTGAATTGATGCTGGGGTGGGATAGGAGCTTCACCTTCCTCCTCCCAGATAGCTTTTTCTCATCAAAATATGTTGCTTCTCCTCCTTCCTCTTCCAGGACTTAGGGTAAAGCCAAGTCCCAGTTTATTCCTGTTTGAGGGGGAAAGTTAAAAAAAATCAGAAGTCAAAACCAGGAGGCTTTACTCTTCCAACAGGAAAGAAAACACTTTGCTTCTGCCAGCTGTTGTTGTTGTTCCTTACTCTATTGTTTCCTCCTAGTGTGCTGTGACTTCTTTGTTCCCCAGAGAAAACAAGCTTTGTGTATGTGGAGAGAGCAGCTTTGATTAATGAAAGCAAACAGCCACTGCTTTGTTATTCTCTGTATGATGCTCTGATATTTACAGTTTTCCAAACATGAGTTCTACACTGCTGCACTGGGAGGGATCTCTTAAATAGAAGCTGGGAGAAGTGAGATGGGTTGTGGATGTTATTAGACTGTGGTGGATTGGATATACATGTTTGATTTCATTGTGCATCATGATCAAAAGCAGAACTCCAGCAGATCAAAAAGGCAAATAAGCA
>NW_005054299.1:18299525-18313891 GCF_000277835.1 Geospiza fortis | reverse complement strand
CTCACTCTTCTCCCACAAGCTGTAGGCATCTTGTTCTGTTTTTTCCATCTGCCTTTTTTTTTCTCTAGCAGCTTTTGTTTCCCAAAGGCTTCACTTGCATTGCCTTTCCATCCCGTGTGTTAGGATCACTGTCTCTCAAGCATTGTCACTGTGCAGTAACATAACTGGGAGAGAGGCACACTTGCTTCCCACATCAGGTGCATTGCTACCTGACTTGGAATACTGTGATCCATATGCACTGTAGTCATAGTTGAGTTTTCCTTGCAGGTCTGAGGAAGAGATAAAAATTTATTTCTTACTGTGAGTAAAGGAGTACCACAACCAGGGAAAGTGGGTCAAACTGAGCTTGCATTGTACATAACTCACCCCAGAGAGCCTTTTGGCTTGTAGCTGTTCCCTGAGAAGTTTTCTCTTTAGCTGGCTGGTAATCGCTCTCTTGATGAGATTCCTCTACTTCAGCAGCCAAAATCCTGAAATGTGTAGCTCTGTGGTGATGTGCTGTGATGGCTGATGGTCCCAGAGGGGCTCCTCAAGCTATGGATTAGACTTCTCAGCTAAACCCTGTGGGTGACCTGCCTTAAGACTGTCTGTCTCCAGGAAACTGTTACTTGCATCTGAATTTAGGAAAGTGGCAAGTGCCTCAACCAACCTCAGGCTCAATTGGAACCTGGAGGCTTACCCGTCAACTAAGATAGAACTGCGGAGAAGGGAAGCAAGATCCATGGTAGTAGATAGTTACGAGAAGTGGTTGGACCTTGAAAAGTCCTGTGGTGGAGGAATATTCCCTGTGACAGATTATGCACCTAGAAAATGAAAACTAAACTGCTGAAGTGGAAAGAATGCAGTGGGGAATAAGGATTATCACTGGGATCTGATGGCTTTTGAGTGTCCAAAAGGCTTGTGTCAATTCTTGTGGTACTGGAAGTAAATTCAGCTCCCTGTGAGGTTAATGAAGACCTGCAAACAAAAGCTGTCAAATACCTTTTTATTGCACATAATTTAGTCTTAGTTCTGCCACATTTAGACTGCAGTAGAGACTGCCACTTTGACTGCAGTCAAGTGTTGTTGACTGTTAGGCTTGTAATTCTGCTCTCTCTGAACTTCTGATTTCCCTGGACAAGAGGAATGGTATGGATGTAGCAATGCATTTTTAAGGTGTTGAGCATGATTTAGCAGTCGCAAATAAGCCAGCTTATGCTGAACTCTGAGTTTGCTTTATCAAACCCTTGTTTGCTTTATCAAACCCCAAGTTTGCTTTTCTAGCAAACCCTTAAGTTGAAGTCACAGCAGTGTTGGATTGGAGAGCAGTATGCCAAGGTGTTTCCCCTGTATAGGCTCTCGGCCTACTCATGTCCTTGCTTGGTTCAGGTTATGACTTTTCAAGAGGACACAGTCTGAAAAGCAAGTGCTGTTACCAGCTGTAAACATTGCCTTCTCCCCTCCTTGGCTGAAAATAAGTCACAGCTCTAATGGCTTGACAAACAAGGGTAGAAGGGAAAAAATATTTTTCCTTTGTGTTTACTTGGTGCTTTTTATAGCTCTGACTGCTGTCAGTGTCATTGTTTCCCCTTTATTGTCCAGTAATTTCCTCTCTTGTCCACGTGGGTCTTTCCCACAACAGAGGAGAGAAAAACAAGTACAAAAAGTAGGAAAACACTATTGTAAAACCAAAGAAAGAGGGAGTCTGCCTATGCTGTGGGCAGGTGGAAGGTCATAACTCGTTTTCACACATGGAGCAGAGATGAAGGTGATAAGGCCTCTTTAAACTTTCCGGCATTAGCTCCACTCATGGAAAAAGCAGACTTTTTGGCTAAATTTCATACTGCTCCAGCAGTAGCCTTTTGCTGATGGCTTTTCTCTCTCCCAGGACCAGATTGTCCACAGCTGTAAACAGCACTTTAAAGTGCAGTGCACAGATTTTCCAATGAGTTTACCCTGTTGGCTGCAATGCTTATTTTGAAAATCACTGCTGATAACTCAAAAACTTTTTCCAAAGTTGCATCCATTTCTGCAATGACCCTGCCAGCTCTTTTGTCAAGGCTTTCTTGAGAAGTACTTGGAACTATTTTTTGTGCTGTATGGATATTTTCATCAGTTAGTAGGCTGATGTTGAATGAAGCAAACCTTGATTAGATTTTCTTTGCGCTATAATAGTCACAAAACAAACAAACCCTTGTTTCTCCTGCCTCTACAAAACCAACCTTCCTTCCTTCCTTCCTTCCTTCCTTCCTTCCCTCCTTCCCTCCTTCCCTCTCTCCTTCCTTCTCTCCCTCCCTCCCTCCATTGGGATCCCCTTCCCTTCTTGGTGTCACCAAGAGATAGAGGTCTCTTAGTGTGCTTCTTCCTGCATTTACTCTTTTTCTGTCTTGTTATTTGTTCTCAGTTTTTGGTGGGGTTTGTTTTGTTTGGGGGTTTTTGGGTTGGTTGTTTTTGTGGGGTTTGTTTTGTTTTGTTGTTTATTTCCAGCCTCTGTCCAGTATACTTCTCATGTAGCTTTCTTTCATGTGAAATCTGTATTTCCCATACAGCTGCCTAAAGCTTCTAGAACTAGTGTCCAAGGCTGCAAGGATCCTCCTGTGGCTGCTCAGCCAAAGGCTTCAAGGCTTCTGGGCTTCCCATGAGGAATACCTTGGGGGGGGAGGGGGGGAAGCACGTAGGGCATGCTTTCACTTTGACTTCTGTAGAGGAGTCCTTGAGCAACAGTTCACAGAGCTGACAGACTGTTTAATTTTGGAAAAATGTACAATTTTAGGCAATGGCTGCCCCTAAACTTGCTCTGCAGGTCAGCTCATCTGCTGTACTGAAATGAAAATGGCTCACCTTTCCCAACTGGGGAAAATCCATGTTTCAGATTAGTTCTGGTCAGCAAGCATATCCTCCCTGCCCCTGCCCTCCCTTCACCTGCCTGAGGAAGGTGCCTCTGAGAAGATGACTTCTGGCTAGGAAGAGGTTTCTTTGTAAAGCTGGGTTTATTATTTTAAAGCCTAAAAGCTGAGTAGGACTGGGGGTGGGGGGCAGAAGAAGGGAAGACTCTGGGGAGGTTTAGAGCAGAGGAGAGAGCTGCCGTTCAAACCTGACCTTGCATTTCTCTCTGAGAGAGCCAGATGTACCCCTGACTCCTTGAGAAGCACTCAAGCACTTTACTCCATCAAGTTGGAAGCAAAGCTGAAGCTCCCTTATGTGCAACATGAGGCTTTGCAGAGGTTTTAAACAAGCACAGAGAGTCCTAGTGGGTTTGGCTCAAACAGCCAAATAATCTCTTACAGGGTCTATCCAGGCACTTGCATTTTTCACCTACTCTTATTGCTTGTATTCTTTGGCATTTGCAGACCATGCTGTAAATAAGGTTTGACATAATCGTCCTTCTTTCCACTGTGTGGTGTTTTGCAGAGTTTGTTTTTTAAACAATCCCTCAGTCTGGCCCCATGTTTTTTAAAAGATCCTGAGACAGGAGGGAATGAATGGGGTAGAAGTATCCAGCATCATTTGGGATTGTATCTGCCTTTAGCTACTTCATTAATCCAGCGTTCTTGTCATTATGACACACTTTCTCCTGGACACTCTCCTGGAATTGCTGTACTTCTAGCAGGCAGAATTTCACCAAGAGCAGTAAAGACACATAGATCAGGCAGGAACTCTGATGGCTGATGCTTTCTGCATTTTGTTAAGTTAGAGAGAGCAAACAAGAAACTCTTTGTTCCTTTGCCTAGATTGGGTAACTAAAATTGTTTTTGTGAAGAAAAGTCTTTCCCCTGTTCAGAAAAATATGTCCACTTGAGATAAGAAAAGAAAAAGATTTTCTAAATTTCCTATATTCAGGCCTCCCCACAGGGAAAAAAAAAGCTCATAGCAACTTCTTAAAATGTTTGTTCAAGGCCTGTGAGTTCTCCCTACTCAGATTCTTGTTATGGAACTAGGAGATCCACATTCTGTAAACAGCCTGTGAATGCTTTTTTAATAAATAATTACATTGTCTATGATAAATCTATTCCTTTTTGGGCAGTGAGAGGTTTGTGTGTGAGAAAAATGGCTGCATTTCTACCCAGTGTCTTGTTTTCAATGGCCATGATCACTTACTGCCAACAACAAACTCTCTGTTCCCCTTCCTTAAATGCCTGAAGCAAAGGGCTTCCAGCTGTAGCAGGTACTTGAAATTTTCACCTATTCCTTCTCAATTTTATGAAGAATTTTAGGAAGAACTTCTTCATGGTTGAGGTTGTTAAGCATTGGAATGGACTGCCCAGGGAGGTGGTGGAGTCACCATCCTTGGATGTGTTCAAGAAACAGCTGGATGTGGCATTTAGTGGAATGGTTTAGTTGACAAGGTGACTGCTCAAAGGCTGGACTTGCTGATCTTAGCAGTCTTTTCCAACCTTAATGATTTTGAGATTCTCCTCGGAGGCTGCAATATTTTGCTTAGCAGGATCAGTTGTGTGAGCCTGCAGACTATCCTTGATCTGCAACAGCTGCTGAGGTAAGCATATAATTGAGCGAAGCTTCCAGGCTTGCAAGAGATTTATTGATGAGTAAGTCAAGAGCTACAAATAACTTTTAAAAGCCTGCAAGAAATGAGCTTAGGTCTACAGACTAAATGCTGGTCAAAACTACGTGATGTTAAGAATGAAGTTGCTCTGAACATTTCATTTATAGAGCATTAAGAGGCTTATCTCAACTGCTCCATCAACAGCCTGGATGGTAACCAAATTTCTCTATTCAAATTCTGCAGCAGAGCATTTTCACTGTGAGCAAGCTGGGCACTGTAACGGCAGCAGTGGCTGTGACCCGTCAGATGACCCACCACAGGAAATCAACACCATGGGTTTGCTAATGCTTGCTCTTTGCCCACAGCAGTATAAGAATGAAGTGTGCTTCTGGCCCTCATCCTAGTTTGGAAACCAGTGCTTATTTCTGTTGAGTTTACAACAGTAAAGAGAATGGTTTTTAAAATTTTTTTTATCTCCACATATTTACTATTTACCGTTGCTACTGGTTTTGCTGGAAAACAAACCTGCAGGATGCAAACCTGGGCAGGTATCATGTAGTCCCAGTGCGCTTTACAGTCAAATTACCACAGAGGAGTGCAGCTGTCAGCTTTGTGTTAGGGAAGTCTATGAAAATACTCTCGTCAAGGCTTATAACATGTTGAAGGGTGCAATAACTTGGATTTTGTAGGACATCTTATAACTGGGTTTTAAATCAGAGTGTGTGCTACATATGCACGCTCCCCACCCCTGTTGTTGTGGGGAGATGGGATAAGAAGACTAACACGTGTGCCAGTTTTTCAGGTTTGAGCTTTGTGGTGTTTTGTTTTTCTCTCTTTTTCCAGATGAGCGCTGTCCTCTTTCAACAACTTAATGGTTTTGGGAAATGCAACTTCAAACCAGACCATTATAATTCAGGTGCTAGATCCTACTTTAGCAATCTGTTGATTTGGAAATTGCTCTTCAGAACATTTAGTCTTAACATGTACAGCTTTCTAACCAGAGAAAAGTACCAAACCCACATACATACACAGACACAAATACACACACACATAAAACTAAAGTGTTTATTGCATGCTAATGTTACCATAATCAGTGCTGGCAAAAATGACCCTTCTCTATTGTGGTGTAACCAGAAAAACACATAGTGTCTTGGAATTCCTTCAGTCTCAGCCAGCTGCTGCCTCTTTGAAGGATCCCCAGTCTGGGAACCGATATCACTGTGCTGAACACCAATATCTTCACTGCAGCAATGTAAACATGGCCAAAATTCAAAACCCCAGGTGCGTGAAGAATTTCAGTATAGAGTATTTTGTGAGAGATTTTTGTTTGAGATTTAATCAACACACACACCCCTACTTCTTTCCTTAAATGATTATGACAAGCCTCGGGAAAGGAGTGTTATTGAGCAAACTTGGATGCTTGGCTTCTGTCCTCGCCCTTGCTGTTGCTGGCAGACATACTGAAATGATGCAGTGCCTTTAAAGAAGGCTGAATATATCCTCACTGGCACAGAGAGGAAGTTTCCACGGAAGTCACACAAGAGAAAACACTGAGCACAGAGATCCATTCTGCTGTGGCTCTGCAATGTTCATCGAAATGGCTTACTCGTGAGGAAATAAATAGTGCCTTATAACACCTTTCAGCTAAGAAAACAGGGCAATGGTTGGCTTTAAAAGGATGAGGTACGGGAACACTCCTTATGGCCAAATGTGGTCTGTGACAGTCCATCAACACTTGCTGTAGTTGTCATCTTTAGCTTTCTGTGCTTCAGGATGAGGAATCAGCTATCCTGCAAGCAGAAGAAAATAAGCATTTACATGCTGGCAGAGATGGTCAATAAAAGCATGAGGCTTTGGAAGCATAAACTTTATGGATGATAGCAACAGATACCAGATCAATTCCCTGCCCTGGCCTGGATTCCTGTATTTGTCAGAATGGTAATTGTTGTGAGTGTTGCCCTCTCATGGAGCCCTGAATTGTGCAATGCAAGGATACAACAGGACAGAAGGTGGCCAAATATCCACCAGGCTACTTTAATGGTTTTCAAAATGAGAAGTACCAACTACTAAAAAGACACACTGACACCAGGACCCAAACTGCCAGTTACAGTGTCATAGCACATGTGTAGTGCAGTGTAGAAACAGGAATCTATGGATGATTTACCATTCTTCTGAAAGTGACTCTTGTGCAAGAAGCAATGACAAATTTGAATGAAAAAGCACCCTGAAATCCATCAAATAACCTTATGAGACTTCAGACTAGAAGATTTTAAACTGTCTTGGCTTTTTCTGGAACTCACCTCGGATTCTTGTGTTTCTGGGAGAGTTTCTATTCCATTGTGATCCTGTATATCTTGTGGGGCCTCGGCTTCTAGCTCTACATCAGCCTCCATGCTGGGCTTTTCATTCTCCCACTTTGCAAAGCCTTTGTTCTTCCCAGCTTTTCCATAGAATTTGGACTTCATTTTGGGGAAAGTGTGGGAACCTGAATCATTCCAACCTGGCTCATGCCAGAGTGGTTCTGTCTGTGTTGCTTGGCTGGTGGTCACCCGCTGCAGCCGCACAGAAATTTTCCGTGAAGAGCCAGTGACAAGGGTGATAGCTCTGCCATCAAGGTCCTGGTGCTCTGCAGCAACACTGGGAAATTCAAATACTTCATCTTGGACTGAAAGAGAGGGTGGAATTGTTTTGTTTAAGTCTTCAAGGTCTTTACAAAAAGTTAACAAGCATGGGGGAGGGTGGGGAGGCAACCCCTTGTATGAAGCAGTGCTATAATTATCAATATCCATATGCTGTTTGGAAACTGTTTCTGACACTGTGTGCACAGATTTTATTGTCTTACTATCTGCATGCTCAGGGCATAAGGCAATTCTAGAATTGTGCCCTACGTCTCCTTGCTCCTAAGTGATAAAAAAGGAGAAACACCATTTCATTTCTTTTCAGCTGGGATGGGGTGCCAGTAAGGAGGATAGTAAGCCTTAGACAGGACAGTAAAGCCATCACTGGAGAAAAGGATGTTGTAATCTGAGGACTGAACACAAGCCATAGTGCAGCAAAAAGGACAGCTGCTGCTTTGTGTGTTGATATAAAGGAAAAATTAAAAATGGCAACAAGGACACTGGCCATTAGAGAGGATTCCAGAAATGGTTTAAAACAGGAGGAAAACTGTTCTCACCTGGAGGCAGAGATGGACTGCTAGGAAGAGACCCATGGTTGCTGCCTACTGAAGTTCCTCTGGAAAATTTCCTGCATGCCAGCACAAGCAGGTCTCTGCATTGCTTGTGACAGTTGGCACCGCAATCTGTAAAAAAATTAATTGTCAAGTCATCAAATGGAAAGCCGCAACTATCTGGTAAACCCTCAGGGCTGTTAGCAGGCAGATACCAAGAAAGGACTTTGAAGGAACAAAAGTTTGACAGAAGTTGTGAAGGGTGTTACAGAAATGGATCATTTGGTGTGAAAGGCATAACAAAAAAAAAAAAAGGATAATTTCCATGACAGCCATTAGTAGAAAAATGGCAGCAGAAGAGAAGAGGGAAGATGATATTTTAATCATAAAATAGTCTCAAAGAAGAGATGTGGAATGATATGGTCCTGTGTATGCCCTACATAAAACTTCTGCTCTACTGCATGAGTCCCCCCATGAGGGGGGTGGGTTATTATTTGGCTGGCTTTTATTTGTCCCAGCAGGGCCCATTATAGTAAACAGGTTTGGTTAGAAGACACCAGAACATCCATACCCTGAGCATCTGGAAGGACTGCTGGAGGTCAGTGCAGACTACTGTAGGTTAAAACTAGTCTAAGTAGTTCAGTAAGCAACATTAGCACATGAATGAGCCCTGTGGAAGTGTATCATCCACTCAGAAAAGACTTTTTGAGTCTTTTCTGCACTTCAAGCCTCTGCTGGGATTTAAATCACTGGATTCATCATGACTAGGTACATTTACCTGAAGTGCGGCTGGAGTATGGATCTTATATGCAAGAGAGGGCTGAAGGGTGGAGGATGTGCCCCAAACACAATCTCGCTCTCCTCTGTATCCTTTTCCATTGTTTAAAAATTCCCGTCTCCCTTATTTCTCTTCTGCTGCTCCGCAGCCCAACATTTTGTTCTAGGTGAGCATTGTCAAGGTTTATTTAATTTATTTAAATATCAACCATTTATAGCTGTGCTGTAGGAACCACTCTGCTCAGGGCAGCAGAACTGGCATGATGGGTGAGAGTTCTGCTTTCTGCCAACACCTTGTTCATATGACTAATGCAACAGCCCATGCCCAGCTCTGGCCTTCTCTGCCTCAAAGGTAACACACTCCCTCAGATACACTAAAGATCTCTCTTGAAGTGCAAGATCTCCTTCTATCACTGGCAGACCATGCAGTCTAGCCCTTATCTCATTACTCACAGTGCTGGGGTAAGCAGCAGACCTGGGAGAAGGAACTCCCTCCCCAGCCTGCTGTGTTCAAACAGAGGCTGGCAGCTCTGTGCTGAAGGCAGAGTTCATCCCTAATGGGTGTCACACTGCAGTGATGCTGGAACACAGAGCAGCTGTGCAACAAAAGGCACCCTCACATTTGTTGACCACTGCAGGATCTGAGCAAGCAGCTCTGCTCTCCTACTTTCACGCTTCATTGCCTGTAACTTTGACTTTACAGAACCTCTTTTGCTCAGTCTCCACTGGGCCATTGCTACAGGCAGTGATGCAGGACAGAAGCTCAACTTTCAGATCTCAGATTGAGTTTACAGGTTGGTGTGACAAAATTTTACCTTCCTTTCCTCATCCTACCAATAAAACTATAGACTGCAACCAGCCCTTTCAAAGCTTCGAAGATGATAGATAAGTAATCAGGAATATCTGAATTACATATGTTGATTTAGCCATGGACATTTTTCCCATCCACTCTGAGGAAGAGAGGTTTGTGGCTGGAGAGAGAGAGACAGGAGTATGGTGTATCCTAAAAAAAATCACTGTGGATTCTTTATCCTTCTCCTTGGAGTCTGTATAAGACTAAGTGAAAAGAGTACAAATGTGAATCTTCCCCTTTGAATAACTGAGAGGCAGCTACAGCTATGAAAATCAACAGTGCCCTTCAGCCAGAGTTGGGCTGCTTAAGAAATAAACAGGTCCAGGATTTAAAAGCTAATGAGGACCACTATAATGCCCTTTTTGGTCTGGCCTGATTAATATGGTACAAGTACTACATAAGAAATTAAATATTTTATGAAGGCAAAGGAGAGGGATGTCAGAGCTCTAGCATTTTTTATGAGTTGAATGTCTGAAGAAGATCTTGCAATGAGACCTGCTGGGCAGTCTAGGAATTAAATATTTCTCTATTTCTTGCTCAGCCACTATTGAATTGCATGTAGGCTTCGCTACAGGCACATGGATGTACATGGTTGTACATGGATGTACATACAAACTGTTGCCAGCAGACTTTTTCCTGACCCGAGTCTCAGGGGATATATTTCAGGATCTCTCCGTGTTAGGATAAGAACAATTGGTTTTCCAATTTACAAGGTCTTTACTGGTAGAAAGTTACAGCTCATGGAGTCAGGGGCTGCTTTGGACCTTTATCTCACAGAATCTGTGCATTCCTACTGTATTCCAATGTAATAATGTGCGTTCTAATGCAGTGAAACTTCGTAGTGCTCATGGACAATACCAAATGTAGATGCAAGGTGTGTTTGAGCACATGCCATTTCAGTTAAAGGTATGGTTGACTAACTTGTACTACAACCCACCACCCATAGCTTGAAAAAAATCCTTGTAGTATTTATTTACCTTTACATTTGTAGCCTTGTTTGATTATACCCCAGAGCTGCAAAGAAAGACAAAAGACCGTCAAGGAATCAGAAAAGAAATCTGGAAGGAAAACAAGGTCACAATGAGGAAGTACCAATGGCTACAAAAGCACAAACAGGATACAACTGCTCTTAACACCCTTCCTGTCAGGCAGACCTCCCCCTTAGTTGTGATAAGACTGTGTGGCTTCTCCCTCCTGCTACTTGTAGTAATGGGACTACCAGAGAAGGAGAGACACAGATGACTTTTGCTTCCAGGAATGGGTTAAAATCATATCAGGCTTAGTGAAAACAGCAGAGCACATTCTGCTTCTAGGCTCCCTTAATGTTATCTGCAGGAGAATTTCCTGTGTACATCCATTCTCCAGATACATCACTGACCCAAAACATTCAAACAGAGCAGAAGAAAAGACCACTGGGGATAAAAACTAGGTTCTTGGTTCCCATACTGGCTCCCAGCACACCTAGCCACAGCAATCTGATTTGTGCACCTGCCTTTTCCAACTTAAAAAAACCCCAACTCAAACAGATGAAGAATGAAACAGGCAGAAAACACACTAAATTCCATCATTGCCTTCTCTCAAAGCTGTTCTTGTCAACATACACTTGCAACTACCAAATGCTAAACATCCAAGGGCCAGTGTGTGTGGTCCCACTTTTGGGAAGCTTTCACTGCCACATGAGCAGGAGTGCTTGGAAACAGGGAACCTCCCTAGTAAATTGTTTTCTGTGTACTCAGCAGCACTGTATCTACAGCCACAGCATTATAAAAACAAGCATTTCCACTCTTGAGAGGCAGTGAGAGGAAGGGCCAGGTTTTCTAATTCTATCATAAAAGGAAAAAACTGGGGACTCTGGTGTTTATTTTTCCTGAACTCATTCACCAGAGAGGGTGAGCATATCCAGGCAACTGAAACTGTGTGTGGCTCATCACCAGATTTATAAGTACCCATGCACAGAGAGCAGGGGGTGAATATGGTCATTAAAGAAAGGTTCAAAAGGAAGAGATGAAGATCATTCTGAATACAAAGGAAAGAGTAAAATAAACACAAAGGAAAGATTCTGGGTGGAAAAAAAACCCACCCCACAAAAGAAATAGCAAGCAGAAATGGGGCTCTGGAGAGAGCAGAAATAGATTAGACAAGGCAGAAGAATGGTGAACAAAAGAACAGAAAGGACAACAGTGGAAGCTGGGTCCACAGAAGGCCTGTGGCTTATTCTTTTCTTGCTAATGCCATATATGTGCACAGTGAATACAGCTGCTGTGCTCAGGCAGCAACAGGGGCGCGCCCTAGTCCCTCTTGAAAGAGCAGAGATGACCTATATTCCCAGATTTCTTTTACAGGATCCCTGTAAGAGACATGGATTGTTACTTATTTCATTTAAGCTCTAATCTGTTCCTGCTGAAGGCCTCTCTACTCATTCCTCACCTTATCTCTGTACCCTCCTCCCACTCAAATTTGGCACCAATGTTGTGGTTACACGCTGCAATGGAAGCTTAGCTGAAGTGTCATGTCATGAATTCTGATCTAAAGCTTTGAATGTGTCTGACATAGCTTTGCTGCCAAGGTAAGAGGATCTGTGCAAATTCAGATTATAAAGCTGAGCAGGACGGCTGGTCACCCACCCTGCCACGTGGTGCAACTCAAGCTTTGGGACGGAACTGCGACTGGCCATGGGCATATCAACTTCGTGCTGCTTAATGGCATTAGGTCTTAGCTTGACCTTCAGCATTTGTAGTGTTCTAATAACTGTGCATTGCACTGTCATGTCAATTCATCCTGCTGCATGGTCAGTGCACATTATTTTGACTGTGAATCAGTGCATCAGTTTGAAATTAGGTTTCCACCCGTGGATGAGTAGCACTGAAATGCAGAACAAATATGCAGCAGATTCTGTTGTTGGTTCCTGTCCTATCAGTCCAACTCATCCACAGAACAATGCCAATGACTTCAGTGAGCTGACAGGAAAAATGACCTTATTTCCATTTCCTGTACAACCCCTTACTCGTTTGCATTCCTGCACTGGATGTAATCAGGGAGACAAGAAAAATCTAACAATGGCCAATTAAAAAATTGATGTAGGAGAAAAATATCTGCAGGAGAGGACGTTTCAGGGCGGTCCTTGGGCCTTGCTTTGCTGTGGAAGCCTTCCAAACGCACTGAGTGTCACGAACGCAATGACGTCTTCCCAAGGCAGCCTGGAACAACAGGCTCAGGCCAGTGGCTGCCCCTGCCCCATGGGTCTGGTGGAGCTGTCAGCCTGAGAGCCGCCAGCACACCCCTACGTCAGCACTGACCATGTCACCAGAAGCCAGGGCTTCTGCAGCTTCAGCGGAAATAGGCGGAATTCCTTCTTGCCCGTGGCATTAATCAGCGGCAGCGGCTGCGATAGGGGCTTCAGGCACCCGAACAGAACTGACGCGTCACAAAAGAAGTGAGTGGAAAATGGGACCATGGGCTAGAGCAAGGAATGCCAGGGCAGGGCAGCAAGGAGGCACATTTTTGCACTCTGCAGTGCTGCTGTTGGTACTTTGAACCATGAAGAAATATTGCTTAGTGACAAAGATCACGGAATAAAGTTCTCTGTTCTGGAGAGCAGGGACAGGGCCTGATTTTACAGCCTGTTGTGAGCCACACACAAGCAGAGGACATGGCCCTCTGCCCTTACTGCTTTAGCTGTCTAAATGTGGACATCTGATTTCAGCCAAGTGTGCCCATTAAAGTAACTTCTATATCATAGTAATTCTTTACTACATTTGGTTTGAAGTGGAAAACTTAGAGAAGGTTTACAAGCAACACAAATGTCCACAAAACCAATCCTTTCCCAGATATGTAGACAGCACTCTAATAAGTGACATCTGGTAAGTTATGGCTGAGAGAAAAGGCAAATTAAAAAAAAACTCCAACTAATAAATTCTAAAAATTCTTATTGTACAGAACTGCTGGAAGCACTTTTGATTTCTTTACCAAATTAGAAGATCTGTTAATTCAATAGAGAGGAAATTAGGGCTGTTACAGCCATTCAGAGAATTATGAACATATCTAGGTTGCCATGTGCAACTTCCTGAGAAAGAACAGCTTTTGCCTCATCTACATCCTCTGCTCCAGACATCTATTTTCCCTTGAGCATGTTTACATGGGAAATCAAGCCCAATTAAAGAACTTAAGATAAACCAAGCAAGACCATTCATATATAGTCTCCAACATCCTTTAGCTAACATAATTGTCCCCTCCCCCACCCCCAACAGATATTCCTACAAACAGCAGTTTTAAGAAACCACTAAATCAAAACTGGATAGCACAGCTACAACATGAGTAAATGTTTTGTGCTTCTGAATGCCATGAGATATTATTTGGCCAAGACACTTCAGCAATGTATGGAGCCAGTTCCACCTTATATAGATTAAAGGCTAAAAGTTGTTTTTAAGATATGCTATTATTAAAATCATACTTACAAATCCTGCACAGTGCTCACAGAAAGTTGGTTTAAGATAGGTCATTTCCTGAAAGTTATGAATAAACCCTGGCCCCATTTTACACTGAAACTGTGATTTTGCTCTCAGAAAGTAAGCCATCATTTCTTCTTTGCTTATAAGACCATCTCTGTAAGGGAAATAAAAAGTAGAGTAGATCTGTCACTGCTCATGGCACTGAAATATTTGAGGTTTTCTCATTGCAGAAAGCATGCAGCACACAAAGCACATCCTTTGAAAGAGCTGCAAGAGTCCTGGAAGGAAAAAACACTTACAGCCTTTGTAGTTCTTATCTTTCTTTAAACAGTAACACTGAACCTTGTTATTTCACCTGTTAGTGGTATGAGAGCACAGACCAGGCCACTAAATGGAGGAACTTGACTTACTACTCTCACAGAACAAGTGGTTATGCCTCTGGCTGGCCACCAGCCCTCACGGTCAAAGAGATTCTGGATAACAAGAATAACCAAGCCCAACTGGCTAGGAAATGGATGTTATATATGCCTTATAGAGTATTTGTTACCCCCTCTCTGTTACATGCACTCCTTTCCCATGTGCTGTACAGAACTTATTTGTTTCATCAGTCTGATGCCTGGTCTGGACAGAGTATCT
>NW_005054299.1:18288058-18299476 GCF_000277835.1 Geospiza fortis | reverse complement strand
ATTACATAAATGATTTTTAAATTACCAGGTAAAGCAGGACTCCAACCTAGGTCTTAAAGGACTGACTGGAGTATAAGAACTTAAATGATAACAGAATTTGGTTTTTAGTAATCTTGTCAGACACAAGAAATTTGGGAGCCGCTGTTTCTCCAATATATGTATTTTCTAAATTTTCAAATTGAGGAAAAGGGGGAAAAAAGCACCACAAAGAGATCTCCAAGCTTACTGGTCTTTGTCCAGCACACAGAAAGAGTCCAAGAAGGGGAAGTTGGCAGCTATACTTTCAAAGTCTTCCTGAGATATATAACCATCATGGTCGTGATCGTAGTTCCTAAAGACAGACTGGGGGGAAAAGAAGATATTATTGTACTATTATCTAGTTTATCCTGAGTCTATACCAGCCTCTTCAACAATATAATTACATGTAAACTAATCTTTTATTCAGCTATTCAGATGCTCTCTTGCAACTGTTTTATTCCTTTTATTTTCCTTAGTATTTCAATATGCATGTTATTGGACTCTATGGAAAAAATGGCTGATTTTTAAAGGAAATTTGACATCAGCATTTATCTAGTGATGATCCTCCACATGTCTTCACACGTAATTATTCTTGCTTTACTTTTTCTTCTTTGATGGAAATGTCACTAAAATTCTGCCCCAGGTGATGGCATACTCCCTTTGTTTCATTAAGTATACTTTTTAATAGTAAAAAAAAAAAAAAGGCAATAAAACAAAAACAACAGCAACTTTCCCATGAGTACTTCAGATGGCTTTGGCTTCATTTTTCTCTTAGGTGGTCACCTCTACTCTACCACAGTACTGTTTCAATCTATTTTGTTTACTAATATTTTGACACCCCAATCATGAGCAATTTGTGCCTAACAACCATTCTCTTCCATCAACCCACCCCAGCCCACCACTAAGCAAAAACAAACATGGGATCAGATTCAAATGTCACATACAGTGATGGGTGCCCTCCTTAGCTGCTAAGGAGTCACTGTATTCTGTCTTCCTGTTTGCAGAGATGTGCAAACATCTGTGGTGTTAAAGCCATGTGCGATGCTGATGGGAAAAACATGAGTGTCAAAATCAACATGGCTATCTGAGAGGCACACAGTGAAGTACAGGCTCCTTCATTAGACGAAAATGTTGTTGATAAAGACATTACATCAATATACCGAGACCCATGAAAGGCATCTGTAGTGTCCCTGTTTTAACAAGAACCTTATGAAACTGATTTCTATGAAATTACTGTAACCAATGACGGGCAGACCTCAAAAAAACATCATAAAGACGGAACTAAAACACAAACCCAAGTAGTATTCAACACTTTTTGTAATAAAAACAATGGCTAAAAGCACGACTCAAAGCAGCAAGTAAACAACAAATACTGGCAAAGTGAAAACAGTTGTATAGTGGTGTGAGCCTTTTAGTAAGCTGTATCCATAAAAGCCCCAAACCATGTTTTAATCCTGTCAAACTCAAATCACATGTCCTAAACCAGGCCAAAATTGTGGAACAGGGAACTGCAACTCCCTCAACTATAGGAACAAACATAAACTCCCACACGGCACATTCTGGAAAGATTAAGGGATTGTGGCAGAATTCCTATTTAACAAGATATCAAAGAGAGGTTTGGATGTGGAGTCATTTTTATCAACACATATGGCACTGACAAAAGCAATTCAGGAACAGCATGTGCATTTCTGGCATCCCACATTAGAAGAAAAATTAAACTTCTTTTAAAAAAGGGCACGTACAAAAATTAAACAACAAGTTATATTTGAAATCTGGGTAAGACAACTGAAGAGTTTGTTTAGGTTATCTTAACAACATAACCCCAATTAGTGATCTGTAACACAAACAAAATCAGAATTTAATAGTTCCTCCCAGAGATACTTATTAATTTGTAAAAAGGAGAAAGAAGAGTTCAGTCTCTCCAAAGGAATCTGGAGGTGTTTAGCTTTGTTTACATTACCTAGCACAACACATCACCTTCTAAACTGGAGCTAGAAGATCTCAGCTCTAATTCTGTGTGCCCTTGTGTCCACATTTTTAAAGTGACACCCAGACAATGCTATCTTTACCATACATAACATGCTCTGAACAGTAAACTAACAGCAAGTTGAAAACCAGAAATAGAGTTTCCAGAAAAGTTCATTGGACCTATTAATGTGTGAGATTTTTTTTCTGATTTGCTTTCTTTTCAGTTGTGGCTATGTGGCTAGAGCTGCAGAAACTAAACTTTGCATTCTGAATTTATATTTATAGGTATATATATATTTATATTTATATTTTAATAGGTTTGTCTATATTTATATAGACAAACCTATTAAATAGCAGCCAGGTTTTGGATGCTTCTGAAAGTCTGCTCCTCTCCACCCAGAAACCTGTTTGCTAGTCCCATTGGTGATTGCAGGAATAAAATAAATATTTCTGAAGGTATCAGTAACAGCTCAAATTTGTTATGGCATGTCTGAAATTCACCCAACCATATCAATGTTATTATAAGCTTGAAATTAATTATAATGATGAAAATATCAAATCTACCATTCTCTTAGACCTGTGTAATGTTCCAAATACTTACATCCACCAGTTTCCGGATGTGCTTGTTGATGACTGTGGGGTCAGGTTTAGGTACCACTCCAGATGCCCACTCCAGTGGCACTACTGGCTTGTTGGGGGTGGTGGGGGAGGTAGGCTGCTGAGAGATGGATCAGAACACAAGGAATTTCAAATCTGAATTAAGAAGTTGAATTTCCCAGTAAAAGCAGCTCAAAATGTCAGAGCTGCAATGGCAAACTGCTGGAGTGCTCGTGCTGTAAAAATGTGCTTAGCAAAGCATCAGGCAAGGTTTTAAAGGGCTTCACTAACAGCTTCAGTCAGGATCAGTGCTCCCCCTCACAGCTTCACTGCCACCACCCAGGGAGCTCAGAAGCAAACCCAAGCAGTCTTTCCTCACTGACGTCTCCAGAGGGTTCAACAGCAATGAGACTTGAAGGAAGGGGGAAAGAAGGAAGGAGGGTCTGTAGGATTTGTGAACACAGTGGGCACCAGAAATAGGTAAGCCCAGAAACCTGCTTTGCTCCTCTGTAAAACCTCTGAGATCACCACAGTCTGCCCCCAACTCCCTGCTGGAGGGACCCATGCCCAGAAGCCACACAAGGGACTGCCTCAACCAGAATAAGCTCATGCTCCTGCTCTGTGTGCCACCAGCAGGACAGCAGGATGCAGAAGCAGGGCAGAATTGTGCTCAGCAATCTCGCTGGCTTCCAGCTGAGATGTGTCAGGATGCACAACTTGATTCATCTAGGCAGCTTGAGTAGAAAGGCTCTAACCTTTGACTTGTTCTGCAGATAACACCAGCCAGACTATTTTATTTCAAAAACATCTTGGTCTTGACAGAACCGTAGCTGATAGCTCACTGGATGCACAGACTTCACAACCTGACTCTTTCCACACCACTACAGTGCTTTTGGAATAGCTCTGGAATGCAGCTCAGATTCTTCAAGTAGGAAATATAGGACAAACCTGAACACATTTTCAGGTAAGGATTCAAAAAAACCCAGTTACAACGCTTGGACAACACTGCAAGACAAACTGGCCTTTCCCTGCATCTGCCACTGGACATCTAGCAGGTGAAGCTGTGTCAAGCAGAAAAAATTCAGTGTTTTGGGTCAGAAGGGAGAGGGTCCACAGTCTCAGAAGGCCCCTGTGTTAGCTGATGAGCAAAGAATCTGGGTCTCATTTGTCTTGCTCTGAATTGGTGTGACTTGAATGAGAGACAATTAAGACATGTAAAGATGTTACACATCTCATTGTGTATAGCAATGGTATTGTAGCCTTTGACATCCAGATGATAAATGGTCACAGGTTCATATTTTACTGTGTTTGGTTGGAAAAGAAAAAAAGGATTTGTTAGTGGGTTGCTTTATTAATTTGGTTTTTCCTTTTTCAAGTGTTAGAACAGCTTCTATCAACACCTTGATAGATTTTGACCCATACAAATGTGCACAAGTAAGTTTGGGAGGAAAACACCCCTCTATCAACGAAATTCAATTTTCATAAGAAGTAGAGGGAACTTGAACATCCAGCTCTATCTGCCAAAAGCATGGACTCAAAGCATCCAAATTAAAAGTGTCAGTGTGGTGCTAGACTACCAAGACCTCACAAAGAGCTTTTAACATCTCCTGGTCTGAGTGAGCAGTGGCAGAAAGAGACTGAATTCACTGGAGCCTTCCTCTTATTTCTAGGCTATTTAATTTGAAGTCTCATTCAATTTTTATGGTTTTTTTGACAAGTTGCAATGAAATCCTCATGTTACTGACCGCTAACCAAAGAGAATTATTTGTTCTTCTATTGCACTTATAGACTCAAATGAACAATGGTAATTTTATTTATGTATTTGAAATGCATCCTATGAGGAAAGGTGCTAACTGGCTGTCCAGAGACTTCCAAGCTGAATTTATTAAATCTTCCAGAACACTGTGTCTGGTCATGCAGTTTGTGATTCACACTGTGTCTCCCATTTACTTCACCAGGGCAGGGACCATGGTATTGTAGACTGAGAAAGCATTTTCAGATGTTTGCAAACATCTATGTATTTTGGCATTGAAGTGAATTCTGCTGAAAACATAAAAAATTTACCTAAGTGCATCATCAGTGCTATAATTGCAACAGGCAGAGTTGTCCTCTAGATAATAGCTGTATTAGTGAAAACTCCTAACAAGAAGATCATTAATGGGTGTGAAAAAGCAGGACACTGTGACAAGGAGGTGCTATACTACAGCTGCTGGTCATTCCTCAGGGTTTTTTTAAGGCTGCTATACTGACTGAAGGCTCTCCTCCCAGTTTCAGCAGAAGAAAGTCTAGCTCAACTCCCTGTTCACAGCAGACTGATATGCTAACAGACCAGCTCCACTTTTGCCTCGAAAATGATTGCAGCAGCATGAGGCATTTCCTCCAGAGTGCACCTGCATGGGAGTGGTACCCACATAACAATAAATCAAGGAGCAGTTAGAATGACATAACCGTGCTGTCACGTTGCCTTTGACAAATTTTTCCACATACAAAAGCCCTACAGATCCTTTCCCCTGTAACAGAGCCTGTGTGCTTTGGCACTCCATCAAAGAGAAGAACGCTCCAAACAGTCCGGCTGCTGTCGATTCAGCTGCAGCTTTTTACCCATCAGGGTGCTGCCATCGCTCAATGTCACTGGCTGTTCATTGATCCTTGTGCAGAAATCTCCCACAACTGCTGGGCACTGTTAAAGTTCACAGCATTGTTTATATTGCTTTTGTCCTGCTTAAAGCTCAGGCTGGAGATCAAAGCAGCAATGTGATAATTTTCTTCATTTACGGTAGCAGTCCGTCAGTCCTTCCACAGCACAGGGCTGTGACATTTCAACTTGGCTGGCAGTAATGAAAGCATGAGGGACCCAGAAGGACTGAAATAACTGTTGTGGTCAAATCATACCCAACAAGGACTGGAGACTCAGTAATGAAATTTCAAATATTCAAGCTGAGCTAGTATTGACTGTAGAAATATTCGTTAGTTTCCTTATCACTGCTCATAATACATCATAACACAGCATTGGGAGCACACACACAGTCCTCAAACTGGTCTCCAAGAGTGATTAACAATTTTAAACCCCAGAGAAGCCTTATACTTGGAAATTCAAGGTTTCTGCTTCCTTGCTTGCTTTTAAGAATGCTTCAAAACCTTTAAAAGCTCTGGAATGTATAATCTCAGACTCCTGGACCCTGCTCTCAGCCCCTGTGAAGCATTTCCAGCCACTCTCAGCTACTGCTGCTGTCAGACTTAAGAGGGCTCAGCCTGAGAGCATCACAGGCTGGATATGAAAGGTAATAAGAATGTTGATACACCGAAGAAATGCTCAGAGGAAAGTGGAGTCCCCAGCCTTTGACAGCAGAAGAAAGGGAATAATTAATACTTGAAGTGGAACTCAATTATTAATTATGAGTAAAAATATTGAGTAATAACTCAATTATTAATTATGAGGTTTATCTGTATCCTTTGACTTTCAAAAAGAAAGAAAAATGCATGAATGCAGCATTATCTTTAGTTGCACATAACCAAATAAAGATTAATATCTATTCTCATCTATTTAAACATTGCTTGAGAGACCAAGATGCAGCCAATTATACCTAAGCAAACAGTTCTAAAATACTACAGTAATTATTTGCCTTACCTTAAACAAACCTTTTAACTCAGTGTTGTTTTATGTAACTGCACCAGCATCCAGAAAATCAGCTAAGGGTCACATAATAAATAATTTATGTAAACTTATAAATGATTATATATCTAAAGCAGAACTTTGTTTTCCAGGACTTGCAGAAATTTTGTTGAAAAATAATTAACAGTGACATCTGGCATGTTCCACTATTTTTTTCTCCCAATATGCACTAAAATAAAAGTGCATATTGGGAGAAATAAATAAAACCTATAAATAGTTCCTGTGTTTTCTACACAAATATAACACTAAAAAGCTTTATATACATATGAATAAGGAAACACATTAACTGTCATTTAAAAATTAAATGAATTGCATGCAGACAAAATAAGCAATATGCCAAAATGCAGTAAAAGATGACATACAGATTTGGAGTTCCTTGGCTCTAGCACCAGCGAGAGCTTGTAGATATCATCCTCTGTGTGGTAGAGGTCCAGGGACAGCTATATGTAAGAAAGAATGGAAAACAGTAATATTTACTAGACTGGGTTGGATATGACAGGCTTTTAAGCTGAGATATACCTCCCACTGAAGGTAAACACAACATTTTGCTACTCTGAGTTCAGGAGACACTCCAAAGCCTCGTGCAGCTGCTGGGGAAGTGGATTTGCCCAAAGTGAACACAAGCCAGGCTGATGAAGAACATGCTGCTGCTCATGTCACTGCACTTCAGGGCTGGAGCAACACTCATCCTGACCCCAGGGGAGAGAGGGGCTGCACAAGAGGGACATGGGCTCCAAAGACCTCCCCTACACAAACCTCTTTCTTCTGGCAGCTCAGTGCTCATGAGAGATCTCAGAGAAATAGCCTGGTGAATACAAAAACTTGAGGACAGTAGTTGTAGAGGGGCTAGGCTGGAAGGATTTCAGGTTTTATTCTGGTCAAATTTTGTTCATCAAGAAGGGTCATAGTAGTGCAGCTCTTGTATAAAGATCAGCCCATGCAGCAAAGGCCTCTTTAGAAAGCCCTGGGCAGACAGAGGCCTGGGAGAGGCAGGCTGGGTTTGCCACTGCTGGTGATGCAGAAAAGCGCTCCATTGAGAGCAGTCCCAGTTTAGCCCAGCTTGTCCTGCTCCGTGTCACCTCTCAGCAACTCAGGAAAATTGCCTTCCAGCTGTTTCTAGATAAATGAAAGATTTGTCTATCATGTTCTCATTCTTTTCCCTGGAGGATTTATTGAGGAATAAAAGAAGGTACATAAATATATTTGAAGTAGGATGAATCTGTTTTTACTTTGGCAGCTGGAGTCTGCACTGATCAATGTCTGCAGTGAACTCCTCCTCCTTTGCAGTGATGAAGGAGAAAGGTAATCAGCGCTGTAGCTAATGTTTGACAATGAGAGGAAACAAACATTGCATGTTTCCTGTGGTCATGTTCCTGCATTAACTGGCTTTGAAGGATTGACACGATTTGAGGTTATCATCCACCATGCAAATCCCCAGTTAAGCTAAGATTGAGTTAAAAGGATTTTTTGCTGTCCCCGAGCAGACAGATAGAATTACTACTGACTAAATGGCTGTGACAGAAGGTTATTTTTAGAGAATCTGAAGTGCCAAGTAAGTAGCAAGCAGGACCAGTGACACCTACTGCAAAACCCCCTCTAGGAATCACCCTCTTTTAGGCACAACTTTGCGTGATGAGTAAGACACAAGTTGTGTCCTTTCCCAAGATAGGTTCCCAAAGCAAACACATGGCTTTAGAGAAGTCTGGACATCACATTATTCATTTTGTCCAGCTGAAACATTGCTAATTTTTGCACTTTGTAATTAAGGGCACAGTGAAAGCTGTGCATCCTCCAGGTTCCTTTACCCAGCCAGCATGCTGCTGTCACAGGCTTAGGTAAGGGCCTGTCCTAAAGACAGAATTGAACCAGTAGGTGCTGTAATAAATGTTGTTAATGTTCAGTGACTGTATTCTGAGGTTCCTTGGTGGCATAACATGGGCAGCACTCAGGTGGAATGCATGATGCTATCAGCTCAGACTGGGAGATCAGAAATGGTACTCCACAAGGTGTTGTCTGCTTCCTGTGAAAGAGCACAGTTTTCTCAGCAGGCCAGGTGAGCTGGGTGTGGATTTGGGAGTGGAAATGTATTAGTATCTATTGAGCAAGCTTGTATCTCTCCCTGCCTGAATTATATGACCCTATCTTAAGCAGCGGATATAACTTCATTAGGCACAATGTGCAAGCATGCAGTGGACAAGGTATTGTCTAGGTCAGAAGTTTCATACATTAGCACAAAAATTACAAGCATGATGATTATGTTATGTAAGCAGTTATGTAAGCATTCATTTTATATTTTATTTTCAGTTTTGCTACAACAAATAAAGTATAATAAGAATTTTCCCAGAATAAGCTTTACAGTGAGCGGCAGTTTCTATTCTAATTTGACAATCATTGCTGTCCTATTTTTTTTCTGAGCAATTTGGAGGGGCATTGAGAAACGCAGGGGAGTGATCAGAAACACATGACTTTTTTTCTTTTTTTTTTGAAGTGGAACTTACTGAACACAAGTTAGGGAGGGTCACTTTCAGTTTGATTGTTTAGGTAGTTCTCATTCTCTTCACCAGATTGTACAAATGCCTGGGGCTTTCCAGTCATTTGCATATAGTCTCAGAACAGGTTAGATAAATAGATACTGAGAGATAAAAATAGCAAGGGAAAAAGGTGGCACCGAATAAGTTTTAACACAGTTCATACAAATACGCTGTGGTCTAGCTCAGAAACTGAGATCCACTTCCATTCCACAGAAAGTGATGAAACATGTACCTGCAGGTTTTTATTCACATTGTGAAAAAAACCCCAAACCAGAGCACAGCAGGTAAGGTTACCAAATATAAGTTTTCTAAAGGCAAAACTGTCATTAAAGCTGTTTTTCCTCTCTGCTGCACTGCCAAGCTTGTGTTTAGATCCTCTTTCACTACATCTTAGCTCCACATGGTACAGAACCAGGTGCAAGGGTGGCTGAAGGTGGAGCAAGCGTGGCCAGTAAGTCAGGAAAAGAGGAATAATCACAGACTAAGAGCAATCACGCACTAAGAACTGTGTCCATCTTCCTGTAATGTACTCTGGCTCACTGGCAGCTGAATTGTAACCATTTACTTTGCTTGCCCATGTAACTCAGACTCATTTACTCAGCCCAAGGCAAGAGTTGCATCCCCCTCAGCTTTTGTAGTCTCCTGTGGCAGTAAACCTGGCGTGTGTTCCTGGTGTCCACACACCAAAACTTTCCCTTTGTGGCATGCTAACTTCCATGCAAAATGCTGGCTTCTTTCAGCTGCTTGCTCAAAGCTAAAATTCTGTGAGCTAGAAGCTGACTTTTTATGCTTACAAAAAGATGAGGTGGGGTAGAGGGGTGTGGGGGTGGGTGAGAGCAGACTCTAAGTTTGTGTGCAGACATTTAAGGCATGAGAAGACCAACTTTCCAAACTGTTGACCATTCAGCAGCTACCACTGAAACCAAGAGTCCTCTTGTCCCCATGAACCCTTTTGGTCCAGACTCAAAATAACATCTTTAAAATGCCTGTAAGCCCCTTGAGGAATTGGCCCGAAGTTTACTACCCACATCTCACCCAAGCATTTAACCCAAGTTTTTACTTCATAGCTCTAATCAAAGTCTCCCCAGACATCACCATTTCCAAGCCACTGGAAACGTATCTTCTCCCTTAGAGCAAATAGGACTCTATTTGAGGAAGGGAAAAACCAGGCCAAATTCCCACATGGCCATGAAATGCCCATTTCATCTTTCTGTGCAAGTTGTTGGACTAGCAAACCAGTACCCAGTGACTGACTTGTGAAGCAAGCACAGGCCAGGCATTTGCTAAGTGTGGCGTAAAAGGCAGCACTGCAAGGGAGGGAGGCCAGGCAAGAGATTTACACATTGCTTATCAGGACAAGAGACCAAGTGAAAGCTTGCCCGGATAAAAGCTGCTCAATGGCAAAACAGCAGAAGGGAAGAAACAGTTGGGTCAGCCAATCCACACACAACTGGAAATCATTCTACACATTTATATTCCTTTACTAGATTTGAAAGGGAGTTTCTCTAAATAAGGTAAAGATGGAAAAAATTTTTACAGTTGACATTAGAGAGATAAGACCTAGCAATAAAAGGAATTGTTAATTCTTCACGCTCTGAAAACTGAAGATGATGTAGGCAGCAGGGGAGGCTAAATCTGCTAATAGACCATTTGCACATAGCAAGGTCAACTGGTTTTAGTTGTCAGCTCTTGTCAGCTTTGGGTTGCAACCCTTTTCTTGTCCTCTTTCTCTGAATCCAGCCTATGATTTAAAACTTTCTTTTCAACAAAAAGATAGACAGGAACATTTAATCTACAATATAAATCCATTATTTCTATTTAAGAGACTAGCATTAAAAAAAAAAAAGTATTGTATTAATATACACTGATAAGGACAAAATCTACATACAGTAAGAAAAATGAGAATATTCATATTATGATATGTATCAAAATTCTGGTCCAGGAACTTTTGACAGAAATTTGTTGGTTTTTCCCTTTCCAGAACCCACCATTTAAAATCAATACTCCCACACAAACCTACCTGATCCACAACCACACTTCCAGTGACTGATGTGAAGACAGAATTACCCTGGAAAGGTTTTAGGTTTCCCACACCTGTCTACCTTATTTATAAGCCTTAATCAGGTCTGAAATCAACATTGCAGAATGCAACTTTGCTTTTTTACTATCAGGTTGGCTCAACTGTAACAAAGTCAGCAGAGCTATATTATGAATTAATGCATTGGAGTATCACAAGTGAGAAAATACCCATCACGTACTCCATTACTTCTCCTTGTAAAGAAATACAAAAATACAAATAAAATCCCTGACATTTTGCTGAAAACAAAGAAAACAAGGAAAAAAAATTAAAAATTGGAAAACAGATATGCTATGTGAGCGCAGGGTGATACAATGATGAATATATGAAGACCTGCAAGGTCTTAAAAAAATCTTTAGCTTTCTGCTCCTTTTGGAAACCAGGCTGTCATCAGGAAGAGAGAACAGCTAATGAAAGTGGTAGCAGCAGTTCAGCTTCCATCTCTCGCTTCACATTGTCTAATTTCTATCCTTTTGGACTCACTTTTTTATCACTTAGTTCCCCAAAGCCTGAGGTTCCACTTCCCCCTATTCAAAGCCAAGCTTGTAAGAAAT
>NW_005054299.1:18132250-18288048 GCF_000277835.1 Geospiza fortis | reverse complement strand
TGTCACAAGCCAGCAGCTCTCAGTCATTACAAAAACAAAACAGGACAATAAATATCTACCTTTATAGTTCAAAATTTAAGTTAAAGGACTGTTGCAGGGTTCAACATCTGGTGCCTGCTCTTTCCTGTCCCACTAATCAGGATTAAGACTTGTTCCCAGGTTGCTTCAAACAAGGATCAACTGAAGGAGGTTTTCCAGTTTCCCCAAACTTTCCCAGCCCTCATTACAATGAAGCCATAGGTATATCCACACCAGCTTGGTTGCTCCAAGATCAGGCTCATATTTGTCAGCTTCCTTAGTGCAAAGCTCTGTACCTGATCAGTCGAGTCCAAATCCATCACATTTTTATTTACTGGACAGGAAGGGTACTGTGTCACAAGGAAAGCACAGGGGAGCAAATTGGAATGATGCTTAGGCAGGAATTTCTCTCACGTGTTGATGCCAGCATGTCTTCCAGTTGTTCCAGAGGAGACATAAACCTCCATTCTAAGTAGTCAGAACTGAGTTTTACTTCTTCTAACATAAATACAGCCCTCCATCTGTCATTCTTAAAAGAGGTAATTTATAACAATTCTGTTGCTGCTTCCAGCAGCCATATGACTGTACTAAAACTCTTTGACTTTCTTAACACCTCATGTGAACCTGTTTCTGTTTTGTGTTTTTTCCCTCTTCTTTTTCAAAATGGAGATTAAACTATGCACTTAACTTTATAGATATGAGTATTCCCACTGACACTCAACATTTGAATCGCAGCAGTGAATTGAAACATTTTCAATACTTACAGTTAGCAGGTTAATTAAATCCAAATTAGGCTCTAAATGATGAGAAGCGGTTTGCAGGGAAACCAGTTCGCTCAAGGTGATGGAAAGCTGCTGCATTTTCACTATGTTAACTTTGTTCTCATCTATCCAATCAGGAAAAATGACATGGACAGCAATCAAGTCTTTCAAATGGACTCCCAAGATAGGAATTTTGAAGCCAACACAGTCAGCAAAAGTCTTGCGGTAGTTGCAGTAGTTTCCATTGGAAGAGACCAGCTCTGTCATTTCGTTCCAGTCCTACAAATAGCCAGAGAAGCAAGTCCCTGTGAAAGCATTCATTGCATTTCCTTAATCTGTTTTAAATGAACACAACTCTTGTCAGGATGATGACAGTGTTAATTTCCTCTCTGGCACAGGCAATCAGCCAGGGGATCTCTGTGAGCTTATCCCACTCCACTGAGAGGAATGCAACCCAGTGCCTTTCAGGATGCTCTGCCATGATCCAAATATTGTGCTGGTGGGACACCTGCACTGCAGAACCCATCAGACCTCAAAGAGGTCATGTTCCCCTCAATATGTCTGTATTCTGGAGTCCATCATACCTTTGTGACTTCTGAGGACAGGTGAGAGTGAGTCTCTTTCAGGCGAGAAATAGAGCTGTGGCTTAGACCTCCCACCACTGCCATCAGTGTGTTGAAGTTCTGGAGGTGAAGGAGCTTCTGCAGGAGAGATTAATCATGCATAATTGAAAATCAGCAAAATTCAAGCAGCAGCTACTCAATGTCACACACAGCAAGTTAGAGGAGACAACCCATCATGGCTAAAGCACAAACGAATAAACCAGGGCACATAACAGAATGGTTCAGAGAAACACACAATAGTGACAGTTGCCAAGTGGAATAAAATAAAGAAAAATTATTATAAAGTTATGTCTGCTAGTTAAAAAATGCAGGCACGCCACACCTGAACAAATAACTTCAGTGATATTGAACAGGCTGTTCACTGAGGAAATCACACAAAGAGCATCAGCTGATTTGTTAACTGGAATCACCATTTATATTCCTGCTTTGTACTGGAAGAAAACGACTCATCTGCAAGACTTACCTGTGCAACATTGATAAACTTTGTGATTACTTCTGCTCTTTGCTGGGGTGTTGGTTTGCTGAGAACCATGAGCTGGACCCATTTAGAGATACCATTAAATAAAGCAATTGATCTCTCCAAAGTAGGATTGTTTTCCAAGCAGCCATGGATCACATAGCTTTGGTAATCTGTGAACTAACAGAGAAAAGACACTTGCAGTAAAACAGTGGACAAACTGGAGAATCAAACTGAAACTTTGAAACTTTTCTTTCTAAAGCTCCTCTTGTTTAGAAAGTGACCATGATTCAGGGTCAGCACACCCTGCTGCACATCTCCTCCTTAAAGTCTTTTTGCTGTTGTTTTGGTGTGGCTTTTCCTTAAATGTCAATTTACAACTTGTTTGTGTGTCAGGAAATACAGAAGCCTGCAAAATGAGTGTGATTGCTACTTCCATCTTTCCCATAATTTGCTCAACACATTGTATTCTGTGTAGTTATATTTGATACCTTCAGCCATGGTACTCTATAGGATCCCAAAAAATTAAATTTCCCTGAATGTTTGAAACAGTTTTCAGCTGTCCCTTAAAAGGAGATTTTCAGTAATTTAGGACATCATTTTAGCTTGTGTAGGGAGTTGCTAGCAATGCCAGACAAGATGGGTCAAAACCAGCTGATCAAAACCAGCCTGCTAGCAAAACAGGAGGGCATATATTCTAACACAACAGATGCTTGTCTCCTAGCTGCAGATAGACAGTAGTTCAGTGTTCAGATAACTTAATTTTTTTTTGTTATTGTTAACGCTGCCCTTCCTTCTGCCCCATTTTTTCAAACAGGTAAAACCAAACACAGGATTCAGACTAATCATATTCTGCAATTACGTATCTTTGAGAGAACAAGTGGTACAAGATCAATTAACTCTTGCTGCTTGCAGAGAATCATCTGGGACAGCAAAATTCAAGCTAGAAGAATTAACAGAGAAGCTAGAAAGAGCAGGGGAAAAAAAGAAAATTCATTGTAGATTTGCGTTTTCTTCCTGGAATCCCCAAAGGAATTCAAATGCATCTTAAATCTAATTAGAAATCCATGCCTTTTTTCTTGTCCTTCCCTCCTTATTTGAGGTCAGCATTGCATGGATCACAGTAGGGTGTTTTCCTATGATTTGAAGTCTAGAGTCATTAACCTTTGAACATTATTAAGTGACATCAAAAGTGATTCTATTTAGACTGGGCTCAGCTCCTCATTGATCTCTTTTTCCTTCCTCCCTTGAAACAAACAAAAAAACTCATGCATTTCTCTTAGTTTGGGAGTTGGATTTCTCTCATGCTTCTGAACACTAAAAAAAGTCTCATTTGTCATCTTGAGAAGTTACTGCTTCCATTTGCCACCTGATCCAGTAATACCATGTGACCCTTTCATGTGGATATTTGCTAGCAGAAATCAGCATTTCTTTTGGAATTTGTCTTACTCATTTGTTTTATTTTAGCTTCAACTTCAGTTTTTGTCCACTTTTGCCTCTTGCCCTTGTACAATCCTCCGTGAAAAGAAGAAACTGTGCCTGAATTTCCCTCAGTGTCAAAAATCATCAAGTGCAAAAAGGTCCAGGAAGTGCATGGCTATGTATATGGAGAGAGCATAAAGATTCACTACACTGAAATGTTGATAAAAAAGTCATAAATGTGAAACCATGTGAACACTCTTTAAAGACAGGCTCCTAATTGCAAGTGACAAAATTGTGGGCTTCTTACAGAAATTCTCCTAAAAGATTTATGCTCCAGGAAAGTGAGATGTTCAGCTAGCTCAATGGGCTCCAAATGGTCAAACAGCAGGCAGGCTTTTCCTTTCTTGGAAATCTTCTTCCTCTGTGTAACTCTTCTCATCCAGTCATAGGAAGGACTGCAAAGGAATAGGAACAAGTCTCAGTTTTGTTTGGGTGTATGTCAGTGCAGCCCACAGCTGGAATGTGTTGTGTAAAACTGATCACAGAAGGACCACGAGATTTCTGCCCTGTGACATCCAGCACATTACAAACAGAGTGAGACCTGTTCAAGAGTGTAACAGAAGCTGGGAGCTTTGCATGCGCTACTCCAAGTGATTTTTCCTCTGTAAGTCCACAGGTCCCTGAAGTAATGGAACAACAGAGACAGCCAAATACTGTGAATGTGTCATATTTTAAAAGAAAATCTACAATATCAGATGAGATGCAAAAGTATGTCTGGTGATGTTTAAAAGGTAACTTTCATTCCAGCTTGTCAAGGAAATAGTAGTTGTAATAATTTTGATGTAATGCAACTACATATGTGAATGTTAAAAATTCTCCAGTTAAATAATAGAAAACATTGCAAAAACCAAAGAGATTATGGGTGAGAAGACAAAAAAGCATCCCTGAGAAGATCTAAGATTTACACAGCGTGCCAGTCACTACATTGCTTGCTATTTTGTACGAAAACTTGTAGAAGAAAAGTAATCCTAATCACTTAATTGGCACGTGCTGTGTCAGAAAAATAATTTATTTCCTGTTTATATGAAAAATTTACATACAGATAGGAATCTTCTCTTTACTGCGTAACTATAACTTCAAATTTTTAGTAGCTTCAAATTTGAAGACAATTTTGCAAGTGCTTTTTTTGCTCTCTCAAGATCAAGATGGGCCTTAATATTTTTGTACTTTGTACAGAACTAGAATTCTGCTGTTCCAGACACAAAGATGTCCTTGACATGACATCCTTACATGCTGGAGATATCAATGAGATGGATGTGATCCTCATATCCAAGCTGGCTGGCTACTTCTTGAAACTCTTCAGTCAAACGAATCAGCCCAAGATCCAAGTTAAACTCTGCAGGAAATTCCAAAATCCAGTATCTGAAATCCACAGACAGCAGTTAAGAGATGCCCAGAGACTCAGGTATAACATTCAGTGGCCGCATATATTTTACACACATTTTTTTTCATAGGACTTATTTCAGGTCCACTGTTTAGACAGAGAGAGGCAACTCAGCCTTCTTCTGTAATTATTTGTGACGCTGAAGTGGCAAAAGGCACTTTATCTTTTTTTTTTTTTTTTTTCTTAACTCACAGCAGCACAACAAAGCAGCATTCCATTGAAATGCAAAATTAAAGTGGTGTCTCAGGTGACACCCACAGAAGGCACACACGGTGTCCTGCCTCAGGCTGCCAGGACACCCAGATAACACTTGCACTTAGCCCCTGCCCAAGTGAGACAACTTGGTCTGCTCAGAAAAGATTTTCCAATGAAAATACAAACGTGCGTTTGAGTGGCAGTTCCACCAGGATAACTGTGTAAATCAGGTGTAAGCCACATAAACTTACATGTAAAACATGCAAGCCCCTCCTCTATGTAAGGGGGAGTAGAAAACGCTTTATCAGACCCCCTCATTTTCTTCTCAGTGATGTAACTTCACCCAGGAGGAAGGAGGAAAAAGCATTTGTTTGAGTAAAGCAATTGATATCATGATTACTTAAAAATTCATCCTTTCTCTTTTACAGAGAAATGTTCCTACATGAGAACAGCACAATATATGAAAGCTTCCCCATGGAAACAAGGTCAGAGCAGTGTTGCAAGGTTTGGAACACACCCAGCGTGTAACAACTTCAGCATCACTAACACGCTCCTGTCACCATAAATTATGTAGGGGTTGCCAGGGATTGCACGAACTGAAGTCTACAACCCAGAGACAATTTTCTTCTCCCACACTAAGTTCCAGCTGGGAGCAAAATGTGTCTCCCCTCTGTGTGGCACTGAACTTGTCACTCTCTGAGAGGCTGATAAACCATAAAACTCACGAGCCAGATAAATGAGAACAAAAGTTTTCTGTCAGCTTTTTAGCTAGATGCAGTTAAGTGTCTTAAAAGCTGGATGGCTCAACTTAATTGTTTTAAACACACAGAAATTGCCTCTTCACTACAGAATGGAGACCAAGTAAAAAACCCAAACAAACAAAATTACATAGATAGTATTAACAGAACATAAAACCAAAATGCTAGAGGACCAGAAGTGCATTTACCTCATGAAGTAGCAGATTTTCAATCTGAATTCATTGCAGTTCTCCCCGTCAGCATCTCTATAAGTATGTCAGCTAAAGAAAGCTTTGTGTGCCTTGACTCAGCAATGTTGTTTTTATTCACTGGAGGCTGATACTAGAACAGCTGAATTTATCAAAAAGTATCAAACTTTCCTTCTAGAGATAACCACATTATGCCTCTGGTATTTCATTCACTTTCACAACATCATAGGGGACAGAGACTATTTCCTGGCTGCCCCTTTTTTTTCCCTATCAAAAATGCCTCTATTCTACAATTCTGAATATTCTGCTTAAAGGCTTCTTGCCAGCTCTGGCTAACCAAACATGAAAATAGTTATGATAACTGAGTTAAGAGGTATAAATGACACGTAGGTAGTTAGATATCACTGAAAATTCATAGTACTCAAAGGTCAACCTGCTGTGATACACTTGAAAAATTATCTTGGCCTCATATTTACAGTTATTCAGGGTTGATGCAGAGTTAGTATTCTTGTACATATGTAGAAAACCTACGAAGTCTTTATGTATGAGCATAAAGAAGCTCACAAACTCCCACCTTCTAGGTTGAAGAAAAATTCACCACTGAACCTTGTTTGTGTTAATTAATTGGCACATTTTTACAAGCAGTCAGGAAAACAATCTGCTTTTGATACTGCAATGCCAATTTGCAGCACTTTGTGAAAGGATATGTGGACAGAAGCTTGCCAGCCAGCTCTGTGGAAGGCAGATACCACCGGTGCATTAAAAGAAAGGTTCTTGGCAAATGGCTGGAGCAGGGGTTTCCTTTGTCATCTGCAAAACAGAAACAGTGAGTTAACCCCACCATAAAAGGGAGGAGCTTTTACTCTTCAAGCACAGTCAGACAGAAAGGATCAAAAGTGGAAATGCTGGCTCTTTATCTAACAAAAAGGTAGGAAAGAACACCAGAGCACAAAAATGCCCCTTGAAGAGCAACTTGCTAGAATGCAGTGAGTGTTATTTAAACAGAGGAAAAAACCCAAACCAGTTCAGATAACAGGCCACAGCTAAAAAAAATAGGGCATGGGCAGCACTGTGCTAAACTTTATATAAAGACAGTGCCAGTAATCTAAGGGACAAATCCAAAATTAGTCCACCAAGAGGGGGGAAGATGATTTATGTACAACTCAATTCAATACTTATTAAAATAAATATTGCAGCTTTATAGCTTTAAGTTAGTAGTTAAATTATTTTGAAAAATGGATCTGCTTCAAGGAATTCAATGTTAAAGCAGCACCTAGCACCTCACATCTGTGCCCGAGGTCACATCTCCAGCTGCTGAACAGAGACTGTTGTGTCTTTGCAGTGTAGCCACAGAAACTACACAGAGTTATTCCCTGTCAGACTGGCTGACCATCAGTCTTCCCCAGCATCTGCAATGTTGGATTATTCTGTCTGTCACTTTTTTTGAAGACGTAGATGATGTGATGTATGAAAAGAAGAGCCACACATGGAGTGTGCTTGTCAAGAGAGTGTGTACACAAGAGGGACACTATTTCCAACAGACAGCAAGTGCATGGGCTCTGCTAATACTTAAATGAAGTTCTAGAGCAACCAGTTTGATGGTGGCCTACAGAAATGGATGTATGGGATTCACTGCAACTGGTAGCAAGGTCTATCCATCCATCAATTGTTCAATCTCTCTTGCCTTTAGATACTTGTTTCTCTTCACATGGCATACAAAATTAGTACTTCCTTCCAATCAAAATCTGTCCTGCGTCTCCAGGGAATCTAAATGTAGCTTTGTGAATCAAAGCCCTGTTTGAAAATACTTAAGCCCATCCATGAACTCATTTGTCTGTAATGTGATAGATGTCATGATTAATGGTGTTATGGATCAAGGTCTTTTTCATCACTTCTTTCCCTCAGACCTGGTACATCACATTTTAATAAAAGTAAAAAGATTGAATGAGCCTTAGGTCATATTCTTACCAATTATTGTATGATGATTTGGAAAACCTTTAAAAAAATGACTGGTCAAAACCACAGCTGTGTAACCACTCAAGACAAAGATCACTGCCAGAAATAACTCCTTGGATAATACATCTAAACATTTCTCTTGGTAAAGGCCAGCATTGTAGAAACCACCATACCCACAATTGTGCATTAGCTATATTAAGAAAATTTAATACAGTATGCATGTGATTAAAATTCTGGCTTGCATGATTCTGAGCCAAATTGAAACATGGAAAATTTTACAGAACAGAAATGTTCTTAGCCAAGAGAAAGACTGGCTAAACCAGAGAACAGCAGGATTTATATTAAAAGATTAATTTCAATAACAACAAAATAAAATATTGAAAGAGCATACCAAACATTTCAATACAAGTGTTCAAAAGCTCATCTAATGTTGCAGCCTTTCCAAGAGTGTTTGACCCCATTGTCTTTTAATCGTTGTCAAAATATAAGAGACATTTTCACCAAGTAGAAGGATGCTTCTTCAAATGCCCAGCTTTTTCACTTTATTTTGTTGGTTGCATTCTTAGCTGGACTTCAATGAAAATCTGAAGAAAGTAAAAGAAATCATAATTATATGACTATATGAATGAATTCTCAGGATGCAATGCTTACAGTTCAACTCATCTTTTCTATAAACTGCTTTTTCCCCCACATGATAGAGAGCATGTGAAAGCTTGCCATAAGTTTTCCTTACATTCCATCTTGTGTTTCTAAGCATTGTCCAATTGTTTGTCCACTAGCACAAAATAAATCCATAGCTAGGGTCATAAAACAGACACCAGATGGCAAATGAGGGCCTGCATGTACAATGACGCACGTTTTGTTCAAGTCATTCTATTTACACTTGATAAGTCACTTTTTGTTAATAACCCTGCTTTTATGTTTTTAAGCATAACCACTTTTCCCCCTGAGGTTACTGGTTCATGATAATGCTAATGGTCTTAATTGGCACAGACCACATAAAGTGTTTAATGAAGTTCATAAGATCAGCTTTTTAAAATAAAATAAATCTTCCCACAGTAGCTGAGCAGTCACAGAGACCTAAACACATACAGAAACTTCTAAATTTTATTATACATCTACTATGCATTTAAATATCAAATATCCTTTAACTTGAAGATGCACAGAATACTCTAAGTTTTCAGGAGTAATTTTACAAATTATATTTAAAGAACAAATCAGTACTTCATTATCTATCTGCGACTAAGCCCCACTACTGCCAGATCACACCAAGTGTTTGAAATGTGATAAACAAGTACATCCAGCAACTTATCCGGAAAACAAAAAGCCGAGAGTAGAACTAAAACAGTCCTTGAAGTGAAACTACAGGAATTTGGGAAATTCATTTTCAGAAGTCATTGCCCATAACATCAACTTTTTAAAGCTGGTCATGCAAAGCACTGATGAACTATATACCTGCTTTAATTTACCCACAAATACCAAGTTTTCCAAAGCCACTCTATCACAGACCTCACACAGCAAAGCCTGCAGTCCTGGTAGGACTGCCATTCCTCACCCTTTTTACAAAACCACCCTGACCCCCTTGCCACTGGCCAGTGTCACAATGAGCAACAGAGTGACACAGTGAGCTGTCTCTGCTTGCAGCCCTGCAAATGTCACTGTGATCCGGCCACCCAAGGGACACCAGGCAGTGGCAGCTTTACCGTCCCTGCTGGTGCCACTCCAGCCAGGCAGCTCACACCCACAGCACAGGCAGGTGTGCTCCTTCTCCAGCAAAAGCAGGGCCAACACATCTTGACACAACTCCCAGCTCCCAGGAAGAGGAGAAACCCCTTCTCATTCAGGATAGGTCTGCACTGCTGAGCTGATCATGCCCAGACTAGCCTACAGCTCCATCAGTGAAGTGTCTCAAGCTCCCAAGCAGACTTGGCATATGTGAGCTGCTCATTGCTGGCCTGTGCTGGCTGCCTCCTGCCCCTCATCTCCATTTAGGACACCACTGACTGGCCAGAGGTGCCCTGGCAGCGCAGTGCACTGCATCCCACCACCTGGAAAGTGTCCTGCACTGGACACTGCTTGATAGACCCAGAGTCCTGCAATGCTGAGCCTGTTTGAAGTATGCAGCAGTGTTTTGCTTGGAAGAACTTCAAAATATTCAGCCAAAGATGTTCCTATGAGGAGCAGCTGAGAGAGCTGGCATTGTTTAGTCTGAAAAAAGGTAGACTGAGGGGACACCTTATCACTTTCTAGAACTGTCTGCAAGGAGCTGGTAACAGCTGGGGGTCTGCCTCTTCTCCCAGGGAACAAGCACCAGAATGAGAGGAAATGGTCTCAAGTTCCACCAGGGGAGAAATTTAGATTAGATATTAGGGAAAACTTCTTCACTGGAAGGCTGGCCAAGCACAGGCTGCCCAGGGAAGTGGCTGAGCCACCATCCCTGAAAGCATGTGAAGGTTGTGCAGATGTGGCACTTAGGGACGTGGTTTGGTGATGGACTTGGCAGTGTTTTGTTAATGGTTGGATTTGATGATCTTACAGTCGTCTTTTCCAACCTAAACAATCCTATGATTCTGTAGTATTATTTTTAGATGTGTTCCTACAGCCAGGTTCTTTCTGGTCCCATCCAGCAATGGGTTTAGACATGACGCTCTCTTCCTTGAAGCTGAGAGGATCCTGGAGGATGTAAGCACAGCTCATGGAACAAGGAGTTTCTACCAGGCAGTGCACACACAATGCCTCAGCCCAAGCCAGCTAACAAGAAACTTAATGAGAGAGGTGCAAGCATTAGATCCTGCCCCTTCCTCCTAGGTGGAAGGAAGCACTCTCCTCTGAATTTGGTGGTGCAGAACACCCTCTTGAAAGAACATGCCTGTTTTTCTAGGAATCATACACAGATGCTACTTGCAATGAGCTGAGGAGAAACTAAACTAATCCTTTCACACAACAGCAGACAGAGAAAAAGGGGGGAGGTGAGTACACAGTGGTCCTTGGCTTCAAACCTGTGTAGCAGGTGGTGTCCAACAGGTTGGCTCTGGGGCTGGACTGGGCAGCCTCAACCCCTCCTGCTACAGCTGGGCTAACACTGAAACCCAAAGTTGTGTGACGTGAGCAGGAGAATGCAGAGAGATGTGTGACTCGTTAACCTGCTGGTCAGGCCACAAGAGCTATGGTTACCCTAGGGTTAGTCTTTCTTCCCAAGACTTTTTATGTCTTTAAAATGAAAAAATAAAGAAGTAAGCAGAGCATTTCTTTGGTTTGCTTTCAGAGTTAACCAGCAGCTGTGCAGTGTTTTTCAAGATCACAACCTTGTTCACTTAACTTTTGCTAGAATCCCACTTAGGGCATGTTTTCCCTTTTTGACCATACCCAAGTCCTTCTCTAAGTGCTTAAATAACTGATGTAATTTCCACAAAGGCACTATCTAGCTCTTCCAGATTTATCTGACTTAAGCTTTCTTTCAAGAGGAGAAAAATAAAATAATTTGCCATTTCAAAATATTTTTAGTCAGTACTTCAAAAAATTAAATGAGGAAAAAATATTGTATTTTCTGTCTAAGCCTAGAAAATTGTTGAGCATGAAATATAGGAGTGGAAAATATGAAATATTTGAGCATGAAATATAGGAGATTTGATCTGTCTTTTAAATTTTGTTGGTATTCCCATCATCTGTAAAATGTAGCACAGGAGAGCATAATCTGTCTTCCACTGACAACATAAAGGCAGCCATATGGTAATTAAAAAGTAATGCCCTTGGTAAAATTGAAGGTTTGATGTTTTTCTTCAATTTTACAACAACTACTTAAGTAGCAGACACCTAGATCCTGACAGAGCTGTCCTCCCAAACAGCCTGACTTCTAAAGGTCAGAGCATTACTACAATAATGCTTCTTAAAGAAGAATAAAGCATTTCCACCAAATGAAGAACTGGCTGACTGGGTCTGAGTCAAAACCTAATATCACATCTCTTGACTGCAGACTCCAAAACCCACAACAATTACATCATTACTTGTGTGATCAAGCACTGCTGTTCTGCTAAAATAATAAAGGCATTGTCTATAACCATGCCACAATGGTTTCCAACCACACACCAGCACCTGTGGAGATGGACGAGTTAAATACAACTCTAAATTTCATCTATATAAATTAAATAAGCTATATTCTGTCAACAGTTCAGTATAAGAAAGACACAAAGTTAAAATAAAATAGAATCATCACAAAGTATTTCTACAAATAAAAATTTTAAAACGTTTCAAATATGTGGCAATTATTAGAAAATTGATTGCCAAAAGTGCAGATGGACTTTCAAACAAAGGTAACTTTGAGAATCTCTGCCCTCAGCTGCTTTGCAGCATAACACTGAAATATCTTATTGCCATCCAGCTGTTTCAGGGAATAATTGCCCACTAGAATGAAACAAATAAATGCCTTATAATGGAATTATAAATCTGATTTGGTTTACTGTGGTTGACATGGGCTGTTAAGGACACAAGAGGCGCACAGTCCTCCACAGCCACCCATTCTCATTTTTTTATCAGGCCACTTAGAATGGCAATATCCCCTGCAAGTCTTGCTGGTAACCCACCACATGCTAGGAAGGGATAATCAGGAATAGGTGAAGACTGCAGCAGCAGCAATGCCACCAACATAGACCTTAGCACTCACCCAAAGCCAACAGCTTGTTCTCCTTCATTTAGGCAATAGAAACAGCCACAATACCCCTACGAACCAAGTCATGGTGTCAGGCATGTCATGCTTTATTTTATGCAATATTTCTATCATGGGATGTGCACTTCCTCCCTAGGGGGAAAGCAGAAACAACTGCAGTGATGTGCTCAGAGGTTAGGAGCTTGCCATGGACTGAACTACAAAACAGAAAGTTCCTTCCAAGTCCTGCCATCACCCCAAGTGCTGCATGCACATGGTTCATCTAAGCAGATGGGTTTCCTTAGTAATTTTGGGCAGTGTAATTGCATTTTGTGTTCAACATTTTGGAAGTCTTGAGATGGTGCTATTGTGGACTGTCCTGATAGATTACTTGAAACAAGTATGGAGGCTGTGAGCTCTTGAGACAGATGTGGTCAGGTGCAATACATTAGTTTTTAGAAGAAAAAGGATATCCTGGCAGCAAACTTGTAATCTTATGCAAAAGCACCAAGTGATGTAAACAGGGTGGGCAGCATGAAGCCAAGGTTTCAATTAGTAAAACCAAAAGACTTCACTTCTGCTGCTGGAGGCTACTAAGGTGGGGGTCCACACCCACAACCTACAGCAGTTTAAATAATATTAAAATGTCAAGCCTGTACAAATCCATGTGTGGGCACTCCATGTGTGGATTTCAGGCAAATTGTATCGGTTACAGGTGCAAGCTAAATCAATAAGTCGGTTTTAAATAGGCTTAAATTTGAGATACCGGCCAATATTTATTCAGCTAAATTAAATTCAAGCAGCTTTTTAGTCAGGCCAAATTAAATGTATGTGTAGTATTTCCCCCATTTATTAAAAGTGGGCTATTTTCCTTCTACTTAAAGACTTCTAATAAATAGAGGCACATGCAAAGACTCCCACATTGATACAGAGGCACCTCTATGGTTTATCCATAAACTTTCCAGATGCCTGCACACATAAGACTTGTATTCTTTACAAGATTAGGACATTCTTGGGGCTTTAAATAAGCCAGACCTCCCCTCCTCCAAGCCTACACAACACACCAGTGAGTGCTTGCATTAAACAGCTTCCACCTAGCAGCTGGAGGACTGCTAAGCGGGAGCAGCCCAACAGGGAAATCCAATCAGTAGCAGTATGCAGAAAAAGAAGTTGAGAAGAAATCATGAGTCTCATGAGAAAGTTTAAGGGTACCTTCCCTTGCTACACCTCTTTCTATTAGTCTGTCTTAATCACATCCAGGGCAAGCTCTTGAGGACAGAGGTCACCTGCTACCCTGTAGATGTAATGGAGGCTCTCACAGTAGGACCCTTTCCTGTTGTTAGTCTCCACAAATATCAGTGTAATTACCATAATAAGAATCCCAGCTGGGGCTGCGCCTTTGCCTACACAGATGCAAGCAAGACATCTCTTTGGGCTCAAGTCAGCACAGACCTTAGGTTGCCTACTGTGTGGCTCCTGGAGTTCGTTCTGTCCCAGCAGTTATGTAATTCTTGTAGCTGGGCAGGACCAGTTTATTTATTACAGTGCACACAGCTCTAATTCTAGAAAACTCCGAGCAAGTGGCACAGGGGGTCAGGTTTCTCCAGAGTGTGACGCAGGACAGGGCAGAGATGCTGTGCTGTCAGGCAGCCCAATGCCACTGCCTGTGCCCAGCCCATGACCTCAGCACCACGTGCAGCTGGCTGCAGGACGGCACATCTGGCTTACCAGTGACCTTTGTTGTATGGAGCAGGGACACAGAACAAGGGACACATTGTGGCGCTGCTCCATGAATGCAAGATACAAGTCTTGTTGTGGGCAGGAGAGGAATGAAAATAGAATATGGGAGTCCTGGGCTCATCTGACTTCCCAGGACTTGTTCACCTTTGTTGTGCACCTTCAGATTGTAGTTACACAATAAACCACAGCAACTGTCTGCAGCCTGTTGCTTTGATTCACATTGGTTTTTTTTGTTTTTGGATCAAAGGAGAACTTCAAAAGACACTGAACAACAGAGTGGGATGTCTGTGATTGAAAAGAAGGTAGGACAGGTACTCTGCTGGTGGCTAGCTGGAGCCAATCCTTTGGTGAGACAGCCAGCAGTGCACGAGGTCAGGGTCTGTACTCAGCAGCATCTTTCCACTGCTGCTCCCTTCTCACTCTGGTCCTATGCTCCAGCACGGGTTCTCTGTGGGCCACAGTCCCTTCAGAAGTGCACTTGCCCTTCCATGAACTTATCAATGGGCCAGAGGCTCTTCAGGGAAGTAAGTACCTGTCCTGCCACAGAGCACCTCCCTGTCCTCTGACCTTATTATTCCCTCTCTTTTTCCCTCCTCCTGTCCATTCCTTTGTTTTCTCAGTGTTTCCCCCTCCTCAGAATTTTCTGCCTTTTCTTAAATATGTTTTTCCAGAGGTGCCATGAGCTTGGCTGATGGTCTCAGCTGCATGGGGTCCCTTGCAAAGACAGCTGAAGTGGCTGTGTCTGACACAGGGCAGCCCTTGGCCTTCTCCCACAGAGGCCGTTCCTGCAGAATATATGCTTTCACAAGTCACCCAATGGACACAGAAGGGTATTATAAGCCATTTCAAGCCCTAGACATCTAGTCTTCTATGGAAACAGAGGTTGAGTTAATAGGGCCACAGGTAAGAGACCAAGTGGCTATATGGATCCACTCCCATGGACTAGCCAGGTGTTAGTTCAGACTCATGATAAGACCATGGTGTCTGGTACAAGTTGATAAATTAGCATATGTAGTACAATGTGTGCTGACCTAAGATAAAAAAGAAGCTTACAGAAATCATGTGGAATGCCAATGCACAGTCACATGACCAAAAACTTTCAGTAATCAGAAAGTCACTTGATTAAGGCTTGAGCTGCTTAGATAGCATTTTGTTTAGCATTCTTCCTGTGAAACATAACCAAGAGGATTTCAGAGACAGCAGAACACCTCTACCACCACCAACCCCAGGTTTTCTCCATTATAATTCACCTAAAATAATAGCTTAATAACTGGATTTGTAAAAACAACAAAGGTTATATTCCCAATTGCAATACTAGCATTTTATGGAATTGGTTATCTACCATACTTTAGGTTTGTCCCATCCACTTCTATATTTGTTTCCTGCATTAACTTTTTTGGTATTTGACTCTGTAATTTAACTCCAGCTAATAAATGGCAGGAAAATCTGAGCAGATATCCTTGGTTTGTTCCAATACTATGCTGATGACATTTTCCACTTTCCATGGGTCAAGGTAGCAGAGTTGCCCAGAATGCATCAGGTTAAAAGGGAAAGCTAAGGAAGGCTCCCAGCCATATTTCTCAGTAGATTTGTCATGAAAATGATTTTGCTACTCCCAATAAAGTCAAATTACCAATATCAGACATTTGATTAACATATGTGACACCGGGGATGCAGCTCTTCTGAGACTCTTTGTGCTTCAGACACATTAGAGATCTCCAGCACCGAGGGAGAGGACAGCAGCAGCAGTAAGAGTTTCACACACTCTAACTTGATCTTTTTTCAGAAGCCAAGCAGGATACCATCAATACCTCCTACAAGTTACTGCCTGTAAGCCTTCTGAGAAACTCTTGGCAATTTCTTTTGCTATTCACAAACTTGCATGGAGCATCCTTCAAGAGTAAGTCTGCTTTGTTATCCTAGTCAAGTCAGGGTTAAAATACATCTTATCAGCATAGAGTCACAACTCCATACACTGTTACATGCTTATAACGAGGCTGGTCCAGCCCAAGTCAAAAGCAATTGTTTCAGCTATTTAAAAAAACATCTGGGGAAGTAATCAACCCTTCAGTTCTGAAAGACAAACACCCAGAATATTTATTACCATATATCTGTTACAAAATATTTAATATTCTATTATTGTTTACCTTAAACAACTCTGTTCTCTTCAAGACAAGCCAGAAAAATCACATTTATTGTTTAGATTACTAAGAAATCCTAGGCCTTATCTGCCCAGACTTTCTTGTATGTTCAGCCTGAAAATCTACCACAACACTCGCTATGTCTTATTTTTAACTAAGCCAAAATTTTTCAGTAGCAGCATAGTCCCTGGGTAGTGACTTCTTTCAAGCTGTGAAATATTCCAAGAGTTAGGACAGTTTTAGAAATCAGCACTGCTTTATTTTCACACAACTTTTCAATGAATTTTAAGGCAAAGAGGAGTCATAAGAGCATGTAATTCATATTAAAATTCAGTTAAGTTATCAAGGTATTTATTAGACAAGGTTCTTGTCTAATAAACCCATAGCTTCTCAATAATTTTTCCCTTAGGAAAAGCTTTTTTCACTCCATATCATTCTGTAATTTCCAGTTGTTTCCCACTATAGACTAATTACTCATGGAACAGTACTTTCTGGACCCCGCAGTGGGAGACAGCCACCCTGCATGCATTGGTGCCACCCTTTGTGATGATGCCACAGGAATTGCTGACACATATGGAGTTTCTCAAGCCCACCAAGCGCTACAGGCTTCTGCTGGCCACCCAAACAGTAGAGATTATAGCTAAGTGTCCCAAAAAGTAAAATTTTAAAACACTCTCCCTCTTCCACTGGCCATCTCTGCAGCTATGTTGTATGAAGGTAAGAGAAAATCTTTCTCTGCAGTCACAGATACCACTAGAGAGAATTCAACACCTCCTACTTACCTGCTATCATTTTCAGCAATGATGATCATATTTGATTTCTCCCTCTTTCTGGTTTCTTGCCTTTCCCAAACTGAAGAACAACTACAGTTACTGTACATCCACTAAAAGCAAGGGTATCACCTTGTGAAAAGGGGAGCTTAAGTACATGTTCCATTTTTTCTTCTTCAGTCCTGTTAACCCCTACATTCCCTCACATCTCTCCCAAAGAATTCACGATCTATACCTACCCTAGTGTGAGGAGTGGCCTCCCTGTGTAGTGAGAGCAGTTTTGCTGCTGACCTTTCCTCCTGTGACTGCAATCAAAACCTAGATTGGCTTCAGAAATGTCTCGACCGCTTATTTACAGCCTGGGAAGTACTTATCAGCGCAGTAAATTGAAGGCAGCAACTGGTAAAACAATAAAGGCAGGAAGAGGCTTTCAGAGACTTAAATAATGGGAAACTGGATGTCTGAGATGGAGCAAGACAGAGGTAAAAGGACACAGGATAGGACAGAGCTTTGGCTGCTTTCACTCGTTTGGCTGTTACTGTGCATTTGTAATGGGATAATCCTTTGTTTCCCCTTTGATGATAGTAGAAAGTTGTTCGCATGGAACTGCTATTTCCCACAGACCTGTTAACAGGTCCCACACTAGGAGTGTGGCTGGGCCAGCTGCTAATGGCCAGCAACCCTTCTCAGTCCCTGGTGGCAGCTGCCATCCATTGGGAGCGCAGCTCTTTAGGGAGAGAATGCCAATGAAAACAGCACTAGGGAGAGGTGACAGACAGGCATGGGACACACAGACGTGCTGTGTGACCCTTGGAGCCCATGCAAATTGCTCTCTCCTGCACACTCACACAGAGCAGGGTGCCTGGCTTGGGTGGTTTTGCAGCTGCAGAAGTCCCCAGTGCCTCGCGACTCACAGGCAAGAAGCTGTAGGCTGAAACCACAGCCCTGAGATCAGGAGAGATCCAGTATCTTTCTTTTTGGAATTCTGTCAGCAGATGCTGAGCATCAAAATATGTAAGCAGCTTCTCACCTCTAGTTATTATTTTTGAGTTTCCCTTGGGAAGATGGGTGGAACAACGGCAGCTTCAGATTTCTTAATGGTGCAAAGAGGGCATTTTAAACACAGGCATACAGTGCTTCTTGGGCCACTTCAGAGTTTTTCTAAATACTAAACCTCCAATAGAGAAGAGCAGCAAAGAGATTATTACCTGTTTTCAGAGTGTCTTACTAGATTTTGTACTCTTTTTTCAGAGGCAACAAAGCAACCATCAGTGAGCTGACAAAACTTTGTTTCCTCACAAAGCAATCTACTAAGAAACATGCACTGGTTAGTACAAACATGAAGAAACAGCAAACCTCTAAAGCTGTTTATGATACAAGAAGTCTACAGAGTACAGGATATGAGAACAGTGTCACTACAGTACAGGATATGAGAACAGTGTCACCTATATTCCTATATCCAAGCTCTTGGGCCAGAGTGAGTTTTATTAATAACCACATACCTTCCTAACAATAAGAAGCTTGCAGCCAACAAGTTAAATGCCTTCTTTAAAAAGAGTAACATGAGAATGTACTGTACATAAAAATACACAGAACAGCAAGACAACTTGAAAAAGGGGAAGGAGAAGTGTGAAAATAAAATCTCACAGAAAAAAGAGGAAAAGCGTCTTACAGTTCCTGCTTTAATAAGTAATACTTCAAACAAGCAACTTTGATATTTATTTTGCTAATACTATTTTGGCAGTTATATGTTTATTGTATGAAAGAATATCTATCACAGGATTGCAGCTACACAAATATCCCACTTCCAGAGCCACAGAACACACTACTACCATAGGACTTCAGAAAAACAAACCTTATCAAAACCTCTTAGTCAAGTTTGCAAGGTCATGTCTTAAGATACAACATTGTGATTCTTTAAAGCTCATGTATGCTAAGGATTCACCATTATTTGAAAAGCAGCAAGAGCAGGTGCTGTTGCTGTAACAGCTGAGAATCACATACTGCACCCAGTACAATTTGGTGTGGTAGATTAAACGCTGCCAGTTAATTGGCAGTATAACAGCTTTGCAGTGGCCAGTTCAGACCATCCCAAGCAACTTGAAAGACTCTTATTGAATTAATCCAAACATGCTTGTTTTGAATTCATACAGGACACCCATAACTCTTTACTCCTTAGCATATAACCATCAAATTTAAGGACCTTATCAGAATTTCCTTACAGATCTGTTAAACTCCAATAATTCTAAAAAAAAAAATCCTGTGTGTATGTAGTAAAGCTAATATCAAGTGAAAAATGTGGTGAAGTAAGGGGAAGAAATTAAAGGATGATGGAGTTGGTAAGATATTGACTTAAAAGCTGATTTAGAAGCTTAGGGACTTGTTTTTCTTCCCCCAGTATTTAGCATTGAAAGACTGGCTGCTGTTGCAGTCAAGTTTTCAAAACACCTTGGTCTTTTTCAAGCTTAATTACAGGAGCAAACTATAATTCTATAAGCACTAGTATACCAGGTAACCATGCTCAAGTCAAATTCTCCACCAATTTCTAATTCAATATCATTAAATCAGTTTGAGTATTCAAAAAGGAGATGGTTTTGAAACACAGACATGAGGCAAACTTAAGATACATTAATCTGAAAACCACATCTCTTATTTTAGTTCTGCAATATGAGCTGAGAACTAGATCCAAAAGAAGGGTTAAGAGCCCAAATCCTGGCTCCCTTTTACTTCTACAGCCTGACTCCAGGGGTTTGTTTCTCAGCCTGGCCTCTCACTTCTCACCTCCTCATCCCAGAAGGTGACTGTCTAGAGCTTGTAACCACTCTCTGCACTTTTGGTATTACAGTCTGAGTCAGTAACATCAAGAAGCTCCCTACTTAGGTCACTCCTAAATCCTTTTGGATCTGTACACATGAAAGTCCTCTGCCTTGTCTGTTTTAAGCATCCTTTAGTCACACCTAACATGTCAATCCCACGCTACATAGGTGCCATTATGATGCCCAGATTCCCTTTTCCAAGAGCTCTGAAGACTCCTTAAAGCTATGAGAGGTACAGGATCAACTCTTCCAGTTAATGGAAGGATTCCAGACCTCACCCTATCTTGGCTGGGACTACAGAGGAGATTTATCATCCTCAGAACCTCAGTGTAGTTCCATATTACTTGAAATAATGAAGTTTCTTTGGTCTGCAGGGAGCAAGCAAGCAAGAGCATGACTGTGTAATTTAAGAGGATGAGCATTCACTCAAGAGGAGGGGAAAAGGTGAATTCTAGTTCCTGCCCCAATTCCCACTTAAGATAAAAATATACAGACAGTCATTAGGGCAGGGCCTGGAAACCAAGAGTTTTAGGAAGGGTGGCAGCTGTTCAAGGAAGTATGTGTTCATGAATTCAGCAAAGTAGAACATGAGTAACCAAGCTAAAGCAGGCAAGACATCTTTAGCAGAGGAGATTGTTAGTCTTTTAAGGAAGCTATTTCATGAACAGTGTGATAAGGCTGAAATGTCATGGCTATTCTGATTTGGAGGACAAAAATCACTATATATCCAGATAGTGAGTTGACTCAAGCCCTAATTCAGCAAACATTTTCTGATGTAATTTTCCCCACTGCAATCAATTATGTATTTGCACAAGCTGGTTTTTTTTACTTCCCACTAGCAACACCAGAAATCTCCAAACAAGCTCTGGGCTTGAACAATGAGTTGCTGTGAAACAACCAATTTACCAACATGTGCCACATGAACCAGTACCAAGATCATGGATTAGGTGAATCTAAGTGAATTATCGATTATGAATAGAAGCCTTTCTGTAATAATGCTACTTCAGATTAGGGAAATTCAGAGTTTAAACTGGAGAAATGTTCATCTTTCTAAAAAACATGTACAAGAACACAGCATTATGACAAAGAATATATGAACCTTTGATCATGTGTCAAAGGCAGCCTTATCAACATGTTTAGCAAGCATGCAAATACCCCCCATACAAGCCATGTTCAGTCTATTTGACCATATCGTGTATGGCTTAAATTCCAGTCTCTAAGACTGATTTCTATGTTGAAAATCTTCAACCTGTTTCAGGCATGAGGAGTAAAATATACTTCAGAAATAATGGAGAGTACTTGTTCATCTTCCTGCACACACTTGCACACCAGACCCCCTTGCACATGCCCATCACTGCTCTGAGAGGAACAGGTTTCCAAAGAAGGGGTTGAAAAGAGAGGCAGTTTTAACAGGAGTGGAAGGAGTTGTATATGGAAATGTATTGATGTATATAACATGGAATATCAATACATGTATATATCAGCCACTGTATATTAAGCTTGGTATGACTTTTGTGGTAGTCCAAAGCAGACATACTCCTGAATCATTAATATTAAATTTGTGTTAATTTAAGGTGATACAGTTATTTTCTCTTTGCAGGAACTAAATATATGAGGTATCTGAACAAGAATAGCTCAGGTCTCACTAATTTTGCACGAATTATTATGCCTGGCAGGTTCTCAAGATGCTGAGGCCCACTCCCCTTGCCTGAGAAACTCCAGATCATTAGTAAGGAGCATGTACATAAATCACAGGTGGGAGAGTACTCTGTAGAGAGAGTCAAACCATTTCACTCATTTGAATGTGGTCAAGGGGAGCTGTTATTCAGAGAAGTGAGACAGCAGATGGCCACCAAAACAACCAGAGTAGTTCTCAGGGGTAATTGTATTTTCTGCTGAGCTGTAAACATCAGCCCTGTGGGTATTTCCACACACCCACATGTTGATCCTGACCTCATACACACTTAGGGGTTAGCTGAGCTTTCTGATGGGATCTCTCATGAATTCAGCCCGGCAAATACCTATGTATTTGCTGGATTAGTCTTCGTAGCTGAACTGGACTCACCAAATCTGTTTTGTTGATGTTGCTGGCACTTGTAGCTGTCAATCTTTTACATTCATTACAAGAGAAAAGTTCCCCCCCTGTTACAACACCTCTATTCTGGTGGTCAGGTGGTTTTTAGATATGTTATACCGATAAGAAAACCAATTAATGAAAAAGTACTACTTCACTGGCTATTCACATTGAATAGAAAAAGCACAGAGAAAAGCAATGAAGAGCTAAAACCAGAAGACCTAAGAATTTGTTTCAGGCTTCTGATTCAAACTCTTGGGTGTAGAACCTTGCTATTTCTGACTTGTAAGGAAGGGCCAACTTGAAAACATATCTATCAAATTTAGCAGTGAAAAGTGAATATGCCATAAATATGTTAAAAGAAAACACTCAGTGCAAGTTGTTCAGAGTACCTGTACAAATGTATTGTAGCCAGGCCTGGGTAGCTTAGGAAAAAAGAACATGACACCAGTGCCCTTACAGTATTTTTAAAAGTAGTTTCCTCTCTTTATTCAGGAATATCCTGGGAGTGGCTCCTTGGTACAATGGCATTTTCAACTAGAGAGAGGGGCTAGCACAACTGCATCTGCCTCTCAGCTGTATGTTTTGCTCTAGAGCAGAAATATACCCATTCAGAGACCTGCCAGGCTGCCCTCATCATGTCCTCAGAGTACAGGGAAAAGATTTAACAGGAACCTTACAATGCTCTCAGCGACAAGGGTCAGCACTGAGCTTCTGCACAGGGACAGCAGTGTCCCCACTGTTACCCAATCTCCTGTACAAGGTAATAAAAAACAATCCAGGGTGAACTTTCAGTTTTATATTGGGCTTTCTAGAGACCCATCAAGGGGCAATCCAAGGCTAGAGCAAAGAATGCTGAAATTTAATTACTGTGCTTCATGCTTATGCAGACTTGCCTGACTTACATGAACATAATGGGGGTGTATATTCAAGAAGCTGAGCATTGTTTTTTATGAGACCAGGAAATTATAAAATAATGTAAAAAGGTGGTGGTACAGAGGCTGTGTTTTCTGCTCAAGTGCAAAATCAGCGTGTGCCCCAGTGGTTTTCCATGTCTGGTGTTGCAGTGACAGATATTGCAGGTAGAATTCATGAGAAAAGCCAAAAATTGAGGAGAACCTGATGACTGCACTTATTTCTCAATGCACACTGACTGTGTTTAACTGTAAATATTCACATTAAAATGAGTTAGTGATAAGGATTGAAACAGTTACACTCTTGAGAATCTTGTGATGATTGGGTTTTCTTCATCTTGTGGACAGAGAATTTAAAAGTCTCATCATGAGTCCTGAGTTTACATTACTGCATCAGAATCAGATACAGTAATGACAGCTGGAAGCTGTAAATAGAGCAGGGTTTTTTTTGTCTTAAACTTTGCAGATCCAGGTGATGAGTTATTCTCCTTGATTGCAAATTACCTTTATAACCAACAGTAAAGAGGCACAAAACTGAGCTCTCCCATCACATTTCTTTGAGACAGTTCAGTTACACTGTAAGGAGATGTTTTCAGACATTATTACCTGAAGGCAAGCTGAGTAGTGCAGTTATCTAATGTTTACTTTGCAATCATGATTTTGTCTCTTTTATATTACACTCAAGTCCCAGCTCTGCAGGAGAAATAATCAGCTGCACAAGAGGCACACATAGCTGGCTCCCAGTCCAGCTGGTGCAGAGCCATATCATGGCTTTACATCAGCCTGCTGCACCAACCCTGGCACAGTGGTTCTGGAGAAGCAGGGAGGAAGAAGTTACAGCAGGTATGGAGTGAGCTCATATCTGTTTTCTGGTGGATTTGGGGTTTAACTTAGGTTTGCAACGAGTCCTGGACAGTTTGCTTAACACAGAGCACTCATTACAAACACAAAATACAGTGTCTGGAAACAAGAACACCATGGCATAATCTTACTCAGAATCAGAATTCCTACAGTTCTGAAGAAAAATAAACTTATTCTGATATCAGTAATAAAAAGTGACAGGAAACCAGTTATTCTCCCTGCCCCAGATGGAATGGAGATGTGGACATGCTGGAGAGGCCCCATTGCAGCCAAGGTGCCCAGGACACCACGGGCTCCTGACACAACACCAGGCACCTCAGGACCTGTGGGTCTGCTCTGTTAATGGTGTTCCACAGTATCCCTGTGGGAGGGCTGAAGTGTGCTGAGAGTACTTCAGCTCTTGGTTCAAAGGCAAACTACCCTTGGAGACACAAACAGGCAGGAAGCCACACAGTCTTCTGGTTTTGCGAAGAATTGAAACCAATTGACATTTTCCCATAAAATTACCAATTAACTGTCAAAATCATAAAAACTATGGTTTAAAAGAAAAGTAAAAGTCTTCAAAAAGAAGTAATGTTTCACTTTCTTATAAAAGAAATATTTGAAAAGCCTTTTCTCCCCACATTTAAAGAGAGACTGCATGCAACCTGTCAGTGTTTCCTCTTAGACCTTCCTCAGCAGGACCCCACTGCTCTGTCTGCCCCTCTTTAACCTTCCCCAGAGCAACTTAGTCTTATCACATATCAAGATCCATCACTCATTCACCTGTTCCCATTCCTCCTAAGTCTTCCTCCAAAGAAACCTGATTCATCTCTATGTAAATAATTGATCAAAAGTTCCTTTTTATGTATCCTACACTCTGGTTTTGAAAGAAAACTTCTGACTGTAAGAGTCAAAAATTATCAGACAGGGACATCAATCATTCATGAAGCAAAACCACAAAACATGCAAGTACCCAAAAATAAGTTGAATTAAGAACTTGGAGAAATTTAGGAGACTCCTTCCCCGGTTTTTGCAATTTTTCAATCTTCACAGTCTAATTATATATTATTATTCAGAATGGCTCAATAGTATTTTAATCAGTACATCTTCAGTCTTCCAGCATTTCTCTGCTTGTACCTTTTCCTTTAAAAAAATCTCTCCATTCACCCTCAGAAAGTAACCAGTCACAAGCAATTTTGCTCAGATTGATTGCGCTGTTTGGAGGGAGTACCTCTGTCAATTCCTTACGCTAGTACTTTTAAGCCAAACACTGAAATTTCTCTATACTCAAGTTGCATCCCTACCTATTGACTAGCTCTACAGAGAAAGGAAAACACAATCATCATAAACAGCCTCCTCACTCCATCATCAGTCCCTTCCTGGCTAGCACGAGGGTGAAACACCGTACCTGCCTTGTCCCAAAAACAATGCTGTTAATCACAGGTCAGAAAAATGCAGGCAATCTGACCATGAATGACTGCTTATCAATGAAATTTCAAAAACATGCTTCACTCTTTCAAGTATTTTTGTGAAAAGTCTAGGATGAAAATGGGAAAGCAGTGACAGTTTAGAAAAAAAAATCAAAAACAGGGAAAATCACTTACTGTACTTGGTTCTGCAGAGGTATTCAACACAAACATCACCCTTCCTTGTCCAGCTGCCAAGTGCTAAAGCATGAAATGAGCAGCTGTTTCCTTCAAGCTGGGGCTGTGTGTCTTAACTAGTCACATGCCCCTCCTGATAAATCTCACTGCCGTGCCAGGAGGTTAGAATCTGAAGATCATTCTTCCCCCTATTAGAAAATCCTTTTCATAATAGCAGCCTTTGCTGGAGCATTTGACTGGAACACAGCGCTGTGTGCTCCATAACTTCTGGTTTTTGGTGGTAGGGTTTTTTTAAATGACTAACACCGAACAGTAGATAAGCCTTAATCGACAGCAGGGGCAGCACGAGTGGAAAGTTAAACACATCCCTGTTGATTGCTTCAGGTTTTTTCTGACTTCAGATTTTGCTATGTTTTAATACAGGAATATAAACAGGAACAGTAAAATTTAAAATACTGTTGCATTCCTAGCGTCTTTAACACCAGGCCACTCCAGTGATCATGCAAAATATATGAACAATCCCACTTTTGGAGATTACTTGTTCTTAAGGGTAACATTACAATCTTTTAGGTTTGGACAGTAGAGTGATGAGTATTAATACTTTAATTTTGGCATCTGGCATTTTTACATCATGGCTTTTGTGGCTGCATTTTGCCAGACATTGTATAGTCAGTCTGAGACAGACTCTTTGAGGTGAGGACTATCAGTCTAAAGAGAGAGAGCAAAAAGAGCATCCTTATCCCCACGTTCCCAGATGTAGGACAAATGAAGGAGAAATGCTGAAGTCAAGAAAGGAACAGGTTTTGATGGAATTTCCCAGGGTGATATGTAGTCACACATTACTGAAATTCAATGGAGACTTTACACTTAACTCCCTTTAGCTTGGTCACACATTTAAAGATATTTAGGTATTTAAGGACAAAGGCGTACAGTCACTGGTATTTCAAGGGTGAGGTGCAAAAGATCGTTTTCTGAATTTCTGAAATTCCCACCCCACATATAGGATACACTGTGCTGGAGCCCTGGCAGTACTGCAAACTGGCAAGATTGAAGGTACACAGGCAATTGTCCATCAGTATAGGATGTGCTAATGGTGTTTTGATGTTTGGTAAGCAATCCAGATCCTGCAGACAGCACGGTCTCATTGGATTACAAAGGGCATTCATTATAGGGCATTTTTCTGAAATACAAACTGCACCAATAGATAGTGCTGTAACAGAGATTTGGGCAAATTAAGGGAATTTCTCAGAGCCAGGTGCCTGTTTGTAAAATTGTTAAAAGAGAATAGCATATCTAGCTGGCACATTTGTCAGAATCCAATGCAAGCCAGCAAATCCCTGAAGATGAAGTCTGCAGTGACAAAGGGTAACTCGGGTCGCTTCCTTTGACCTTACCCAGCTCTTCATATTATATAAACCAGCACATGGTTACAAAACCACTCAGCCAGCAGTGCTGCCAGCATAGCCTGGAGCAGGGAAGAAGCCCTTGTGCTAATTACCCATGCCTGCCTCTGTGAGCTTCTCCTGTTTCTCCAGGGAAACAAGTTTCCAGAGAACAACCTCCTGCCCTGAAGGAGCTCTCTGGACCCGGCCAGGCATGGGTGTATCCAGCTGTGGGGAGGCTCCGGTCCCAGCCTGGGGGGTGAAGGAGCTGTGGGGTTGGGGGCTTTCAGCTTTTCATGAGACCTGGCCTCCTCTTGGCCTGAGTGAGGTCAGTGCAGAGGGAGGAGGGAGGCCTGGGAAACAAGGAATGTTTGCTGCAGGTGTGTCCTGAGGTGCAGTCAGGCTGGGCAACACCTCAGCAAGTTGATCCTCATGTTGTCCTGGGAGACTCCAAGAGACTGTCCCAGGGCATGGGGCTCTGTGACCCAGCACAGCTGCTGAGGAGCCTCTAAAAAAGGAGGCTGTAAAAACTATGAATTTAAAAATGAAAAACAAACCCACGAGGAATGAGTTCATTTAAATTTAGGCCACCGGAGGAATGGCAATTTCCAAAAGGGAGCGGGAGCTGCCCTGGCAGAACCGAGTTGGAAGTTCACGCAGACCCTGGGCATGGATCACAGAACTGGATATAAACACCTGACCTCGCTCAGAGAAAGGAGAAGGCACTCACTGTGCTTTAAGGCACAGCCCATTGACCAAATCAGTTACCCTTGATAAATGCCATTTCATTTCCCCTAAAATGCACTGAGATCAGGGGGAACAGAACTTTACATGCAACTTTAAAATTAAATTAAATCCTAAATTTCTTTAGAACTTTGAGAAAAAATACTCCTTGTTGATACAGGAGAAAACATGACTGAAATATGTTCCAAAATAATCTATTTGTCCACAAATACCATTTTTATTACTTTTCCCATTTCTCTGATTATGCAGTATCAGCTGCACTCTTTTACATTTATCAGCAACCAGTCACATAATTGATTAAATACTGGTGGTACCTGGGCCATTTGGAATAGCACAGAGCACAATGTCATCACTCTGCACTGAATGGCTCTCTCTATTTGGTAGCCATGAGCCATGATCCACATGGGAACATAATTTGATGATAATGACTGAATGGCAATATTCCACAAACAACTTGGGATACACTGCCTAAAAATAAAAGTAGCCTTTGTACTTTCTGAAATGAATAGACAAATAAATTAATTTTTGTGGCTCTGTAAATACTGCTGTAAACTGCAGTTTATGTGGGAAAATCTGTATCTATCCTCATGCTAGACAGACAGCTTTAAGTCATTGTGAAACAGAACAGGGAAATAATTCCTGAAAATAAAAGTCTTTAAAATTTTGTGGGGGTTTTCCTTTTTTTTCTATTCTTTCCTAGGTTTTAAAAGAAATACCGACATACAAAAGAAGATCAGGTAGTTAATGCAGCTACAAAAAATTAAGTGTTGTGTTCTTACATCTATCAGATAGCATCTTAAATATGACAAAAGCTTTGTTGTGTGGAATACAGCAGTATTCTGCCTTCTCTTTCTGCTGAGAAAACAAATGAGGACTGGATTGAAAAGGGTACATTTCTTTCTCCATGGAAATTCATTTGCAAGTAGGACACGATGATCCTTGTGGGTTCTTTACAACCCAAAAGATTCTATGATTAATGCCTCAAATAAAAATTGAGAGATGAACACAGATTTCTCAGTCATGCTAAAATGAGACATGAGAAATACAGAAAAGGAGCAAGAAAAAATAAGTACAGTCAGTACTGAATTGTAATAGGGATGTATAAGGTAAAATTTTTAATGTCACAAGTATGGATAGCGTTTAGAATAGCCTTAAGGAACTAAAGAACAGAACAGTTGTCCATTTTGGTTTGGGTTGAGATCAGGAAGATTTTTGGTTTTACTGATGCTGGATAAATGGGTCCAGAGCCTCTCCTTATGGTACTAGAGGCTTTATTTCTTGGCTTTTTTTAGACTGTTGTTTCTCTCTCTTTTTCTTTTTTTTTTTTAATGCACTTGGCTATGTCTTGCTTATGTGTCATTTAATTTACTGTAGGTGTTTTAATTTAGAAATTGATCTCTGATAGAGAGCTTATCTCAACATCAGTGCTTTGATACTGTGCAGAATTTTGAACTATAGAGTCATTTTCTGCATATGGCAGTTATGGACCTCTGTTATGTGGGTTGCCTGAAAATGTCTCTTTTCTGTTAACATGATCTTCTGGAATTTATGGAACAGGTGTAAGACTCTCAGTGGACATAAATGTCAGGTTATACTAACTGCAAGTCTGTGTTGCTAGGTTTGTTTCCTAAATGGCTGCACTCTGTATTCGACTTCAGCCTTTTGGAACATATAGAACTCAAACCTAACAGAGAAACTGCCTGGTTTGCTGGTCTGCCTCCCTGTCCCAGACAATATATAGCCTTCACTATCAGCTGAAGTGAATGAATGCAGACCATGGAAGCCTTCACCAGACAGGATGCTTTATAAATACCTAAGTCTGATTAAAGGGGCTGCTATAAATAGTGCAACAGCTCTTACACACAGCTTCCAGCTAAAGGACACATGAGGGGCAGATCAAATAAGAAATTTTGCTGAAAATACTGCATATAAGGCTCTCAACCTTACATTACATTAAATCAATTTTAAACATTTTTGGGCTATATTACATCTCTAGCATTCTAAGCCAGTTCCAGGTTCTTCAATGCAATGCTCTAGGGGGCACAGGAGTACTGCAAATACCCAGTGTACCTCCCCTTTTGTGCCAAGGGTGCACCCAGTACTCACATCACCTCTAAGAGAGTGAGAGTTGACAGGATAAGTTATCAAATTAGAGCATCCTTGGATATGATCCTTGATACCAGTCCTTCCTTTATATCATCAATTAAATGTCATAATGGAGCCTAGACAATGCTCAGAGTCAAGGCTGCTGGTTGCTTTTCATTGGAAAACAGTGTCCTTCAGTGATTTAAGTATATGAGAAAATAGTAGTTTAAATGGAAGTTTGATATGCTGTGTACCCATCTGAAATTCAGAGTTTGTGAATTAAGCTAAAATATCCAATAATTCTATTGTCAGAAATTATGGATGGAAAAAATTGTCGTGCTCTATTAAACATTTCTTTCAAGTTGAAAACTGTTCATAGTTCTAGTCTGTGAAGTACAGACCTGCTTTTTGACAGCTCAGCTGCACCATGGCAGGGAGTGGGGGATTTTTCTGTTGACCTAGTAAACATTCAGCCCAGCTACAAGCCTCTGACCAAGGTTTTCACTTGTTACTGTGACTCCTGAATTCTCTGGGAATTAAGCCACTCTGCCAGTAGTCTGTGCCCTGAGTGCTTCTCATGCCATGTTCCAGAGGGGCTCTGCCTTGTCCTCTAGGCTGCCTTTCCACCACCTTTGGATGGCTCTTAGTTTTCTCCTGAGCCCTGGGTCTGCTTAGTGGAAAACCCAGAAGCATATGCCTGGGATGGAAGGGATAGGAGAGAATAGAATAGAAATAGAAATAGAAATAGAAATAGAAATAGAATAGAATAGAATAGAATAGAATAGAATAGAATAGAATAGAATAGAATAGAATATCTCAGTCTGAAGGGACTTGTGAGGATCATCTCTTTGGATGAACATCATCCAAACACGAAGCACAGACCCATAAGAGTAAAGGAGAGAGGATCCAGGAGGTAGAGATGGAAGGTGGAAGGATGAAGCCTAAAGATAAAGGTGGAAGGCAGCCTTCTCTCTCATGTACATTACTGGTGGGACCGCCCTCCTTTTCCTTCTTTCCTCCTGTCGATGTCCACCTTGGAATCTGTACACTGGTTTGTGGCAATGCTGTGCACTCACAGCTGCAGGTTAATGGGAATTACATCTTAACTTATGTGATATTTTCTTTAAAGAAATATAGGCAGATACTAGACTTTAGGGATTACAAATTCGGCATGAAAGATAGGGGAGGGTCTTATTTTTTCTCTATCTTTGGTTCTCAGATTTAGAAAGGGATGACAATGACTGATGGGATGAATGAAAATCTCAAACCTACTCAAACAAAAATACCCCCATCCACAAGACAACCCTTATCACACTTATTCCTGCCTTTCCAAAGCCCACAGTATTCACAGAGAAGCTGGAAATTTATAGTTTCTTCCTTATATAGACATGTGTAAGAAATTTTAATTATTAAAATTGTTACCACTATTGTAAGAGCACTGCTCTTTATTTCCAGTTTGCTTTACTTGATTTAGTTTCACCTTGAAGTACAGAGGTGGTATGAAAAATAAAAGTTGTTCTGCACTCTGAATGCTAAAGCAGGCTGGCATCTCCCTTGCTAAGAGATAGGGCGAAATTGTGACATGCAGTGATAGCAGGCACTAAGAACAGCTTCTGTAGCTGTTACAATAGACCCATGATTACAAAAAAACCCCAAAAAAACCAAAGCAACAAAAGCTCTTCATTGTCTGTTACCAATTACATTGAACACTTATATTCCACAGGGTGGATATACTCATTTCAGAAACAGAGCTTGAAGAGTGTGTCCCAGTAATTCTAGACTTAGATACACTAGCACAAAAGCACATCTATCATAAAGGTTTTTTTCCAATACTGTCTAGATTGAAGATTTCTAAACAGAGTTGTGTATTTGGAAGAGATTTGTTCTCTAGGTGTCTTCAGCCATCCTCATCGTGAGTGATGTGCTGAACAAAGATGGGACATTGCTGTAATGTTTAATGTACAGCAGCTCCCAGTTTTTGTTGTCTTTTCTGCATCTGGTAAGTTTTAGCTAACCAGTACTTCCTTTACCATTTAAAAATCTCCAGTAAGTATGTGGGTTTTTTTTCCACACTTGTTGCAAACAGATACAAGAGTCCAAGAGTATGACATCAGGGCTTTTCTCTGAGTTTTTCATGACATCTTCTCTCAGACTTTAAATGAAATCATAGTTGTACAGAAAGTTTTCAATTCTGTGAACAAATGTTTTAAAATGCACTTATTTCTGTTTTACTAAAAGTACCTAGCTTTCTGCATTTTACTTGTCTCTCCTATTGTAAGTTGCTGTCCACTTTGTCTTGTATAAATAATTTCTGAGAATTATTTTCGCCCAAATTTTACAACAGAGAGAATGTTATCTGCCAAATTTATATTAGACATGAATAGCGAAAAACATGTTTTTCACTTTATTAATTTTGACAAACATGTTGTCACCACTGATGTCACAGTGGTTCTTGCTCTGGTAAGTCAGTTTTTCCCCAGTGACGCAGCTCAGGCTGGTACTGGGTAAGTATCAGCTTAGAGCACTACATGCCAAGTTGCAACATGACATAGTCCATTTGCATTGACATTGCAAGAGTGGAAACAATGGAGGTTAGTAACAGACCCAGAGAAGAGAAAAAAACCAGCCTATTTCCTTCCTCTCCCTAGAATAAAAACCTGACCTTTTTTAACAGTTTCTGTCAAAACACTAAAAATTAATGCACTGCTTGCTTATGAACAGTAGCATTTTTATGCATTGTATGTAAAATGAGGCATGGACCACAAATGCCTACCCTGATAGAGCTGTCAGGCAGGATCTCCACTTAGTCCAACACACAGCATGTTTATCAGCCAGACTGTTATCCAGCAGCCTGTCTGAAATCTGCTGTGAATGTCTCAGGGTTCATACTCCCAGCTTACTCTGAGATGAGTGAATTTGCATGCATCTGTGCCTTCCTACTATGCATGAAGTATTCAGTGCAAAGACAAGAGAGAGTCTATTGCTTCCATGCTCCTTAGTTGAGAGGAGATTTGCTTATTATAGTCACAACACTTAATATTTTGTATGACAGAGCCCCTTGGGGCCAAGGTCTCTATAAATAACTGCTGGATTTATTACACTTATTTTACTCTGGGCCCTTCTCTGCTGTTAGTTCCAGTTCAATTTCTTCTAGTGTTATAAAGACATTATCCTCCTCTTTTACATTTTGACTGCTTTTAGCTATTGCTTAAGACAGTTATTCCTAATAGAATATATCTGAGTGAATAGAAGGATATCAGAGTGATGTGCTGGGTCCAGAATTCCACACAGGCTGTGTTCCAGTGTGAAACCACAGCACTATATGAAGGCAGTATGAAAGTTCTTTTTTTTTAAGAGAGAAAGAAGAGACTACCCATGCTTGGGAAGGACGTCAAGCAGCATGGAAAAATTCAGCATTAATCCACTTCTCTCTCTTGCCTGTTCCCATTTATGAAGTTATGAAGCATATTTTGTAGTTCAATTGAGACTGAATTTGGTTTTCCTTTTCCCTTTAGTAATGACCTCATCTTTGAAGATTTATCTTTGTCTCCAGCCTTCCAAGACAATTGTGGTACGGTAATAATCCAAAATAACAATGGAACACTGTGCTGGAACACTAGGCTGGAAAAAAAGGTGTGTTAGAATATAAAGGATTCTAAGAATGCTGAGTTGTCTAAACAGAGATGTTGGTACACATTAATTTCTGTTCTTTCTAACTCAGGTGAATTACAGCTCTATAATGTAAACAGTCATTAACCAGTTAGTGAGACCATGCCAGACCTGTCAGCTTGACTTTAAATTCTTTTGTCCAGCCCCACCAATGGAGTTATTTGGTGCATGGCTGGACCATGTTGGCAGAGCAGATTGCACACAGCGCTCTGTGTCGCACCATAACTGCTCTGGCTGTTCAGTGCATTTCTGCTGTCTTGACCAAGTGGCACATCTTCACTGCAATACTGGCAACAGGGTGGCCACCCTGCATTTTCATTTTCCTGGGGCTGTGTGGTGCTACACTATAGAACCATTAGAGCCGGGTTGTGTTTTGCACCATGCAGTTGTTTGAGTCCACAGAGTTTGTTGGGGACCATTGTGATAGATGGGTCTGCAACCATTACAAGGCAGGGGCTTGGGAAGGGACACTTCAGAGATTACATCCAGGTGAGAGAAAATTGCTGCAGGGAGTTTAGAGAACAGCAGAGGACTAAATCTACCTCTGCATAAGGTAGAGTGTTTGCTATTTCCCTCTGCTGCTGGACAAAAGCTGGGAAAACCTTTTCCTTCCCCTAGGGTACCCCTCTGCTTCCCAGGAAGTACTATACTAAGTAACAAAGAGATTACCAACCCTGAAACTCAGCTTACATAGGAAGAAGATAAAGAGAAAAATACTTCTCAAAGCCTTTTTTTTTTTTTTTTGGTAACCTAAGACATGAAGATACCTGCGTGGTTATCGGGTTATTGACCAGGTGAAGTTGTACTCTCAGACAGTCTTTCTTGTTCCCCCTCTTATTTTTTGTTAATACCATATATTGTACATATCCTTCTACATCACTGTTGCTGCTGTGTGTTCATGCAGAAACCCACTGCTACTAATCCTTGGAAAGGAGAGCCCAGGTCAAGCCTCCCACTTTTTCTCATCTGTTGCTCAGAAACTGCCTAGGTGTGACCAAGTAAGAGATTTGACAGATTCATTCTAGGTGTATTTTTCTATTTAGTTAATGTATCTATGTTTCATCTGTTCCCAAACAATGGCTCCTATTTTGTACCACAATTTGCTGGGATGAATGAGAGAACTTCAGGTAAAAAAACATATCTGCACTTTGGCATAAAGATTGGTTTTAAAGAAGCTTTTTCCAAAATCCTTCCTTATGCAACAGTACTTTTCTAGTCCACTAGAAGAATAGGAAAGCAACCCAAGTAAAGTTAATGGCTTTTTCTGATAGCACAGAGACTTCTGGGAGAAACAGGCCATCTTCCATACACACATTGACCTTCATCCCTGTGCAGTAAGTTGGTGCAAAGCCTGCACATTCAATTCCCATTTGAGCTAAAGGATTTATGTCAGCCTGAACAGTTCTCACTGTTGTGGGTCGCTACTCATGCGTGTAGAACATTGCAATCTTCCCCTTAAACTTTTATCCATACTCTTGTGTTGTAAGCAGGGAAGCTTTTGGGTTTTGGATAAGAGAAATGGTGAAATGTATTTGTAGTCAGACTAGATGATCTAATGACTCTGCCAGGCTTTAAATTTTATCAGTCTGTTGAAATAATTTTGCTTGGAATCAATGAGACTGCCCATATGCTATAATTTAAGCACCTGCATAAACATTTTCACGAGTCAGGATGTTATTCAGCACATAGTTATGAGCTAGGTGTTTTAGACATTATAAAAAAAAATATTTGTTAACACTAACATTTCTGTTGTGTTGGACAGCTGCATCTCTTTGTAAAACTATTTTGATGCTATTCAATACTGAATGTTGATTTCTTAATGTGTTTTAACTGGGTTTCTTTTTGTGTTCCCTCTTCCCCAGTTCTGTTTCTCGAGTGAGACTACTGTAGACTGCATGTGTTCTTGAAAAATCTTGCTTTGACTACTCCAAACACTTGTAACTCTCTGCTCTTTGTTTCTATAATGTTAGTGGGCCTGACTAAATGGTGACTTTGAGCACAAAGCTTCCTTGTAAGAGTTTCTGGTAGAGTGGAATAAGGGCTTAGAGAGAAATTAAGATACTTACACCGGAGCAATTGCATGAGGAATAATAAATCTTACTAAACCTGAGCTAGCTTTGCAGGAAAGCATGGCATGACTTGTCACCCAAAGTGCATTACTTTTTAAGTCATGTGATTTTTCTTCAAGTCAGTCAGATTTCCTGGAACCAGAAATCCATACTGCCCACACAGTAGTGACAGCTGACTGAGGTATTTATTTGACAACCCTAAACCTCTTTAATTACCTGGTAAAATAATGTCAGGGTAGGAAGCATGTGAACCTCAACTTCCTTTGGTATATCAAATTCTCATATTTAATTTTTAGCTTGGAGCTTTAATAATTGCAGCTCTGTTAGTACTTGTGAACACTCTAAAGTGTTTATGTAGAAAGAATCTCCTGCAGAGTACTTAGACCCTAGCAGGTGGTAAGATTTTATAAGGTGCTGGGGTGTAAATTTCATTCTAAGCCTTCTGAAATCACAGAATCCCAGAATAAACTAGGTTGGAAAAGACCTTTGAGACCATGGAGTCCCAGCCTGTGACCTATCATTACCTTATCAGCTAAACCATGGCACTGAGTGCCTCATCAAGTCTTTTTTTAAACACCTCCAGGGACAGTGACTCAACCACCTCCCTGGACAGCCCATTCCAGGACCCAATCATTCTTTCAGAGAAGTATTTTTTCCTCGTGATTCTATCTTCAGGACAAAACCCTGTGTTTGCAAACTTTGAACTCATGAATATGTGAACTCTTGCAGTTTAGAAACAAGTCTTTATATGTGTGTGTTTATCAAGAGTATTAATTAGGGAATTTTTCAGTACCATCTGTAGTACTTTTTCCAAAGGCAAATGTGAGAGTGCATCAGTAGATTTTTGATCACCTTTTCCTGTAAACTACAACGTAACTGGCTGGTTTGTAAATTATCTTCTTCTTAAGCTAAGGAAATGTTTCTGTTTTGCTACATTCACGCAGTGGTACCAAGCTTTAAAAAAATGTGGTGAGTGCTGCTGACCTGAATAAATAAATCTGAATGATACAGTGTGTACTGTTTAGTTGTATTGTAGTCATCACTGTGCCACTGGCATCTCAGGGAAATGATTGCCCTTATTCAACATAAGAAATTGGAATGTTTCCTAAATTTTTAAATTAAAACATTCTTTTTCTGTTTCTGCTTAGTTTTTGCACAGGGCAATCAGTTACTGAAATTGAAAACAAGGAATGCTACCTGCACAAGAGCATGCTATGATAGTTACTCAAATTGCACTCTAAAGAGCTTTCTCTTGCAAATATCTGCACAAGCTTCTAGTTTTACTGCCATTTTAGTCTTCACAAGACCAGCTTATAACCAGCTAGAACTGCTGTAAATTACCAAGAATCGCTGTAAATGCTGAGTACTTTGAAATCAGACAAAGAAAGGCCTGATCCTTTCCATGAGTGTTGGCTCACATCTGCTTCACTGGAGCTGCTGCTTGGCATCCCCTGGGTCAGGGTTTCAGCAGACTGCTGCTGTTTACAATTGTCCTATCGAGGCTTTTCACCTACATGGGTGACATCCTGCCTTGCTATCTTCACAATAGCAGACTCTAAACATAATAGCATCCTATGGGGATACAGTAGAATAACAACACATCATACTTCCTTTGTAGTCACCAGCAACATTTTACCATAAACCCCTAATCCTAGACAACATCTGCATAACAAATTAATCATCTGAGCATCACATGCTTAGAGGCAATGTGTTAACACAAATGAGACTAATACAAAGGTTATTCTCATAGATCCTTCAAAGAAAATAAAATTTGCATGATGAAAACCTGAGTCTGTTATTCTACAGCTTCTATTCTTCTGCCTGCAAATCACAACAGCATTTCCTTTGTTAGAAGCGCAAAGGACGTGGTGAGAATAAAAAAAAATCAAACACAACCTTAAAAAACTCAATTTTTCCATCTTAAAACTCTGTCTTGTTGATGGTAACTCAGTGAATTAATATGGTCTGTACACTGATCTTTCTTAAAATGGGGCTTTTTACACACTCAATCATGATAGTGTGATAGTGTGTATAGCATCTGAAAATCAGCAGATTAGAAATTTCCACTCATATTCTACTGTCAGTTTAAATTAGAGCTCATAATGGCAGCCTGTAGTATTGCAATGCAAGCAACAATGAATAACAGATCTTGATTTGATATCTATATGTAGTATATTTTTGTATATATGCACACACACACACACACAAATTACTTGTCATAATAAATTCTAAAACTCTAGAAACTTTCAGGTATTTTAATTCAGGCTAAGTTCCTACCTTCAAGTCTACATAATAAGACTAAATTATCACAAAATTTGCATTACATATATTTTCATGTGTTTTTATATTCCATATTAACACATCTTGTATAAATATATATTTCATATCCTTCTCCCTCCCTCAGTCTTTTTCTAAATCTATATTTTTAAATGAATGCAGAGTTGACATCATATTTTCCTTTGGGACATATATTTACCATAACATTTCTCCAGTACTTAATCACAATCTGTAAGATGAACATGACACAAGTCAGGAAAACAGCAGTTATGTCATGGATTTATGGCAAAGGTTTCTTTTGCATAAGAAAAGTTCTGAGGAATCCATAAGTGAATTCAGATTTCTTTATCTAAAAATCAGACATCCTGCCAAACCTTTATCTAAAAGTCAGTTGCCATTCCTTCTCCAAAGCTCATTCTTTTTTGGTTTACCATCCTGGCCACACCTGAAAAGAAGTGGAGCATGCAGCAAGCATAAATGCCAGAAGGAGGCACTTACCTTAATTTGATAGGTAACTAACTTGCATCCCTCTCCTTTTTCAAAGAGTTCTTCTCAGGATATGGAGGTGCTGAGGTGATTTGCTCCCAGCAGTGTCCTGCCCATGGCTCTCCCACTCAGCAGCCCTGGCAGGGCCCTGTAGAGAGAAGCAGGATTGTGCTCTGTTCCCTCCCAGCAGCTTCACTGGGGCTGGGGCTCCTTTGAGCTCAATTAGTTCGAGATTGTTTGGCTAAATGGCAGCCACACTTCCTTCTATTCTTTCCCAACTTAGTTTTCCTGCCTCCAGTGGTGCTTTTTCCTTTCTTTGGACTATAAATAGGCCTGTCACAACACAGTCTATAGCAGTAAGGAAGGCAGGAAATGCATTTAAACAAAGGAAAGATCTTAGGGGGTTTTGCCCTCCCCTGCCAATATAAGTAAAAGAATTTGGTAGAGATTGGTCTGCAGACACAGTTCTCTTTGCATGAGGAAAACTTGTTCAAAACCATGCTAGGATGTCATCTTTTGTGCTCCACAAGAAAAAATATGAGGAGGCACAGCAGCAGTAGGCCTTAGTCTGTTGAGTAATTATTACTTCCTTAAAGGATTTCATTATATTTGAATTTCTTTGGGATTGGAGTGTTGGAAAAAGGAAATTTTTTTGGCTTAAAAAAGAGGATAAAATTGGCTAACAAGCTTTAAGAAGACAAGATATGTCTTACAGGATGTGCAAATCTTCCATGGTTAAGAATGACGTTTAAAGTCTATGAATCTTCATTTTGTCTGAGTACTCTCTTCCTCAGTGGAACTTATCCTGCAGACTAGAAGTGTTTAAGCAAACTAAGTGTGGTTACACGCAGGGAAACAGAATTGCTATGCATGTATTCAATGAGGATGATTGCACAGCTATAGCTCTTAGATAGCAACTATGCCGAAATCCTCAAATATGCTCCATGAATTAATGTGAGAAAAAGAATTATTTTGATATGCTTTTTTTTTAATCAAAACTTCCAATTTAATTTTTTTCAGCTTAGTGGTCTTAAAAATACATACCAAGCTTCCAAGACTCTCTCAAGCTTGAAAAAAGAAATTAATGATTTTCACATTATACTCAATTAAGATGGGAATATATGTGGTATTTCTTTATCTCTTTGCCCTATCCCAACATTTTCTGTTGTCAAGGGTACATGCCTTTCCTTCACCTTATTTAAAAAACCTTTCTGCTGCTTTTTACATTGGTAGTTTTTATGTTAGAGTAGCTGTGTGTTTACTGAAGACCCTAATGCATGGTTTGGGATTGGTGATTATTTAAGTGGGAAGGTAGAAACTTGAAACAGAGTTGTTGCTATGTGGATGAAAAATCTTTCTTCTGTTAAAGATTTGTATCTGAAATATACAGATGAGGGGTCACGCTGAAAGTGGTGGGAGTTAAGGACCTGTGGCACTTAAGGAATTTGGAGAATGTTAAACCTTCTGTTTCAGACATTATGTCGGCAAGGATCATGATTGTTAGCCAGTATGCTGTTGTGTATACAAACTAGTAAATCTGTGTTAACATTAGGTAGACTACATGATGCCAGAGCAATTTATATAAAAGTCGTCTTCAGGAAAGTGCCTGCCTTGTTGAGAATTTGCAAAGATCCTGTCTGCCATGAGAAGAATGTGATTGCTTATGAAAAAGAAGAGACATACTAGCGACGTGTGAATAAACGTTGTTGATTTTTGGAGAATTAATAGTGACCCAGGACCAAGGTTTTCCTTGAAAGTGCCTTTTAAAATAAAGTTAAACCAAAATGGAACGTTTCAAGCAAAACTCCTTTCAAAATCAATAATTCAATTTATAGAAGGACCTGAAAGTTACCATATTTACAGTATTTCTTTCTTGTGTTAATAATCATATTTAGGAGAAAGCCTTTGAAGGATGTTGATCTTTGCAGATCATGTCCTATCTGTCAAATCTAAGAGAAATATAATTCTTTGCAGTGAACAGTGGATCAAATACCAACTTCAGCTGAAACATGGAACCAGATTTTGCTTAAAAGACTCTGTCATGGAGATGACTGAAGGCAAGCTGCAGTCTTTCTGGCTCTTTTGGACCTCAGACGAAGGCTGAGGGACTGGCAATGTGTAAAGGTTGATTTTGATTGAGCAGCTGTGGAATAGGCCTTACTAAGTCTGTTTCTGCAAAGCTGGTCTCCACAGTATAACAGCATTGAAATGCAAAGCTGCTTAGCACTAATAAACTTACACATACCTTTATTCAGATGTAGTTGAGTAAAAGTCTTAAATCCTCTCAATGAGTTACTAGTGGTTACAGGCTTGAATTTGCATCACACATGCTCTCTGTGCTGTTAGCACTAAGCAGTGCCAGAGCCCGGGAGAGGCTTAGTCTGGAATTGCTGCTTGCCTTGTGCCAGCACCGTGCCAGTAGAGCCCAATTGCACAAGACTGCTTGCACTGATGTTGCTGGTAGCCTTTCTTTCAAAACCACACACATATTTTCTCAGTGTCATTCAAAACATCTCTAAACATTAAAAATAGAGTGCAAAGTTAAAGCAGAATTACTCTCCTTGGTGGTTCTGACTTTGCACACTGGAAGAAATTCGCACCCGGTGTGCAAACTTTCTCACTCCCACTTCACCATTTCAGTCTTGAGGAGGGTCTGTCTTGAAAGAGCTTTCACTACAGACTTTCCCTTGGGAATGGATCAGGTAGCTGGTAGAGCCACAAGTAAGCTTGGAGCAGGGTGAGAAATTGTTGCTAAGGGCAGATGCTTGTAAAGTGCAGTGAATTTTTCCTGTGTCAAAGCTGAAGATATGTATTTTCTCTGTCTGTCTCATTTTTACTTGTCCTCATGCATTAGTCTCTAGGACAGTGACTGCATGAGCAGATACAGGGCAACACTGTGGTGTCCGGAACTTTTGGGATGTGCTTGGTCCCCTGGAATTCAAAGCAGTTCATTTACATTCCATGCCCTGAAAATACATGCATGTGTGCATGTGTTACAGACATAAACAAACTCTTTCTTTTCAGTGAGTTCCTGTGTGCAGATGCAGCATCTTCAAAATGAAGAGAATCATAAATTCCTCACCACAGGATACTTAAGACTGAGTTACCATATGGCAGCATGACAAAAGCACTGCTTTTTGCTGGACATCCCAGAAGGGCTTTGCACAACCAATATTGGTTTCTACCACAGAGAACTAAACATGAACTATTCACCATTCACTACCACTATTCATCTAAACATGAATTTAGATGCATTGATATGATCTCCCCTCACCACTTCCCCACCCCCCTCCCCCTGTGCTGATTGCTGTGCTAGTTTTAACTCTGCATCTGGCTTTTAGCAATTAGAATGCTAACCATGGTATCCAAATTCCCATGAAAGTTGAATATGGAAGATTTTCAGTACAGCTTCCAAAATAAAAAGCTGAACTACCTGAACCTTCTTCTCTGCTTTTATGCTGCCCCTCCCTTGGGCTGCTGAGCAGAATTGTGTAAGCCACTCTTTACACTAACTTCACTGGGAATGGGTTTGACATCAATTCAACAGGAGCAGGGAAGCACACTTGAGTGCCTGTAATTCATTAAGTAGCTTGAATTCCTTATTCTGTTATTCCTGTCCCTCTTACCTCCTCAGTTGTCTCCTTCTTGCCTTCACATTTCATTGCCTCGTGGAATATGTTGCAAGAAATTACATAACTTTTCCTGGTAAAACTCTACAGAGGCAGAAACAAAGAGCTAGCTTTATCTTCTATAGCTCCTGTTTAGTCTACCTGACTTAACACCTTGAAAATCACTTGTCTCAGTAATACTGAGTAAATTGTAAAGACTTGCCTTTTGATTTCTGATTCTGTTAAACACAGATGGTCTTTCTGGACTGCAGCACAGGCTGTGAGCCAGATCCCCAGCTTCTACAAACTGGGGTTGCTCTATAAGCTTCAGTGTAGTGACACTGATTTGAGCTGCCTGAGGACTCCTGCCAATTAGTTTTAATGTGTCTGTGCCAATTCACAGCAGCTGAGGAGCTATGGCTTTAAGGGCCTTTCTAATTGTAGCTTATGTTCACAGTATAGAAGATTTATTGGTTTTCTCCCCTCTGCCACTCAAGCAAATCATCCAAACATAGACACATCCCAAAAGATCTGCTGCTTACAGCCATGGGGCAAGGTGAAGAAGTGTTCATGGTGCTCTTAAAAAAGGAAGGGAAAACTACAGGTCAGACTCAGGCTGTGTGTCAGCATACAAGTGACAGACTGATGGTCTGCCCAGGGTGTTTGTGGCCTCCTGAATTAGCACAGCTGGGGGCTGTAACCCCTTATGCCATAACCTATCTCTGTGCTTTTGATGGGTTGTGTGGCCATAAAGGGTGACCACAAATAGAAGTCTAATTTATTCTTCACCTGCTTGCTTACCAAAACAGAATGCATATTTTTTCATTCCATATGTTAAAGAACACGCCTTAAACCTGATGGCAGCATAATAGTGAAGACTAAAGTTGAAACTTTGCTTACAGAATGTTGAAATTCTTAAGGCCCAAATCTTCTGTAAATCCCCACCACCTTTCTCTGTGATTGATTTCTTTACAAATAATCAGGAGTTTAAAGTTTTTACGGGTGTGGTGACAGCAGGAAATATTATCTCCATGATATTGATGGGGAAATAGAGTAATTTGCCAAAGGTCTCAAAATAATACTTTTATTTGGAAAGTGTATGCTGTTTGTTGTTCCTGCTTTTAATGTTTCTTCTTCTTATTTTTTTTAAATTGTATTTTCTGTTTCTCCTGTTCTGTTTTCAGTCACATCTTTATATTCAAGGTTCTTTGTTGCTACTTCTGTCCTGCTCAGGGTGTGTGTAATTTGGTTTGCTTCCAGACAGCTCATAATTTCATGTTGTTTCCACTTGTAAAATTGTCAAATAAGCACCCATGTGCTTTCTTTCCCCCTTCTGAAAAGCTGCTACAAACAACTGCCACATTACAACACTGTTTGGCAAAACTCTCCTTCGTGCCACCATCCTCCAAAAATGTCAACACTGTTGCTGCAGGGCAGCAGGTGGTGTTTTGTTCCAGGAATGCAAAAGGGGCTACATAAAATTTCAACAAGTTATTGGACTGTCAGAAATTATCTCAAACAGGTTCTTCTGCTAAAGCCCATCTTTGTGGGTGGTGTCTCTGCTCTCCTGACTGCTCAGGACGCCGTGCCAGAAATCCCCACTCCTGATGGCATCCCGCGTTTGTACAGGGTGGGCAGCTGCTCTCACTGTTACTAGAGTTATCTCATTTATTTGCACGCTTTTTCCACCTCTATCCATCTTATTTTCTCATTTGATGCCTCTGTTGAGAGAAAGCCTTTTTTATAGCACTTGGCTCAGCAAGGTGCCTGTTTTTGACTCCCAAGCCCTATGACTCAAAGGTATTAGTAATGGGTAGATGACCTCAGGCAATACAGTCCTGTACTTCAAACTTTAGATCTTTTGTACTCTTGCATTTATGATAATGTGTGTCTTTTAGAATTGAAGTTTCCAAGGAAAAAAGTGAGAAAGCATGTAGCAGTGACAATTTTTTTTCCTCCTTTGTATACAATGTATTAAAGAAAGACTGATAATATGTTTTACAGCTAATGCATTCCTGGCATTCCTACAGGAATCAGTTGACTTTTTCATGGTTGCTAGAAGCTGTGTGTATATCATTTTACTTATCCTGTGTATATAATTTTACTTATATTCAGAGTCAGATATGGATTAGGGAAGAAAATATTTTAAAATGGCTAAAATATTTCTGCTTTTTGTTTGGATTATGGAATTAGGTTCTTATTTATACTAGTTTCACTTAGTTATGGTTCATTGACCAAGATAAGTTACTTCCCCCACATGTCTGTATGAATTTATTCTCCTGGTTTCCATTGCCACTATGCCAAGAGGCAAAACCAACTGCTGACCAAACATTTTTGGATTTCAAGGTGTTGATTTCCTGCATCTGCCAGAACAGGGGAGACAGGTTAGGTTAAGTTATGCTAAATGTTCTCGTGTGAGTTTATGGAAAGATTACAGCCCAAGTCTCTTTGCTGCCATTTGAGGTAGGGCAGCCCGTCCTAAATGGCTTTTTGGGGTATTGCTGTACAGTTCTTTGTTTTTTGGAGCCTGAGTCATGCTTATAAAACTTGTGCTCTTCTGCTAGAGTAGTGGGTTGAACCCCAGAAATCCTACCAGAACATGTGCGAGGAGGGGAAGTGACTAATTTGATTGCCACAAGGTGACATTTCTTCAGTGCCAAATCTCTCTCCCTTGCACCTGTCTTGAGAGCAGATGACTGCTGCAGTCTCCTCTTCTAAAAGGAAGAGGAAGAGGAGCTCCATGACGATTCCCATCAAGTGCAGTGATAGCAGTCACCTCCTGGCTGGTCCTGGCTGGAGGGCGAGCCCTGCCAGGACAGGACTAATGGCAGAGAGATCCCTAAATCACAAGGTTTATTCAGTGACATCAAGGATCACAGTGGATATCTGTTTGTTATGTTGGGAAAATGAGTGTCTGTTCTTTTTTATTCAGGAATTGTTCCAGAGCAGTTAATGCTTTCCCCGTCTCCTTGTCCTGCATGTACGAGCTAGATTTACATGGGCTAGCCCAGCTGTTCTCAGCCTGGGCTAGGAATTCTGTTATGCAGGGAGATTGAGCAGTTTATTTTTCATGCATCAGGAAGAGCCCTCGGAGTGTCAGTCAGCTGGACATGTTAGGTGACAACTTCTACCTTAGGCTGTTTTAAAAACAGCCATCGTGTCACTTAATTGCTCCGCGGGAAGCTTTTGATATCTAGCACACTTTTATGCTGATTTTGGGCTCAAGCTTTTCCGTTCCAGCTATGTGCTTCTTTTTCCGGGGCTTCCCGTTTCTCCTGTTGCAGAAACACAAATTCTGTCCTCTTGGAGCTGTTTCTGAAGACCACTGCTTGCCTCTCGGAGCTGGGGCTTTTCTTAGCATTCCTTTAGGAGAACAGCGTGGCACAGCAGGAGCTGCGCTGACCTCTAGTGACAGGTCAGGAGGACAGAAAATATCTTTGCTGTTCACATCCACCCACAGCAGATTCCCTCGGAGCATCCCCCTCTCCTGCAGCGTTCAGCCCAAACAAACCCTAAGGGCTTAATCTCTCCTACAGAATCTCCAAGCCTTTATAATATTTGCTTAAATTTCTGTCCAGTTGTTGAACAGCTGGTGTGGGACTCAGATCTCCTGCTGGCTGTGCAATGGCAGAATTCTATTAACTTTTGTTAATACTTATTAATTATAAAATGAAAAAATTTTGCAAGCTGATGATACTTCATTCAATTTATAATCCTACAATAAAACTATTCATATGAAGATAACCCTTGAAACCCAGAAAAAGCTTTAAAAAGCTTGTTTTGACTCTTACAATTTGCCTTTTTACTACATTTCAGTCCATATGTCTTGTTGCCAGCAGGGGAGTTGGAAGGGTTCAGTGAGATACTACTTGTTATGAAACACAGAGAAAAAGCTTATAATTAGCAAATGTCCCTAGGGTTGCTAGATATCTTTCAAAAGGTTTTAGGCACTTCATGCCTCACAGTTTTAAATGGTTTTAATTTTTAAAATTTTGAAGGGCTAGAAAATCGCCCATAAACTGGGAGCAGATTTACTCCCTGTGTGAGTCACTGAAGTCAGTTGAGTGCACCAAAAATCGAGTTGCACCAAAATTAGGTGGGACACTTTTCATATTAACAGTTATTGTCAACTGTACTTGTACAGAAGAATGAAGAGATGACAGTGGAAATCACAGAGAACCAAACCAGAGACATTAGAAGTATAAGGGACTCAAAATGTTATAGAGACTCTGCAGGGACCTTTTGTTTGCCCTGCCCTGGAGGCCGGTAGATCATGTGCAAGAGGCTCTTGTTCCAGGTCCTTGCCCTTGAGTCCTGGATGCTCCTGGGTCTCTAGGACCTGTTTTGAGTAGGTGTTTAGACAGGGAAAATACCCCTGGTGTTAGATTCTCCTAGACCATTGTCCTTGGGGTACACGTTTGCAAGTGTTTTGTTAGGTCTCATATGTGGTAGATGTAATGTGTTTAGCAAACCCTCAAACATAAACTGAATTTTACTGGATGAGGTAAGGGTCATTTTAGCTAAAAATAGTTATTGCTGCCTTCTGGTGAAATAACCCAATACCACAACTATTACCAGATGCAAAATTAAAATCTATGTCTGAATGCACCATGCACTCAACAGTGAAATCCTCAAAAGCTCCCTGTCATCTGCTTTGGTTTATCTCCAGTGTGCTGCAATGAACCAACATCACAATCAGTAATACAGCTAATGTAGTTCCTTTTTTTTCCTTAGCAGTCTAAGGGAATTTAAAAATAATAATTCTCCCTTTTTTTTTTTAAGTATAATCATGAGCAAATGTGAATGAAAATTCTGTTTTCATTCAGCTCACTGTTGTGCAAAGCAAAGGATTTCCCTTTCCTGTCTTATTTTTGAAGCTTCCTTATTCTGTGTTTGCTGTTCAGCTTGGTTTGGTGATGCTGCAGGCCAAAGAACACATTCATTGCTAAAGGCATGTTTGAAATTTCTTGCTTATGGTAAAAGAAGGACAAAGATGTCACATCTCTCTGGGTAGTTTTGCTGCTTGGTGGTGGTGGCTTCTGTTGCTGTGAGGAGAGGGATCACTCTGAGGGAAATGATCGGTTTACCTTGGCGGAAGGTCTTCCTAAGCACCGGAGAGCAGCTATCGATTTCACCACATGCCAAATCTTTATTTAGAGCCTGAAAACTGCTTTTGTGGCCTCCAATGCCATCAAACAGGAAGGATGGGATACATGAGATACTGAGGCTTTGGATCATGAGCAAATGACAGGATGTACTGGAGGCAAAAGAGCAAAAGCAGGACTTCAGTGAAGACAGCTCCTGGAAAGGGATATCAAATGGAACAGGAAGTGGGGAATGCCCTTGTGCCCAGAGATGAACTGGGTGGCTGCCTGCAGCAAGAAGAACAGGTGTGTCACATCCTGAGAATAGTGCCCACTCACAAAGTTACAGGGACTGCCCTGATAACAGTAAAATTTCTTTCAGTTTTAGTTGAAAATAGACAATATCCTGCTGGGGATTTTGGAACATGTCTTACCCACTCTTCTGGGCAGCTACTGCCTGGATGAGAAGCGGCAGAAATTGAACTTTTAATGTGAAAGAAACAAAAAATCTGCTTAGCTGCACTCAAAACTTTTCTGCCAGAGACATTCCTCATTAGACACACATGGTGGGATTTTTTTCAAAAGAGTTTGGCACAGCCTTTTCCCTGCTCCCACTGGAATCCATGTAGGTGCCACAGGTTTCAGTGGGAGGAGAGCTAAATCAATATGGAGTGCTTTGGAAAAATGCGGCTCAGAATGGATCCTGGCAGCCTGAGTAGATAGGGATTGGAGGTGATGCTGAAATTGTCACGTAGAAATTTTCCATGCTGGCTAGCATTATCCTCTCCATCCTCCTCCGTTCAGAGCTAATGGAAAGCAGTGTGTGGCAAAACATGACTTGAGGGGAAGGGAAAGCCAATGTTGAATAAAATAAGAATACCCTAATTTCCTCCCTCCTCTGTGTCTTTTATTGGGACAAAAATTGCAGAACTTCCCTTCTTCCTGAGGTTGCCACTTAACTCTTGAAGAACAGACGGGTTAATTGCAAGCAACAGAGCACATAGTGCATGCTGCTCCTTCTAAATGGGATTTTCCTGACTGGGCTGAGCAGGCTGGTGTTCTGTTCTCTCCAAAGTGCACCTGGCACACACTCAGGAGAAGTAGGGGAGGAGGTCATGTTCCCTCTCTCCCCTCACCTATCTCACGTAAGGACAGGCAGCAGAGGCTGCTGTGCCAGGTCACAGGTCTCATGGAAAAATGTAGCTTGGAAGGGACCTCTGGAGGTCCCTAAAGCAATCTCCTACCTTGGGCAGGGCAAACTTGAGAGTTCAGTGAGGTTGCTCAGGTACTCAGGAAATCAGCAGTAATTTCTCCAGTCTAGAGGGGAAAGAGCAAAGTGAGCACAGACCTCAGACGTATGTGGGACAAAACATGCAGCCTGAAGACTGTCAAAATTTCTATCTGTGGTCTTGAAGGAAACCTGACATAGCTGACACCCTGCATTTCTGTGGTTTATGTCATTCTTTCCCCAACAGGTAGTAAAAGGTCTTACTAATACAGGTTGTCACAGGATAATCCTGTTTCATTACATGTTCTCTTGTTGGCACATGGGCACTGAAGTGGTAAACGTTGGTGAGGAACAAAGTGGTCTTTGGATTCGAGATCTTGCACAGCTGTGCCAGCTGTGGAGGTGGTGCCCCAGGTGGGTCCAGATTTTCTAGTCCTTCTGTTGTGTGAGGTTATTCCTGCAGCTGAAAGCAGTGCCAGTAGGCCAGTCCTGCAGCAGCCTCTGTTACTCTCACAAGGTGACATTGTCACTCATTGAGAAACCTTCAGCAAGTGGCTGATTCTCCTCATTCCCTCAGTTATTCTGCTTTTCTTTTGGGTGCATCACATTCAGCTTCCCTAGGTAAATTTCAGATCTTCTGATAGAAAAAGCTATACAAATACCAAATAATCACAGAATCAATCAGTTTGAAAAAGACCTCTGACATCATTGAGTCCAACCTATGATCAAACACCACTATGTGAACTGGGTGCCACATCCACTCTCAGGGACAGCGACTACACCAGTCACAGTCTCAGAAGTGAACAGTAGCCTCTGTTACACATGGCAATTCACCCCTTCTTTGCTTGAATGGCTCAATAACTCCCTTGGCCTGCCTGGTGTTAAAAGAGGCCCCAGCACGCACAAACTGCCCTTCAAAGTGGGTGGCATTGTTAAAAGAACAATACTGTAGTGTCTTCTAGAGGCAGCAGCGGGGTTCCTAAGTTTGCCATGCACTTGGAAGGAATGCACTGTGGTTTAATTGCTGCCCAGATCAGGCCTGTGACATGCTCTAATTGGGTCTGTCACCTTTCTTTTTGAGCAATTAGGAAAGTGCCAAAGCCAGGAGTCCCTCTGCTGCCAAACTCAGATTCAGCCCACACGAGGGTAACGATCAATGTCAGCTAATAGGTCATGACAACTCCTTCGGTGCCTTTAGCATTCCAGGACTTCTCTTAGTCAGGAATTTACTTGACTATGTCAGTTGCCACTGACTAGCTGAATATTTGTCATCACTGTGAGCTCTGTCTCTTGGATCTGAACAATCTGTTCAGCTGTGAGAGTTTTTTTCTCAAGGAATGTTAGTGTTCACTTTGATAGTTTTAACACTGGCTAGTTTTTCACTGAATAGCATCCCAACATGAAAGTATCTGTTCATATCAAATATCTTTCTAGCTGAAATACACATAACTCCAGATCCATAGTAACTTCATTCTCATTAGCACAGCAGCATTAAAAGGGAACTAGCAGAATTCAGTTCTACCATGTCAGCAATTTCATTTTTTGTAGCAAGGAAATGTCTGCCTGAAAAAGGACTGATTTTTTTAGAGGATCCATATGGATATATAAAGTATTGGTGCCATTTGGTATAAATTGTAATCAGTTCCAGATTCTGCTGCACTCAGAAACTTGAATCACGGAACTGTACGTGGTGGTTTCTGTATTTTGAAGGCTCTCACCTAGACCGCAGCTCTTGTAACAACTAAAATGGCTGCACCCGTGGTGTCCAATCCCTTGTCTTAATCATGTTAAGAAAATGTTTGTTTAACTATGAATCAAAATTGTATTCCTAAGCCCTGCAGCTTTTCAGGTGAAATGACAGAACCAGCCCTGCTATACTGGGGCAAAGTAGGTGGGCTGCAGAGGCTGAATTTCACTTAATTCCTCCAATTGTGGTTCCTTTGTCAAAGCATTTCTGAAGGCCTGGAGCCAGGCAACATGGAATGCTAAGCACTGGGATGTAAGTGGGATTTAGGCTGCTTGGTCTGCCTTTGGCTCCCTGTGTGTTTTAAGGCATATTAGAGGCACAAAGAGGTGGAAGGGAAAGGCACAAGCACGCACAAAGTCTGCTGCCTGCTTCCACAGTGTCTGTGATTGATAGAAGGGTGTGGCTGTAATGAGCACATGGCTATTGAACCAGCAGAATGTTTCAAGCTTCATTCAGGGCTTGGGTCAACTGCTGCCCTCTTGAATTAGGTAGGGGAGAGGGAAGATGGCTGGACATACCAAAATGTATTTTGAGAATTGCTGCCAACAGAAACTGATAGGCAAAGAGATGGTTTAGGTTTGCTGGGGGATTTGTTTTCCATGGAACCAGAGCCAGCACAAGCCATCACTCTGAACCTACTGGTAGCTTTCAATGCTGTGACCAATTTCCACCATGTCTATAAGGCAAACTAGAGCAAAAGGCCAGCACAACCTGAGGTCTGTGAACTTTGATGAACAGCTAGAGACAAATGAGCCAACTAATCCTCCCTGCTGAGAGCATGGACAACATTTAGTTTGGCAGCAGTTGTGCCAATGCATCTGCATCTGTCAGCCTGTCCTGGCACTCACACCTGCAAATGGGTGCTACCTGTGTATGGATTGATGGGAGTACTGGGATGCTGAAAGTCTGAGGCTGGGGTGAGAGCTGCAGTGGTGTCTTGGGGCCCTAGGCTGTCCTACAGAGATGAACACAGCTGGCTACTGAAGCAGGAGGAGGTGGGAGTCAGGAGAGCACTGTCTTGTCTATGAGTTTTCATGGTGGCTGAAAGCAGCCCAGGGCTCATCTCAGTGGAAGGCTGTAACTGTGACCTTGCTCTTTAGTAAAGTTGTAGGATTAACCTCAAGCAGGACAACTAAGAGCTCGTTAGTTACAGCATTCACTAGTAAGATTAGACCTTCCTTCCTTCTTCCTTAACCACAGCAGGTAAGCAAGAATTATTTTTGTGAGCGTAATTATAGACCAGCTCTAGTGTTTGTGATCCACCTCTTTGACTAGAAGAGTAACTGGTCCTCCAGCCTCCCCTGCCTAATTCTAGAAAAGTAAAGAGCGCTCAGCACTTCACAAAGAATCTCTTCCCTAAAGATCCCTCTTTCCAGAGTTTATTGAGAATGTTTTACTGCATTTTGACAGTATTTCCACTAGTCCTAGTGTCAGGTTCCAGCAGACAGAGAGAAGCGTCCTGGGAAGGACAGATGCTACTGCACATTGACAGTCACATGGACTTTACTAAGATCTACTGTAGTGTGCAGAACTGAAAAGGATGGAGTTTATGATATTTTTGGTTCAGTGGCTGACCTGAATATTGACTCACTTTTAAAAATCTCAAGTTATCCTTCTCCTTTTCATGCAGGGCATGTCTAGAAGACACAGCAAAACATTTCATTTGAAAAATATGAAAAGGACCTGTTTCAGGATTTCTGAAAGAAACTCTTTCACTCTGGAGAAGGTCAAAGTGAAACATCTGTCAGTCTCCTAATCTCTCTCTCCCTCCACTGAAAAATAAGAGCTGATGGGAAGGTACAGTTCATCAAGAAAAGGAAATTCTCCCCCTTCTCCTCAGTATTTCTGAAAACCAGGCCATCATACTGTAGAGTGTTATTTGCAGATTTAGTGGGAAACATGCCTAAACCAGGAAAGAAAAAAAAAATTCCATGTGAATCAGCTTCCAAGTCAAACAGTTTCTGTAGGTCTGTGTTTGAAATCTTCCCCCTGGAAGCCTAACTTCAGGCATTAACTTATTCAGGTTCTGGTCTTATTAAAACAGAATAAGAAGGAAAAACCAGACAGATAACTCCCTAAAACTATTCTAATGTAAATTAAATCTAGTACTGAGAGGCTGATTCTTGTAAACACCTGAGGGCTGATTTTTGTAAAACAAACACACACCAAAAAAAAAAAGCGGGGGGGGGGGAAAGGAGCCAAAATTAGTAAATAGTACTTTTTTTTCTAAAAAAAGGTGATTTTATTGAGTTTTAATATACAGCTTTAATATGTTAGGGTAATCATACAAGATCTCTCTTGTGTTCAATTTACACATTACAATAGAGATGTGAGCTAAAATCTTTTGGTTTAATGTACAAAAGGAGTCCAATGTTATCCACTAGCAGCTTTGAACTTGGCAAGAAAGGTTCTAAAGACTTTAAGTGCAGTAACAACCACAGAGGATACAAAATGAATATAAGGACTTTTCGACAAGGTATATAAACATTTGAAAACAAATGGTGCCTGCTCCACAGGGCAGACAACTAGCAAATTTAAAAAAAAAGTCACTGACCAATGTTCCAGGGAAGGAGGAGCATCACCCTGTGCAACAGTTCTTATAAAATGGACTAAGAATATCTGTATCATAGAATTTGTACTGATCAGAAAAAAGGTCTGAAAAGAAACAGTAGGCAAGGAAATGAACAATCAAAAAAAATGACATAGTAATATAAAATATTTCCATCACTATTTAAATGCCAAATTAATCAAGCAATAGTAAAAAAAAAATCCAAAACAAAAACCAAAAAAACCCAAAGCTCTTCTGTTTCAAATAACAGCACTGTTTTTGATTATTTTCAAAGATTTTTTTTTATGAACACACTATATACTTGTTTCTTTCATTCAGAGCAATGTGTCCATTTGGTCTGTCACTTCAGTGAAGCTGATAAACAACCAACCCATCACGTCTCACCTTTGATACATTTTAACCCTTTTCTCCCCTTCTGTTTGCTACTCTGGTGCCTTCTCTCCTCAAGTTAAATACTTTTCTTCCTTTTCTTTATACAGTGCAGAGTATATGGGCTTAGGATGTGGAGATTTTCCTCTACTCCAGTTCACTGTCTGGTTCTGAGTTCAGTGGTGTGCAGTAGTTTGGCTTGTCTGAAGGCACGTACCCAGGGAGACACAAGCACTTGTAGGAGCCCTCCGTGTTGATGCACTTGGCATTCTTGCAGAGGGACATCCTGTTGTTCAGCTCGTTGCACTCATTCACATCTGCAAAAAGGGGACATCAAAAGACACATGTGCTTGAGTCTGGTGTGTAGCTAATACTCACTTAGTTCCAGCATTGTTAGGACCAGAACAATCTGCACAAATGCCCTGGGAGCTTTATTTTCAGTTCCGATTGGGTGGAATTAGGCTGGGCCAAAAGCCCTAAAAGATGAATTGGGAAGAGGTGGAAGTTATCATAGGAAATCAACAGGGTATTAAAGGGCCTTAAACTGTTAGATTACCAAGTCCAAATTCAGCCCAGCTGCACAACAAAATTAAGTAACCACTTACATGTGTTTATCTGGTAACTGAAAAGTGACTTTTAAGAAAGAATCTCAAAGTTCTTAGCATAACATCTGTACTTTTCCAACTGAATACTTTAGGAACTGGTGGTGCTGTCAACTGAATAGCTGTGAGGACAAACTACCTGCACTCAACATCACACAGCTTTGGCCTGACATACACAGCAGCTACGTCTTTTCTTGCTAAGGAGGCCAGCTTGCCATAAAGCCCTGAAGATTACAAGGCACATGGGCAGCCCCTCCTCATAGAGCTGGGAGATTTCAGCTGTGTGTCACAAAGCAAAATGCTAAACAAGGTTAGTGCAGACCTTAGACTGAAATAATCACACTGTACTAGGCTTCTACATTGAGGGGTGGTTTTGCTTCATCTCCTCACTGACATTTGGTGTTCCCATGTTTAGTTGTTTTAATTGAAGATATAGATGTCTTGGTTAGTAAATGTGCAGACTTACTAGTTTGAGAGTGAGAGAAATAGTTGAGTATGTTGACTGTTGAAGTCTGTGAAAATCAGGGGCCAAACTTCACCAGCTGGTTATATGCATATTTAGGCAATCACTCTGAATCCACTCTAAAAATCCACTCTTAAAATCACTCTTCTGCTCTGGATCCAGCTCCATCCTCCTAGCTTACTAAAGCCTTTGAAAAACATTTGGTCTGTACATTAAAGTCTTGATATAAGTTTAAGCTTCATTCCACAAATGTGTATCTGTTCACTTCTACTCCCTTAACTGAAGACAGCTGTAATGATCAAGATGCACTGGGAAACACCAAGACATTTTTGTAACAATAATTACTAGCCTTCGCAGTAAATAAAACAAAGCTTGGATCTTTAATACCATTCAGGTGATCATCCTTAAATCCTTTGTTCAAGGCCTCCTAAGGTTAAGTGACTGAGTAAGCGGACAGACTACCAGGAGATAACAGGGGATATTACAGGGGGTATGCTATCCTCACCAACACAGGTCATTTTGGCCATGTCCAGGTGGTAACCATCAAAGCAGTCACAGGTGTAGCCCTCCTGGACTCTCACACATCGGCCATTTTCACATCCATTCAGAATGCCACATTCCTCTGCTTGTAGCTCCTCAAAGCTGTTCAGGAAACCTGGGAGGAGAAAGAATTGCAAACAAGTAGGTTACAAAGATATTGAATCAGTATACTCAAATATATAGTGGGAGACTGAAATTCTCTCAGAAGTTTATTGGAATGTGACTTGACTTTGCAGAAAATAGGTCAGCTTTAGCAGAGCTGCACCATCTGGAGTTTTAAATGTACCAGAAAAGTGCTGTGATATGTTTCAAGATGGAAACTGAATAACTTGGTTAACTCTTAAGTTTTGTGTTAAAAATCTGTGGATTTTTTTTGGTAGAATGGAAACTCCATAATTTCATTGTTTATTTTTTTTAAAGGGTAAGTCAGTGTTTTCTAAATAGCACTTTTTATTTCAATTGTTATGTTTATCAGCCTTTAAGGAAACAAGTGGTCAAACAATTTGGGAAAGTGTCTTAAAACAGGATTGTAGAAAAATAAGGTGTGTGTGTAGAGGGGTATGAGATGCATTATAATTTATCCAGAAGAAAACATATTAAAAAAAAATCAATCCCAGCTGCCATAAGGAAAATAAGAAGAAATCAGAGACTGCTTTCCTGTTGTGGTTTTTTGTTAACAGCCCTTTGGCTTGTGCTTCAGTGCCTGGTGCCAGTACAAATACCTATAATCTACCAATTCCTCCTTGTCATAATTCTAGATGGTGAGCAGTCAAAGCTCAAAGAGTTGAGCTTTTTTTTTTCCACCTCTTATACAAAGAGTTGTCTTTGTATTCAGTGGCTTGTATAATGCTTTTTGTGCTCCCTGCCTTAGGGCTTTTGTGACAGTTATGCTTTTATATATAAGGAAGAATTTATACTTAGAAAATTATTTTACATTTTTAAGTGTTCAGAGATTGTCTCTAGGACTGAAGTGTTCCTCTAAGATTTTTTCACTAGCTTTCTGCTCATGGAGCAGTGATGTAACAGGACTGCAGAGGGCAGCCCATCACATCAAACAGACTTCTGCAGAAAAAGCTGGGAATGTTTGAGTCATAAGTTTAACAGCACAATGAATAGAGAGGGGAAATTGGAGCTGGAGTGGAATAGAGTAGGCTATATCTCCCCATCTGTCCTGTAACAGGTAGTGGCTCCTCCAACAAGCCCGCAACTTATTGAAAAACTGTTTACTGATTCATATTGCAACAGCTGTGATACACATATTTGCTAAGCTACCTTGGAATATGAATTTCTCCCTTCCTTGTGTTTTTTTCTCTTGTTTTTTCTTCTTTACTCCATCCTGTCTTGGTCCTTGAGGCTCTCTTTTCTACTGACCTGCTTTTTCCTTTCCTACTCTGACCTTTCCATATCTTCTTCCATTTAACTTCCATCCTGCCATTTCCACTCCCCCTCTCTTTGACTACAAATACTGTTCCTATCCTGGATTTTCCAGCATGGTGGGCTTCTGAGTGAGGAACAAGCTGGTCAGTAATATGCTGAGTGGATTCTGAACACACTGAACACATAATGTGAAGTAAGTACTTGCTGACAGATGTCACATCTCAAGAACATATAATACACAGGATGTATACAAGTGCATATTACATGGGAAACATTGCAGTCTTTTTCATGAGCCCTGTAAATCCCTTCTCAGTGCAATAGTATTGAGGATATTGAGCACTGTCATGATGTAAGTAACCAACTTTCATTACTTGCTGGAGTCCTCTGGAAGAGCTTGTAGAGAGATCAGGTGAGATCTTTAAAGTAAAGACCTTTTCTAATTTAGAAAACAGTGCCAAGAAAGGCAAAGGTGTCCTCCAAATACACAGGTATTTTTTAAATTAAAAAGCCCCTTATAATTTATTAGAAATATAGCTTATATGTAGGCATATAGGCATGTGCATAAACTTATGTACACACATATATACATATTTTTCTCTCCCTCTCTCTCTGTCATAGATACAGTATGTTGTAATTTTAACTAGCTAAAACTAAAATAGGTATCACTCACAGCAAGTTCTACTTCACAAAATATACTCTAGTGCAAAACAGCTTGATGGGACCTATATTGTAATTCTGAGATATGTATTTGCTTCTGTAGAAACTGATAGCACAATGACAAATATTGCACTGAAGTACATGGCCCTGCCATGGGATGGGATGTATTGTTGTACTCCTCACACAGCCTGCAGCAGGACTGTGATCCTGAAGTCTCTGATGCCCTAAACAGGATGCCCCATCTGATTCAGTGATTGGATGGGAGCAAGAGCCATGAGCTCTTAAGCCTCTGTCCCTAAGAGTCTGGAACTAGATGATCTTTAAGGTCTCTTCCCACTGTAGCCATTCTCTGGTCTCAGCTGTGGATTCAAAACTTTCCACAATTTATTGTATTTATTTACCACTAAATTATATACCTTGTTTATACCTTGTGAAATGCTTCTTTCTAGATTAACAGTACATTAACATTGCTTTCCTGGTCATTGTTCTGGGTTTTTCATGGTGTAATCAGTAGTTCTCAGCTGTGAGACAGTTACACATCAACACTCAGTATCACTGACTGGGGAAGAGCAGAGTGGCAACTTGCAGGCCATATGTATGTAAAGCATGATAAATTACCAGCTCCTTCTGATACTTCCACTTTTCTTCTCTAAAACTGTCTTGAAATACTCTGGACCTGTACAGGGTGCCTGATTTTGAGGAAGATGCTGAAATCTGTAAGCACTTATCTCATACAAATGTTAAAAGTGAGCTGGGCCTGACCCAACATAAAGAGTGCTGATACTCCTCAAGTATAAGCGAGATGCTGTGTGCAATCCCTCACACCCTGCTTGGCAGGCCAGAGCATCCAGCCTGAAGTCCATACATGTGTGTATTCTCTGATCACACTGTGCTGTACATGATCTCTGTTGAGCAAGAATGACTTGCATGCTCTCATTTCACCCATACAAGTTCTGTTGGGAAATCATGGAAAGATGAAGAATTTTTTTTCCTTCTAAATTTAACGCACTCTGGAGAAATCCGTCCCATGCTCCAAAGGAAAATCAATTTGTGAGAAGGAAAATTGGCAAGCCTTTTGACCCTGAGCTGTAAAATGTTGGTAAACACAAATTTAGTACACTTGGTGCAAACTGCTTCACTAGATTAAAAATGAATTGTACCCTGAGCCCAACTGGACTCTCATACAAACCTGGCTCTCTAACTGGAACACCTGACTGAAAGCTAGTGTCGTAGGAATTACTAAAGCATAAATAGGCCACACTACCCAGAAGCAAAGAGAAGAATGAAACTGGCTACAGGGAAAAAAAACCTGAAGTAAAAACCTCATTTCAAGTGTTTTACATAACAGAGACTCTTGCTTACGGTCTTCAACGAAGTATGGATTGGTTTCTGGAGTGTAGTGCTCCTCAAAGTCAACCAAAGCATCCTGTCCATATGGCCGGCGAGATCCTGGAACGGGAATGTTGCACAGCTGGGCGTAATCCTCTGAGGGGGGAAAGAAAATAAGATACAAAAGTAAACACACTTGTAACACAGGCTGCATTACATTAGTCCCAGTGAGCTGTGGTTCATGTTTGCTGGAAATAAACTTTTCTTCCTAGAAACACCATAAATCTGCAGAAAAGAAAATTTCCAGAAAGCATTCTCTCTTCAAGAAGGATGTCATTAAAATGTTAATGAGCCAAATATATACTATTAAGTCATAATAGGGATAACACCAGGGATAGATTTGAGTCAATAACTGTACAAAAAGTTATAGGTCAGGTTCTTCTGCTCTGCATGGGAAGCAAGAGCCGAGGGATGCTGCGTATCCCACTGCTGATGCACTTCTCTCCAGGGCTATCTCTGTTTATACTCCTCATTCTGTGGAACAAAGGCTATCCCAGACCATCATGGCTGCTAGCAGAAGCCTCCCCAAGGGAAGTAAATTGGGGCAGGTACAGCCAATATTTCTGGCACTACTAGCCAAGCTGCAGAAATCAGAGTGAAAAATATTTCTAGAATAGCTCACACTTATCTACAAACTGTATCTTAAACCCACAGGCTTAAAAGTGTGAGTGCTGTTCAATGTCTCTTTGGCTGTGAAGCTCAGAGCATGGGGAAACACACAGGAGAAAGAGTCAAATCTGATTTTGTGCCTCTCTCTGAAAGCTCAACAACACAAGTTGAGACAAAAGCAACTCTTCATTTTAGGTCTCAGAGTCCATGTTTGAAATGCTTATGCAGAGTTTGACTCTTTTATAAATCAAATAAAAATTGTGTCAACTCTGTTTCTACTACCCTTTACTAAAAGACATACAGTACAACTTATTTGAAAACAGAAATACTGTTATAATACAGCAACCCAGGTGCTCCCTTACTGTTGCTACAGTCTATTTAGCTTCTGGTTCTCTGAAGATTGCCTGGTGTTCTGAGAATCAGGCAGAGGAAGGACGGGAAAGAAAAACCACCAAAAGAGAGGGAGGAAAAAAAGCCCTAAGCAGATACAGAATCCAAGAATTGCAGATGGCTGCAGAGCCAGAAACCTCATGCTGTGTAGAACTGTCCCAGACAGCAAATAGTTGGATAAGTCCAGACTGCCTCTAGACAGTACAGAGCACAGCCCTACTTGCTGTCCAGCACTGTAATTCTATTTTTACAGGTAGTATCTCCTGCACCTGGAACGATTTTATTTTGTACTGAAAACACCAAAGTGTTCAAATAGTCTGTTTGAATTCTGTGGTCAACAACTTGGCCATTTGAGAGCACAAGACAGAGCAGTACAGGCAAAGCTTGTCTGTGCACACCCAGAGCTGCCATGGCGGGCAGTCCAAGTCTGCAGCATGAACTCCCCAGAGAACTGAAAAATCATTGTAAATCCCACCACATTCTGCTGCAAGAGCAAAGTGATTTCCTTCAAGGTATGTCCTCCAGAATATATTTATATATAGTAATAATATCCAAACACCACTTTCCTCTCCCAGAGAACAAAGTACACTGCCCAAGAGCAACATCCCAGGGCACAGGAAACAAAGCCAGCATGGCAAAATAAACAACATATAGCAAAGGTTACTTACATCGCTGACTGCACAGCTTCCCACTGAGATACTGTGATAATGAGCACAGTTTTAAGAGTTGTCTCAGACCAGAAACACCCCATTCTTCACCACATCTAATCTCAGATTAACCTTCATGCACGGGGACAGGTTATCATCTCAGAATGATCCCTTCATTCATACGGAATGGACACATAGGAAAGCTATGCAGAATAGTGAAAGCACTTTCTCACAGATGCCCACAAATGTTCTTGGCAAAGGAAATCTGTGTTCTACCACAAAATACTAATTTATCTGGCTTGTGTGGAAGAAACTACCACATAAAAACAGTCAGTGAAAGGCAAAGGGACAAGACAAGCAGCTCTTAGGGATCATTGCCTCTTCCAGATGAATGCGATCTGATGGGAAGGGCTGAGCAGAACCTGTATACTGGCTTCCCAGATTACTCAGGGCTAATTTTGCCATTAGTGATACTGGTAGTATAAACAATGTTTTAGTTCTGAAGAAAGCAGTTGGGACTTTTGCAAATCCATAGAGCTGGAGCTCTCATGTACATGAGAGTTGTGTAGTCTGATAATTGTGCAAGACTATTTCATATTGCACGTCTGCCAATGCAAAGTTGTTCAACATGTAAGGAAGAATTAAGAAATGTTGACAACAGAAACGTTTACTGTCCCATTGGTCCCTCAAAAATCAAGTTCTGAATGTCTGCATTTTTAGGTCTTATACCTGTAATACTCTCTTCATACTATATGTTCTGTTTAGCTGTCCAAGTAGTATAGACAAAATCCCTTGTCTTTTATAATGTGTTGATTCAGTCACTAGGTGCTCAGGCAATAAAACCAAAGGGAGCAATAGCAGCTCACCCAAGAAACCAGCAGTAGAAATTCAGGACCAATAACAATGTTAAGTTGTCTATTCCACCTTTCTCAGCTTGTCTTTTTTTTTTTTTCTTTCTTTCTTTTTTTTTTCCCTTTTTTTCCCCCAGGGAAAAAAAAGGGTGTGCAGAGAGGACAGTACAAAGACTGAAAGGTATACAGGGGGCCACATTCTGGAAAGGTCATGAGAACTGGTGTTTTGAACTAAGGTAGACTTGAGACTTGGACCCCTGACAGAAATGGACCCATCAGAGTGCCCCTGTGGAGGATAGAACAAGTTATAGCAATTGACACTTTGAGTTGTTTTACACTTTTCCCCTTGTTATGCCATGTTTCTACAGTTCAAATAAAAAAATAATGTATTTTGGGTCACTGTGATGTGTGTTGGTCACAGTTTTCCAGGGAGGGAACTACATGAACAGAGTGCTGTAAGATTTGTGGGTGAAAGCATGACTGGTGCACAGAAGCTTGCAGACAAGTATTTAAATGGGAGAACAGCATGACATTGCCCTAGGGAAATGACAACAGAAGACTGAGATCAAGAAGGTGGTAAGGGGGCAGAGACCAAGACAGAACATGTAACTATCCCTGAATGACAGAAGCATTTTAGTTATCACAGAAATTAATGCTCACTTTGAAATGAATCTTTCAAGTAAAGTTGAAAGAAAATACTCTATAATTCACAATGAATAAAAAATCTTTTTATATAGGGGTTTATTTTTTCTGTTCACTCATCTCTTGGCTGTGATCAGGGACAATATAACTACAGTTCAAGAGAAAAAAAAACCCTTTGTTTTTAATATAGCTTAGTCTACATTGGTCCGTGTGTTTCTAAGTTTTTCTCATAACTTGCAAATGAAGCATAGAGACAGCTTGTTGTATAACTTAGGGTGGCTATTATCAAAGGAAGCTGATGTAGGCTTCCAAAAATGTAAAGGACATTTTTAAAGTCAGAAGTATTGCCTATTAAACAAGTGTTAGGGGATTACATCTAGACACACATGTGTACTGGCACAGATGTCAGCTGTAATTGGTGATGAAAGCTTGGCTGACAGAGATGAAACAATATAAATTGTATGGACCGACTGGCTTTTAGGCGCTTGTTAGCCAAAATGCAGGTGTGCAAATGTGCATCTAATTTGCATATACAGTTGTAACTGAGCAAGCTCTTGTGAGTCTTACTTGTACCCAGAGGCCTAAAATTCCTAATGTCAGAAACATTATTCCATATTTCATGTATTTAGAGAAAAATATTATATAAAAAGCTTTTCCTGACACAACCATGAAACAACTACACCACAGCCAGTCCAGCTCCTGCCTATAAAGAAAGCTTTATGTCTGTTCCAGCTCCTCAGAATTATCACCATCACACACACAAAAGAAGCCAAGACTAAGAAACCAAACTAGATCCTTCAAATTATTTAAGAATGCAACAGTTTCAGCAAAGGTTCTGGACATCAATCTAAACTGGTTAAGTTTATGTTGTCTCAGGACACTGCATCATACGAGAATTAAAGCTAAAGGTATTTCTGCTCTATATTTAGATGTGCTATTTGACAATTTTGAAAACTTCATTGATGCTGCCCATGGATAGATGCTAAGGTTTGCAGTGACCAGCATTGATATCTATTCTACAGCACAAGAAAAAGGTAAGGGTGTCAGTCTTAAAGGTTATTTTTTATTAGTTAAGAAGAATGTTTATATCCTCTCATGAACACACTCTAAATGAAATCCCTGAAAAAGATTCACAGTGGATGTAAAGCTCTTGCTAAGCTGAAATAATTACCAAATTGATTGTCTCAAAACCTCTTGGTAGTGACCTTTTGTTCCACTGCTAATGCTGCTCAAGTTTCCTAAAATGATCTTGCCATTCCTTTTGCTCCAAGTAGATAGTTATAAGTTGTAGTAAAAGTCAGGTTGTTTCTGACACAACTTTGCACATGGCTTTCTGACTTCTTGCTGATTTCCATGAACACTTGGAATGTGAGGTTCCATGGGAAAGAACCTTTAGCCAAAGCTAGTCTGCATGTCTCTCCTAACCTTGAGAAAAAGCACCGAAACTCTTCATCAACAGAAATTAAATCAGCCAAAAATCTGCACAACCAAATACAAGAATTTGAACATTCAAGGCCCAATGACTGCAATATTTTAAGCCCAGAGGACAGAATCCATTTGACCAGAGTCCTGACCACAAAGGAAGGAGCCACAATGCCATCCTAAATGGAAAGATGAGCAATGATCTACAGAAATGAATCCAGTGCCTCCCTCCTGATCTTTACCATCCCAAAAGAGGAGAGATGAAAACTCATCCTTTACACACATTAGCTTTCCCTGTACTTCCAGATCTTCATGAGTGACTTTAGCCAGAACTTAAAGGGAACACTGTGTTCTCATAATATGGAAGCTCAGCCCAGAACTTACTCAATGTTTACAAAGGATACACAGAGTTCCTTTGCAACAAAAATGCAATCCAAACAATCTGTTCTGCCAGAAACTGGCAGAATTCAACTCCATGTAGGCATCTCTGAGGGTCTGCATCTGAATTAGTTGTTCATTGTCCATTTTAATCCATGGAAAGAGAGAAACACTTCTAGGACAGAATCTCATTGTAAAGCAGGTGTCTAGAGCAGGTCAGGGGAATGTATTGCTCAGGGTGCTGATTTCTCTTTCCTGATAGAAGGAAAAACTGGCAGCACTGATGTCGGTTTCTGTATAAAAACCACAATAGGAAATTGTCCAAGAGAAATCCTACATTATACAACAGCCCAGGTGATCCACATTACCCACTACTCTCAGTGTTCTCTCAGCGTGGGCTTTGAAAATGGTAAGGTGGAGATAAAGAGAAACTTCAAATACAATATGAACTGCAGTCCTTTATGTGACTTTGAATTCCATAGAATCTCCAAAACATCTGCTGACTGGAGATCTACCATTGTCTTTTCTGCAGATCTTCTAAACATAAAGTGGTTCCATAAAACCCCACAAAGTAATAGAATTCAAAACTTAAGAGTAGAAAAATTATTTCTAAGGATACACAAATAAGCAGGCTGATAAACTGAATGCTGGTGCCTCTTCCAGATGCTTTAGAATGTGTTAATGACATTATCTTAGTACTCACACCGACAAAAATGTCTAAGTTACAGATGTATTAATGTACCCCCATTCTGAATAGTCATTAAAACATCTGCTAAAGCTGCTGAGTCCCAGACCTACCTCACCCTGGTTTTCTGTATGAAAGCTTCTCCAGGCAGCCAGCTACAGAAAAGTAAGTACCCTCCTTAACTGACTGACATCTCTTTGGTTCAGGGGCTCCTAATACCACCTTACAGCAACTTTAGGGCGCTATTAAAGCAAAGGTGGTACTGCACTGCAATAGGCTCAAAACTATCATTTTGCAAATACAAAAACAGGCTGTCTCTCTAAATTACATGCTGACCCCAGCACACCACATCACTCAACATTTTCTAGTTGTTAGTTCCATCTCCTCTCTTCAAATTTTCTGTAACCATACACCTGTCTAAAATCCATCCCAGCCCCCTAAGGGTTTCACAGGAGTTTCTGGAGTCTCAGAACATTTATAGTTCAGGTCCTACAAGTTCAAGTCAACTTGAGGTGTGTATGGTTTTATTTTAGATTTCAGATTTTTTCAGTCTGAGCCAGTTGCTCTGTTTTCTGGCATGGAGGCTTTGACGCAGCTGCTAAACCTGTTGGTACCTGCCCTGCTACCAGACCATGGACTCTGGATGGAGAGAGTTGGGTTGGTAGGCACTAACAGTAAATTGACCAAGGCCAGGCATCCAATATGTATTTTTTTGGATGGGTGCAATGAAGAAAGGATGTTTTGGTGTTGTTTTCTAAACCAAAAAGTATCCAGTTTTCTAATTTTCCTCAGCTGGTCAATTTCTACAGATTGCCAAAAGCATACATCAAATAACACAGAAGTTTTTTAAGAATAACTACTAAACTGTTATTACTGTTCTTTGGGCAAATACAGACTCATGACACTGTGAGCTCAGAGAGAATACATTTCAGTAGTCATCATATTGGTATTGATGAAATCTGTGAAAGTCTTTATCCGCAATGATGATATAGTAAGATAAATAATAATAATTAATAATAAGATGATTAAATGTAATTGAAAACAATGTCTTTACATCTCATTTGCACAAGTCAGATATACTCAACCACAGCACTACAGCTCATGTTTGCAGTATTTTGATCAGGACTTTGAACCAATATTTTGAGCTTGTTCTCAATGTTGTCACAGAAATACTTATTAGTCTTACTGTTGTTAAGATGTTGCTGTTGATATTTGTTGCAATATCAAAAAATGCTACTTATTTTTGTTTCAGTCTCCAAATGTTTGGAATAATTTCAGTGGAATTTCTTTAATTAAGCACTGATTATTAGTTTTTAGAAACAGTAGCAATCATGTAAAGTTCTGTTTTCAGGCTGATATAAGATTGTATTTCTTTTTGCTTAATATGGATAAATTCTTAAGAAAGTGCTCTATCTTCTCACTGGTTTTATGCTGGATCCTACTCAAACAGCATATTTAAATCTTGTCATGAAAAATGGAAGCACTTTAAAGACATGTTGGGTTAAAAAAGCTAGAGGTTTTTTCAAATAAAGCATTAGTATCTTTAGAAGGGACTTGCAAAAGTATCACTTATGGTGGTAGGCCTGTATTTCCTTCTTTCTACGGGGGGTGACTAGATCTTCAAATACAATGGGACTATAAACAAGGTGAAAGGAAACCACAGATCTGTACTATGATCCAACTCCTTTCATGGTGAAGTCTTGTGGTGATAATGCTTTTCACATTGGTGGGTCTTTTTAAACATGTGTTAAAAATCTTCAGAATGCCCCTAACTGGGGAAAGAAGCAAACACCTTCAGTACTAGACCCAGCCAACACAATACCTAAGTACTTAAAAATGGAGAAATTCCAGGTTCCCCAGCCAGGACCTGAACCTGTGACCTGATGGCCTGGAGGTGTGAAAGCACTCTCCTGAGCCAATGATACCACTGTAAGGGCTATGGACTGAAGACATGTCAAATGAATCATTTATTCAGTTCAGTCAGCTTCAAATTTTTCTTGGTAAATGTTCCTGAACACAGAGAAAGGCTTCCAGGTTTCTGTGTGGGTGAGTGCACATGTGTGCGAGGACAAATGAGCACATACCATCTCCACTAAAGAAATGAGAGCTTGCATGTTTGTTCTGACATAATAAACATTAAGTATGCTTTTATTTTTAGCTATGTTACAATCTACAGGGATAATTTCAAGTACTTGGGATCAAAGCATGCCTCAGTTTCAGTTAAAGCAGATACTTTTCAACGCAAATGAAACCACATAAAAGTTATCTTGTGTCTGGAGGGAGAAAGATTTTATTATCCAACATAATGCTCTTCAGTTTTGACTAAGGATCATCCAACTGATGTTTAGGATGTTATCCATTGGGAACCTCCATGTAATTTTTAAAATTAATTTCTCAATTTTCTTCATAGAGCTATTGGGGACTTGCACCCCACTGTAGACACAGAATCCAGAATCCTGTGTTCCTAATGATCAAAATACATCTAGTATTTTCAGACTGAAATAGTTCCAATTTTTTTTCCTGCACTTTTGTTTAAATTAAAAGCTTCTGGGAATCCTCCATGATTGTGCTCCAGAGGAGAGTCTTAGAATTTGCAGTCTTTGTTCTGCAGCTATGTTTGAAATTTTTCATCTTCCCTTGTGAGGCAGGTTTTCTTTGCCTGACCATGTTGGTGGTCCTTCTCTCCTTCTTTTCAGATTTATCCTGCTTTAAATGTAACTAGCTAGAAATCTCCAGAAGTAAATCTTGTACCTAATTTAACTCTCTCTAACAGGAACAGCTTTTCTTTGCTCCCTCAGGATTGCATGACACAGATGGGTCACTCTCACCATGTGATGAACTTTGTAAGAAGAAAAACTCCTCTAATCTGCTCAATCTTTCCACTTGAGGAGTTCCAGGCCATAGCAACAATTCCTGCTATTAGCTGTTGCCCTGTATTTGTCTTTCAAATACAGAGCAACATTACATTTCTTTCCACTACATTTGTTATTCTAGCAGGTATAGTAATTTGATGTCCTCATGTAAGATTTGTTCTGACAAAGACATTTCAAAGATTTCCAAATCTTATAAATCAAGCTGCTGTCATGCCCTGTTTTTCTTCTTCAGTCTCTTCCTGGGGTAAGCATCAGCCAGCAGTTACTCCAGCCAACATCATCAAAATCAGATGCTTTTTTTAAAGTTGCTGCATTTCCAAAGCAAACTCAAACAAGTAAAGATATCTAAGAACAGGTTCAGGGACCTTGCAAGTAAATTATAAAAGCATACAACCCAAGCAGACAGAAACAACCACATTAATGCTGCACTGAGCTTGTCTATGTAGTTTTTTAATTCCTGGGTTTTTCCTACAAGTAAAACATGTATTGCTTCAGCCACAACATTACCATTAGAGTAACAAAGGCCCAAGTGAAAATCCAGGAATGTTCACAATAAAATGCTTTACCAGTGCAGGTTGGTATTCCTACATGGAAAGATATGTCACTGAAAGACACATTTATATAGTAAGAAAGCTCCATCCAAACTAGACCTTGGAACAGTTTAAATGGGGGTGGGGGGAAGAAGTTTGTATCATACCACCAGACTGTGTAACCAGGCCTGATGTATCTCAGGCAAAGCATGACATCTACCTATGCTGCTTCCACTGGCCCCCTTCTCCAGAACCCAGAAATAAATCTGTGTGTCAAAGACATGTCTCTCTGTATCCATTCAGCTTTTGTAGTCACCACAAGTAACATCTTCTACCTGAAGTATCACGGAAGAGTATCTGATTTCCAAACGTGTAAACAAAAGACAGTCTTGCAAAAATACAACAGCCAGCTTTCTTTCTAACACTGATCTATTCTATTTGCTGGGATGGCGTGATGAGGGCAGGAATGATGCATCTGACTCCATGTTCTCAGAAGCTAATTTATTACTTTATTATACTATATTATATTAAAGAATATTATACTATACTATACTAAAGAATACAGAAAACATACTTACAGAATGCTAAAAAGGTAACAATGAAAACTTGTGAGTCTTTCCAGAGTTTTGACACAGCTTGGCCCCAGCTGACCAATGAGTCAAAATAACTCACGCCGGAGACCAATGAAACAATATCACCTGTGGGTAAACAATCTCCAAACACATTCCACATACGAACACAGCACAGGAGAAGCAAATGAGATAAGAACTGTTTTCCTTTTCTCTGAGGCCTCTCAGCTTCCCAGGAGAAAAATCCTGGACGAAGGGATTTTTTCAGAGAACGTGAATACCACACTAAACTATATTCCCTAGAAATTCTTCAGTCCTTATTGGTAACCCATTTCTCTTAACTTGAGGGGTGCTAGGGGTTTTTTGCTCTTTCTCACGTTACTGGCGCAGGTACAAATGCAAGGGATGAAAGCAATGGAGTGTTTCAAGCACTGCAGTGTTTCAAGCACTGTCCAAGCAGTGCCGTGTGTGTTTCCTTACCTGACTCCTTCATGGGACACAGGGCGCACTGCATGCCCCAGGCCTCCCCGTACAGGCAGCAGCACTCCGTGTACGTCGTCTGCTTTCCAACCAGAGGGCGACTACAGACAAAATCATCACTTAGGTGCTGCCAGCAAAGGTCCTGGTAGACCTCAGCTTCTTCAGTTTGTTCTGATGGAGAAGACAGGATTAGGTCATTGTCACAGCACTGTTATTTAAATAAGACGCTGGTATAATGATAAATTTTGTAAATTTAGATTAGAAAAATAACTTAGCTTTACAGACTTTGCTGAATACAAATTTAAGCTTAGAAGTCATGACCTTTTCTAAGGTCATGAGGTGGCTCATCCCTTCAATGTTCAGCTTTGGAAAAATCTTAAAAGGTCCTGAATTGTCACATTAGGCAAATTTAAAAGCACATTGTGTTGGATATCCAAAAACCAGATCTTTCTAAATCATAGTCATTGCTGAACACTTAATAGGGATTCAGCTCGGCTCCCATGGAAGTTAACGGAGCTTGACAAAAAACAGCATTGGGAGAGAGGTGAATGTTTGGGGAACTCCATCCACACAATAGATCTTTAAAAGTTATTTTGCTTTTCTTATATTGCAATCAATGCATCTGAAAGAACTTTCACAACTAGGGCAGAGCTGAGCAAAAATTTTACATGGTCTCCCTGGGAGACTGGACAAATACTTGGAAGACAGAGTCCCATTAACTAAACAGACAAACTACATCAGTCTCAGGAAATCCCCTGAGCTGAAAATAGCTGGAGGCTGAGAGAGTGCTGGGGAGGGTGAAGAGAAGTATTGTTTATCTGCCCTCCTGGTCTCCAATCATCCACTTACAGCTATTGTTAAAGACAGAACACTGCTGTGAACTACTGTCACATTCTTATGAACATTAACAAAAATCTGTATTTTTGTCAAGGCTGGAATATTTCAGAGGCATAATAGTTTTGACACAGATCTCAGAAGAAATCATTCCCAGTCCCAGCAAGTTCTGATCACTGCTGATCAGAAGGAGAGGAACTGTAAACTTAATCTCCCACTTGGAATGTAAAAACCTCAGTACAATAGTTCTGTGAAGACATCTGCAAGGTTTTGATTTTGTTCCAACACAGAGTGAAAAATAAGTGTTGTCACAAAGAAAGGTTCTGTTTTGTCTGTGCATATCCATTTACTGCATTTTTACATTATGCATGGGTGAGTACAGAACTGAAACCTCGCTCAAGAGCAAAATGGAGATCTGAAAGCATGAAGGTGATCACAGCTTAGATACCTATTCTACTAGGAGCTTGCCAGAATATGCAGTGAAAAGCAGCAGTGGGTCTCTGCAACCGACACCGAATTCTGCTGGCAGCAGAAGAACCAGCCTGCCCCCTCCCCCTGTGCGTGAGGGGGACATTGCCAGTAGCGATACAAGGCTTGAGTGCTCTGTGCTGGCTGAGATGATCACTGCTGTGTCAGCTGAATGTCTCATGACAGAAGACCCTTTGGGCTCTTGCATTCTCTTCACATCCTAGATGAACCCAAAGGACAATCCTGCTCTTGGTTTGTTTAACTGAAGATTGAACAATAGAAATGCTGAGGCTCTTTCACAGTTTCCTGCAACAGGGTGACCGCATTACTCCTCAAAATATCAGCCTTACAATTTGGAGTGACTAAAGCAGGCATTCAGTCTGTATTCCCATTTCCTTTTACAGAAGCATCTCAGGAAAATTCACTGCAAGTTGCAGGAACCAGAGGTCTGGATTTATGGCTATACAGTGCCAGCATTAAATCAAACCCATTGTAACACTTCTGTTGAAGACATGAGTGGCATAGACAAAGCTGTACAGACTGTATAATGCTCTGAATTTCTGAGACGTTTCCAAGAATCTCATAATATCTAACATTTTTTTTTCTGAAATAAGTGTCTATTGAAATTAAAAGCACACACAAAAATGTTACTTTAACAGTGACATTGAAGCCCACAGCTTGAAACTGTGAGCTCAGTGTACCTTCAAAGTTAATCAGTTGAAAGCACATGTACAATTTTAGCTATTTCCTCCTATATCCTGTCATTCCTGCCTTTATTTTACTTTGGTAGAACTGAATCTCGAGACTTAGCCTGCAGCCAAACCCCAGCCTTACTGAGACAGCAAGCAAGCTGTGCCTCATTACCTACAAGGCTGGACAAGGCAGACGCAGAGCTGGTGAACTGGCTGAAGGCTCCTCAGCCCGAGCCTAATCTCACAATACTTCCAGCAATGTCCTGTCTGTATGGGCAAAGCGGAGCACTGTGGAGTCCTACATCACGGTGCCTTCTGGATCAACAGACGACAGTCCAAGCATTGCCTTCCAAAATCCTCCAGAAGAGCAGGCTCATCCAAGGATGACCCAGTCTAAGCTTAGACTTTGGGTCTGTAGCCATGTCAGCACCACCTCGTAGAGGTGTACTCACTTCAGTAATATGTATAATGGATCATACCACTTGAATCTGCTGGTCTGATGCATCGCTTTTCTGTTGCGTCCAAAACCATTGGGTGTGTACAGAAACAGTTGTAAGATCCTTCTGTGTTAATGCACTGGCCATCAATACAGCTGTTTGGGTCCTGACATTCATCCGTGTCTTTAAAATGGAAGGAAATGTATCAAGGAAAGCCAGCACAAAGTATTTGCATTGTGTTAATCTACGCTTCTATTTTCCTATATTAGGAGCAGACTTCCCTGCATGCCTTCTGTAAATTACCACAAATACCCATTGCTGGCAAAAACATCCTGCCTGTGCCCATGGAGAAGGACAGACACCTGAAGGATGCTGACCTCGGATCCTCAAGTCTTAGGGAGCTAGTACAGAGAAGTCCTAGGAAGGATAAAGAGGCTTGTTGGAGGGGTTGCAGTGCCAGGAATACCCTGCACTCAGTATAGCTGCTACTGCTTCCCACATTTCTCTCCCTTTAGGACAATACCTGCAGGCATTAGAGGTGGGCATTTAATCTTAGTGATTTCTCGTGAGCTTGTCAGAATAAGAGATCACCTTACCTAGCCATGGTAGTTATTTTTCTTAGTTTGTCTTGGAAAGTAAAAGCTGAAATTTAGCTCAAAGGGAAGAGCAGGCCACTTCAGATAAATTACATTTAGTCAGCTAAAATCCCACCCTTTGTGAAGAATAATCATAGAATCCCAAGGTAAAAGGCTCTCTTATTGCAGTTGCAAAAATTGCTTCCTTTCATTATGCTATTCTGCACATTATACATGGTTCTCTGCTTACAAAGCAAAAGCCAGGGTCATGGTTATAAGTAATTTTCAGTTGAATACCAGAACCAAAAGAGTACAAGGTTGTGCAGGCTAAAATGGGCTTATCAATGACCTCAACTGTAATTTCACATTGCATATTAACTCCTTGGGGAAAATAGCTGTCCTTGGAACAAAAAAAAAGTCTGCATTAATTTGATTTAATATAGTAAACCCAGAACACTTACCAAATGAAAGGTGAGCTTCAACATACAGGCTTTCACTGCTCACTCCATATAAAAAGAACAGAAGGCTAAACTGTCCCTTGGCAGAGTGAAGCAGCAGTGTGCATGTAAGGAGGGAGCTCCCTCTGATCACTTTGTGCTGCCTGCATTAAGGCTGGCACCAGCTCTTGACTGCGCACTCAAAGGAGCACAAAAGGCTGTTCTGGAGATGCAAACTCCTGGGAGTAATTTGCTGAAAAAGGAGGCAAATAAAGCAAACCCTGCTCTACATGCCACAGCCATGTCATCCAGAATTGCTGCTCAGCCAAGCAGAAGGAAGGGAAATGACCCAATGCATCTTACAAAACTGCGACAGGAGTCCAGAGGCCCAGTGTTTCTCCCCTTACTGGAAATGCCACAGTTGTGATGGGAATCCTGCTGTAGGAATCTGCTTGTTTTGCCCATCTGCATACCATTATAGTGACAGGACCACTTTAAATAAACTTACCAAAGCACTGGAGCTTAACAGGGTCATAGTATGTGCCTTGTTTGCAGTAGCACTCATAACCTGGCTGCGTATTCAAACAGAAGCCATTTTTACAGATTTCTTGGCCAAAGAGTTGGCATTCATCAGCATCTGGGGAGAAAACATCAAAAGCTGTGTTATCATTGTTATTACGATGCCACGTAGACAAGCAAGATGGAATAAATCCTATACACTTCTCAGTTCAAGCAAACTTCAGTTTAAACAGAAAATCCCAGGAGCACAGATATCCACAGAAAAAAAAAGCCCTCAGACAACTGGTGTGGAAGAGGCAATGTAGCCAGAATGGAAAAGGAAAAATTGGTGGACCCTTACTTCCCCTTGTCAGAATTAAGTCCCATGGTACAGAGAGACTGGAATAATCTGCAGTTTCCCTTTCATTCCTTTGGTATCACATTGCTCCTAACTCCAAGCAAAACAGATGAACAATATAGCCTGTATTTTCCCATATCATTTGCTTTACTCAAGGTATTCCCACCACGGATCTAATTTAAGCACACCATCTGGTTACCAAACTAACTAAACAGTTATGCTTAAGGATGGACTCTGTGACTGCTCTTCTCTTTGCATAGAGTTTGGTGACTCTGTTGTGCACGGTAGGAAATCTTCCTATCTGCACTGCTCATGGCTTTGTTGCTCAGAGCACAACTTGAGTGCAGCCTTCCCCCTCACAGGACCAATTGTGTCTCTGGCTGAACACTGGGTGGCAATCACTACAGAACTAGTGACAGCTGACAAGGACAATCTACCACACTTTCAAATGAGGCTAAACATGTTCAGGGAGGTTTCATGGAAAATATACGCCAGCTCATATATTGCTTTTCACAGTTGTACACATTTTTTCCCAGTCTTATAGTTATGTATTTGTTGGAATTCCGTTCACTTCCTTTTTTCCAGCCTACTTTTCATTTGCTAGACGTACTTAGAGCCAATCTGTTAAAGCTAGGTTTGCAGCAAAAATGGCAATAAAAGGCACAACCTAAAGTAGGTCATTCTTCTCTCAATACCAATTGTTTTAATCCACTGTCTTCTATATATTTACTCCCCATTTATATTCTGGGGCACCACAGATTTTATCCCAAAGCTATAATTTCCAGCTGTACAGTAGCTTTAAAGGGAAATCTTTCAAATGCTTCCTTTTCTCCAGAAGAACTGAAAGATCTAGAAAACTATTTATTTTTACATCCACTCTTCCAGCCACTAAGTGGCTACTAACATTAAATATTTTGACTGTTTAGCAGCAAGAATAATGCAAAGATTAATAAAAAACGTCGTGTTCACATCTGTGTTTTTCCTGTGGAACACGAATTTGTGTCTGGAGAAAAATGGGAAAGCCTGGAAGCAAAACCAATGAAGGCTACCAGGCTATTCACTTCTGACAGATCATTCCAATAAGAAAACAGGAACTGCTCCTACAAGCAAAAGCTTGTGGACAAAAGCAACAGTAACATTTAAGTTAGTGTAACAGAGAAAGATCACATTACAAAAAGAGCATATTAGTAAAAGTTATTTATCTATTTAGTGTTTGTCCTTTGTGCCATTCCTAAGGTTTTACAACCTAAATTTACTGAAAAGGGAAAAAGTCTTATTATGACAGGGATTTGTGGAAGATATTTCCAGGTGAACTATCTCAGTATTTATTCAGCATACATTTCAGTATTTATAGCAGCTAGAGATATTACCAACCCTGAGACAGCACAAAAACAACACAGATTTTATCTGAGACTAATTTGGATATGCTGCACACACAGCAAGTTCTAAACTCCCATTGTGGATATACACAGAAATCTTAGATCTCTAAAGATAAACAACCCCCTTAAACAATCCCTCAACAAAAATACCCTCAGAGACCTTAAGATGAACTCTGTGACATTCTTAAAAATTATTAATATTGATGGCTACTTCTCAAAACTGAAAAGAAATTTTGCTGATCTCACTTTCCTTTCCTGGTGATGCCAGTTCCCTCCCACCCACATTCACCAACTTCTGTCACTCTGATTTTTTTACTACCACTGGACTACCACCAGTAATTATTCTATGAAGGTCTGTAATGAAAATATTGTTGCAGAACTTCTCTTCAGTTTTAATATTCATTCGCCCTTGCAGGCCAAATGTTCATCAGAACTCTCTCCTCTCTTCCAACTCCCCATTCATATATTTACAAATTTAAGTTGGCATTGTATTCCATATGTAAACAAGTATCTGTGGTTCGTGGTCACAGCATCTATTCTCATAGCACTTAGTAGAAATTAAACCAGAATATTACAGAGACTGTGTAATTAACAATCTTAACAACCTGTAGAATGATTTTCAGCAATGTTTTGTACTACAAACTGTTTTTATCACCTAATAAAATTTGAATTAGTATGCTTACATTCCTGGCTCACATTTCTAGTCAATCAACTACCAGAACTTCTGAAATAATTAAACTTAATACAAGTCAGTACTGACCTTTGTAATTCTGAGCAAGAAGCCCGTAAGATGATTCTCCAGAGGGAATGAAACCTTTTCCTTCAGGACACAAATCAGTAAATTCAGCTGGGAGAGAAAGAAAAAAAAAATGATGTTGTTAAGAAGAAAGTATTCACATATGCAGTGTTACGTGTATTTCAGGGTACTTTGAGATATTAGCTTTGTTTGCATCTATCAGGCAATCATACACACCTTTGGTTTAATGGGGGATGTTAAATGCCACAGCCTGACTTTGCTCTGCTCTTAGTTTGCAGAGAAAAAACCAAACCTCACTAGGGTGCCTACAGCATCACACAACTCCAGGCAAACTCATTTCTCTTGCTCTTTGGCAGGAGAATGTGGTCCTTACTAGGTTTCATGGTGCACTGCAGTTATAACAATACCAGTAGCCAAATTACATTAATTAAAGCTAGCATGGGCCTCTCTGGGCTACGCTGCAAGCTGTAATCTAGGCATACTCCAACTGAGATACAAACCCCTGTCCACATTCTTCAGTCCTCACACAGGAAAAACACTAATTGACTGCAACAGGAGAACATGGTGTGCATTACAGAGGGAAATTATTTCAAGTGTCTTGGAGACTATACAGAATCAAACAAACCTATCCAAGCAGAGAGGCCCCTTTTTCATTTTGCATTTCATTTCAATTTGACCAATTCTGAGGTACAGTTAAAACAGGAATTAAACATGATGATGCATTTCTGTCAAAAGTAATCTTTAGCATTTAATCCCAAGGTTTACACATGTTCTCTCTTATGTGATTTTTTTTCCAGTTGGTTTCTGAATTTCAGCCATACCTGTTTATGTTTCAAGTACTCTTTTCAAAATTTGTGACAAATATCACATGGTTTGTCTAATTTAATATTTAGAGGTTAAACAATGGTCTGCAGAGAACATTATTAACTGATGTTCTCTAAGTTGCGAAATGTAAAACTAATGCCATAATATATATTGGTAAGCTGTAGTGCTGTAGAAACAGCACTACAAAGAATAGCTGCAGACTCAAAAATGTTGTAACAGTTACCTTTGTTTTCCAGCTTGTGGAAAAAATCTAAAGTGTTACCATGGCATCTGGAAAACCTCTTGTGAGAATCCGTATTTGCCTAAAATCACTATTCAGTAACATGCTCTTTTAATCATTAGGGCAACAGCAGAGAAGCCAATGGATTTACACCAGGTACAAATTATTCTTATCACCCTTTCCTCTGTGGAGGGTTCCTATGGATAAGTCATGACTAAATGCTACAAAATATGGGATTTAATGGGCAAGCCTGCTCTAAAGGCAAAGCAAACTCTGTTAACATAAACACAATGATTCAAAAGCTTGCAAAGGGACAGAGGGCCTCCTCTTACCAGTTCCAACGACAGGGCATGGGAAGATTTCACAGTTATCACCCCAGCCAGCACCCAGGGTACAGCAGCATTCCTGTTTGGTTACATTGGATGTCAGCACGTTGTCACAGAAATTAGCATCATTCAGATTGTAGTAGCACTCCTTCTTTCCATCTTCCTGTTGATCAGCCTCTACTGGCATTTCTAAGGTGGAAAAGAAAACATAAACCACACAAGATGACACATGAAATTAGTCACTTTTCCAGGAGGTCAAAAGAGCAGAAAAGAAAATGGTTGGGTACAATTTTGGTTTAACTTTTCAACCTTAGAAAGAACGATGGAAGTCGATGACTTTCCTTTGGCTTTTTCAGACCTGTTCTCCAACTTGACCATAAAAGGATTCCTCCAATTTGCACTTCCATAATTTTCAAGCAATGCATGAAGTACCTACTCTCATGTTCTGCTACTAATGGACATGGCCAGCTTTTGACGTGATGCTCTTCACATATGAATCCAAAAGCTCTTCACAGAGGTAAGCAAATATTACAACCTCATTTTTTCAGATAAAGGAGTGAAGGCATAAACTGAAAAGACTAAATTTTCAAAAGAATGAGCATTTACCATCCCATTTAATTTCACTCTGAAAAAGCACACTCCACATTTGAATACAATGCCCATTATGATTTTTGCAAAAGTAATTTACTGACTCCATGGTAAGCAGAGGAATATAATACAGATGTCAAGTTAACTGACTCTGTGTTTCACTTTAAAATAGCAATCCAGCCAAGAAAGCAGATTTATTACCTTAAGCACTGAGTTGGTCCTCTCACAATATTTATATGGACTGAAGGCAAAATAGTCTGTCCCATAGATCCAATAAATACCCTATTACTATAATAGTCAAAGACCTTTCAAAAGCAAGGCACTCCTAAAATACACCAAGAAGCAATTTTGAAACAAAAACCTATTTAAAGCTTCTGTGTTTGCAGATCTCTGTCTACCTAACATTTAACCTCACAAAAATAATCATCAAGGGCTCAGAAGTGGGAACTACCATGTAAAATAGTTATTCACACTTGACCGATATGAAAAACTTTTCACAGGCCATCAATAAAGTCACCAAGTTCTAAAATTTTGTATGCTCACATTTATCAATCAAACCCAAAACTTTATTTGGGAATTTTAGATAGGTAAATCTTGAGGCAACTAGCTCATTTCCTTTTTATCTAGAAAAATTCTTTATGCTTAGTACTTAACAAATGTTTAACTCAAAAAAACCTATTAAAATTGGATGTTGGATGATTTCTCACTCTTTGAGATTTCACTGATTTTTACCCAGCTCTTGCACAATAAGGTAAGCATGAGACATTTTTCAAGCAACACAACCATTGAGACAGGAACCAGAACCTCACTTTATAGAGTGGCAGTGCATTTCAAGATGCTACTGCAACAAATGTTGGCTCCATGGTGCAGCAGGAAAACTGGAACAGAGCTGCTACCAGAGACACGGTGAGATGACTCGCACAACTGGAGCACTGCAATGAGCGGCTGTAAACTCTTGAGAAGGGGTAGGCAGGGAAAGAGAGGCAGTGGGGTAGGGAGTGTCTCAATTGTGTGGAGTTGAACAATGATGATGATAGGGTTGAGTGTTTATGGGTAAGAATCAGAGGAAAGGCCAACAAGGCAGGTATCGTGGTGGGAGTCTGTTTTAGACCACCCAGCCAGGATGGAGAGGCAGAAGAAATATTCTGTAAGCAGCAGGGATAAGTCTTGCAATCCCTGGCCCTTACTGTTGTGGCAGACTTCAGCATATCAGATGTCTGATAAAAAATACAACACAGCAGAGAGAAAGCAATCTAGAAGATTCCTGGAGTGTGTGGAAGAGAATTTCCTGACATACCTGGTGAGGAAGCCAACCAGGGGAGGTGCCCCAGAGGACTTGCTGTTTGTGAACAGAGGAGGACTGGTGGTAATCCGATGGTCAGAGGCCATGGTGGGAAAAGCAATCAGGAAATGATAGTGATTGTGACTCTTTGGAAGTGAGGAGGGGTGCTTGCAGATCTGCCACCTTGGACTTCCAGAGGGCAGACTTTCACCTCTTTAGGACAGTGGTTGAGAGACTCCCTAAGGCAGCAGTCCTGAAGGGCAAACGAGTCCAGGAGGGCTGGATGTACTTTAGGAAGGAAATGTTAAAGGTGCAGGAGCAGGCCATCCCCATGGGATGCCTGCCAAAAGATGGGACAGGAGGGAAGATGAACAGCCTGCCTGAACAGAGAGCTTTGGCTGGAACTTGAGGAAAAAAAGTTCATAACCTTTGAAACAAGAGGCAAGCAACTCTGGAGCAGCTTTTAAGATCTCACTTAAAAAGAGTTTTTGAGGTGAGAGCTTGAAGATATAGTGGGAGCTTGAAGATATAGCTACTACAAATGCTGAAGGAATTAAATGAACTCCAGCTCTTGCTATTTCAATCCAACCACTGCCCACCCACATTTCCCAAAGCAGATGGAGAAAGGGAACTTTACTGGGCATGCAAATACTAGATCCATTTGGAGAAAAGCAGATTTAAAGATGTCAGCATGGATTGTCTATTATTGCACTTCAATAGTATGAACATGTGTGATAGTTCTTTTGGTTTCTAATTAGACACAGACAATTGGATTTACTTCTGTTTTCCTCAGAAAAGGGACTTCAGTTTTGGGAGGCTGAGGGGCTGGCAGACACCTCCATTCAAATTTAGTATGATGTTGCCACCTACAAGGCTTTGCAGTTTTGCCAATATAACTAAATCATACATTAAAGGATACACCCAGCTGGCTGCTTATTTCAGCTTTGTTACTTTAGCCTGTGGTCAACCCTCATCTGATAATTACAATTTTCCATAATGTGTTGAATTTCATCAGTTGAGGTGGTTTTGTGGTATCAGTTGCTATCCAATAGAAACCATATTAAGACTATCATGTCACAGAAATGCAGCTGAATTAAATCTGTCATTCCAAGGTGAGAGAGCAGTACTTCAGTCACCAATTTATACATTTTCCTTGGCCATTTGCCATCTGTCTAACTGAATTAAAGCCAAATCTTCATTAGAAGAGAAAGCATGGCTGTTTTCATGCTGTTTATCAGAGAAAGAACACCAGAAGCTGCTCTGGGAGGAAGGGGATATGGTCTCATCATGTCCTTGTTTATTCCCATTTTATATACCTTGTGTTGGTTTCTCCTCCCATTATCTGTTCAGCAGCTTAAATGGCTGTTGTTTACACAGCTGTAAGTGAGGGTTAGTCAAGAAGGTGTCATGAATGTTTGGAAAGCAAATGAGACACAAACTTTTTTTTTTCTTTCTAAACCAAGACCATTCTATGTCTACAAGCTTTTAATTCCTCTGTCATAGATTATTAACCATTTAGTAAACAGGCTGTTTCTGAAAGTGATTTCACTAGGTATGTAGACAAAATATGACTGAAAATGAATACTCATTTTTTTGTATTATTGTTTCTGTGGTTTTTTTTTAGAAAATGTAGAATATCTCTATATCTAAGGCATGCTGGTAAAGGAAAATAATTTTACCCCACTTTTGATATAACTGTTCTATTAACAGCCTATGAGAGAAATTCTGTGTAGTTGCTGCTGGATTGTATTCTGAAGTATTTCTTAGAAACAGATTTATATATCTTAACATAACCTTAATCCTACAATATGCTTAGCATATGTTTGATGCAAAAACATGCATCAGTAATATAGAATTAAGTGGATAATATGGATTAGCATATGATTAGACTTCAGCATACACTGAAATATTTGCCTAAATAGTGTTCTGTTAACAACTGTGATCTGAAAGAAATGAAACGTAGAACTGACACGATCTTAAATACTGCAACTGTATACCAGCAATGCTTACAGATGCAATCAGAAAACTGGTTGCAAAAATGAAAAATAGTCATTATAACTTCACAACTTCTGAAAACTCAGGAAATGATGACTCTGAGCAAACAGCTTGAGTAAGAATTTCATTAAGAATTCTCACTTTCAGAATCCGATTTTCAAGAAGACAGTAAAAGTATATTGGTATGTGCCTATTGTCAGGGTGTTCTTTAAATTTCTCAACTGACTTCACACGTGACAAGCTAACATGTGCATGTACAGTGCATATAAATATACCTGCATATATACAATTCAGGGATTACTGCAAGTGATGCACACATAAAACTTACAGCTAAGACTTCGTTCAGAGATAACTGAAATTCACTTAACAATTAGAAAGCCCATAATGTTTAGGAAATTTAGAATCTATATTCATGCACCAAATTTCTAGCCTTAATGAACCTTATGGATCAAATATATTAACTGTTACTTGGCAGCCTCAAATCTTTTGTGCTGGTGGTTGGTTAGATTACAGGGGGGATTGATTTTGTTTCAGTCTAGAAGGAACTTACAGTTTTGGACACCAAACCCATGATTTTGACTTACAATTCCCTTCAATTACTGTTAAATATATTGCCATAGATAACTTGTTGTATTTCATGTAGCCAGGAGAAAGCAACATCTAAATCAGCTGTAGGCACCTAAGTGGGCCCAGGTACCTTAGTGGAGATCTCCATGGTGATGCTGTGCCTGATGCCCCCTGAGACAGGGCTGGCCCTCCTGGCTGCCAGGACACTGCTGAGTCATGCTCAAATTGCCATCAACCAGGACCCCAGGTCCCTTTCTGTGGCGCTGCTCTCCAGCATCTCATTCCCCAGCCTGTCCATACATCCAGGGTTGTCCCATCCCAGGTGCAGAATCCAGCACTTTCCCTTTTGAACTTCACACCATTGGTGATTGCCCAGCTCTCTGTTTTGTCAAGGTCTCTCTGCAGGTTCTCTCTGCCCTCAAGGGACTCACCAGCTCCTCCCAGTTGGGTATCCTCTGTGAACTCGCTCTGTATCCCTTCCAGTCCTGTGTCCAAGTCATTTATGAAGATGCTGAAGAGCACAGGGCCGGGAATGGAGCCCTGCGGAACCCCCCTAGTGACAGATCCCCAGTCTGATGTCACCCCATTCACTGTAACCCTTTGTGCCAGGCCTGTGAGCCAGTTCCTCACCAATCCCATGACGTGTTTATCCAGCTGTATGCTGGACATTTTGTCCAGAAGGATCCTGTGAGAGACAGTATCCACAGCTTTACTGAGATGAAAAAGATTACATCAACTGGCTTCCCTTGATCAGCTAGGTGGGATACCTTGTCAGAAAAGGTAATCAGGTTTGATAAGAAGGACTTTCCCCTAATGAAGACATGCCAGCTGTGACCAATGACCATGCTGCTTTTCAGGTGCTTTTCAATAATTCCCAGAATAATATTCTCCATAACTTTACCAGACACTGAAGTGAGACTGACAGACCTGCCCTTTTTGAAAATCAGGACAATGTTTGCCATTTTCCAGTCAGCTGGGATCTCTCTATATTCCAAAGACTGCTCAAAAATGATTGAGAGAGACCTCACAATGACATGAGAGGCTCTTTGAGTATTCTTGGTTCAAACCCATTAGGTCTCAGAGGCTTACAGGGATCCAGATAGAGCAGCAGATCCTGCACAAGTTCAGGGTCAGTTTATCATTCTCACAGCCATGGTCCTCCAGCTCAGATCAACAGGACTCCTTTAGCTTGTGTTGAAGACAGAGGCAAAGAATGCATTTAAATGTCTCTACCTTGTCTATGTCCCTGTTTGTGAGGTGACCATCCTCATCCTGTAATGGGTCCATGTAATTTCTGTGCTGCCTTTCTCTATCAATGTATTTAAACCCCTCTCCTTTTTATTGTCCCCCACAAGAATAGTCAGCTTCAACTCCAATTGAGCTTTGGCCACACAAGTTTTCTCTGAACAGTGGTGAGCAGCATCTCTGTATTCTTCTCATGTTATCTGAGCTTCCTTTCACTGGATATATAACTTCTTTTTTTGTCTTAGCTCCAAAAGAAGACTCCTGCTCAGCTAAGCTAGTCTTCTACCTCACGTAGAAGACCTCACTTCTTGACTTTCCACGTTTTGGAATTGCCTTCTCCTGTGCTCCTAGGCAGTGGAGCTTAAAAAGTAACCAGCACCAAATGGAACCCAACACCTCCAAGAGCATTTTCTCAGGGGACCTTGCTAACTAGCTCCCTGAGAAGCCTGAAGTCTGCTATCCTCATAGCTTCAGAGTTGAAGCTGGCAGTTTCCTCTTGTCATCAGATTTTAAATCTGATTACTTCATGATCTCTATATCCAAGACATATCAATCACCACTTCAGTCACAAACCCCTCCTTGTTAATTAAGCAACAAATCAAAAAGGGCATCCTTCCTAGTTGGCTCCCTTAGTACCTGTACCATGAAGTTCACATGCTGTTTGAGAAATCTTCTGAATCTGTTTGTGCCAGCTGTTTGATGCTCCTAATTAACATCTGCATGCAAGTTGAAGTCCCCCCAAAGGACAAGGGAAGTTGATTGAAGGTTTCCATTAGTTCCTCACGCAAAAATTCATCAGTGTCATTGTCCTGGCTAGGTGGTTTATAGTAGAGTCCCATGATGACATCCATGTTATTTGTTTGTCCCTTTATCCTTACCCAGAGACTTTAAACCATACCATTGCCAAATGTAAACTCCACACATTCCAGCCACCTCCCTGCCTCACTTGGCTTGCCCGAAGAGCCTATAAACATCCAGTGTGGCACTCCAGGGATAGTTTCATCCCACCAGGTTTCCCTTATGCCAATGATGTCGTATCTCTGCAAGGACCGGTATTGAAATATTTCAAGTTTTGGCATGCCACCCCAAATCATACTTGTTATAATCCTCAAATATTCATGGTCCATCATAGCTCCCGGATTCAATGTTATGAGACCATTTAGTAGTATATTAGTCTATATTAGTGGTTCAAATGCATACTACAACATGCCACAGTTAAAACCACAATTATACTCAAACTTATTATTATTATTGATAATTACTTGAACTGCATCGAGCTTGGCACGTGCTAGAAATTAATCACAAATAGCTTTATACAGTTTGTTAAAAGAATAAATGAGAAGACTAATACAAAGCATGCATTTTTTCTCTCAAGTACAAAGATGTATAGAACAGCAGATTTTCATCTCCTACAGAATAAAGTCCTTCCCTCCTTTATACTTTCTTATTTCTGAAACATTTCCTACATTTTATGAACGGCAGAGCAGAGAAGAAGGGAATGAGACAATCAATCCTTGCACAATTTTTTGCACTTTTTTGGGTTTTTTGACTGGAAAGTGACAATAGGGTTTAAATTCCTGACACATACACTGGGAGGATTGTTTCAAGGCACAGCTAACAACAGACAAATTTCCAGCAAGTGGAATCTAAACAAAAGGAAGTCTTGAGAGCCCTAAGGGTAAAAAAAGCACGAACACAGAGCACTCCACAAATCTAATGGACTTTAAACACATGTAAGAAAAGTCCCAAATTAAAGTAACGTTTGAACAAATGTCACCTATTTGCACTTCATACAAGGGGAACAAACACTTCTTTATGCACAAAAATAAAGAATGAGAAATAGGCAAGAGCTGTGTGAGCCAGCCTGAACTATAGATATCTGTAACAGGATAACACAGATTAAGTTCTTCCTTTCTGTCTTTTAAGTTGTGCCTTTCATAAGCATGGTGAAACTAATGCTGACAGATGATGCCCATATGCACCACGGGAGCCCTGGAAGCACCACGCCTGACTTGAGTATGTGGCTTGTCAAAGCCAGAGAGGATGTGTGGCTATTCCAGCATTCTTTGCAGCAAGAATAGTTTATAAGAAGAACTAACAACAGTCTTTTCTCCTTTTACTTTGGAAGAAAAGAGGAGAGTAAGATCTCTGTTCCAAGCACTGCCATTTTGCCTTACTCTAGTCCAAGACCATATGACTTAAAGTACTTCTCATTAGCTCCTTCTACTTTCCTGAGAGAGATCTTGATGACCTTATCAGAGAGGAGACAAAGGCAAAGCATGTGTTTTGTTAGAGCCTGATGAAGCCTGGATGGGAAGGAAGAACAGTTACTTTCCAGACTGATCACAGCAAAGCTGTGCTCACTGCTGATAGTATCACGGAATTAGTACCGACAGTAGAGCATCCATCTGTTGACAGCACAATCGATCATGCTGTATTCTGCATCCCCTTCTTCCCCATAGTAATGTTAGGGTATGTCCTCAAATGTCCCTTGGATGGGAGTTCTTTTTACATGACTCAGGTCCTGTGCTAAGTTTTTAGTTCTGGTTTTGTTTCATCAGCTAGCTGAACTCTCCTGAGTACGGCCTCCTCACAGGCCCAAAACATTCATCAATCAGCTGTTAATGATATTTCACAGGCAACTTCTTGAGTGCTGCTGAGTGCTGCATTCAGTGATCTAAATATTTGTGACAATTAGATCATGGATATTTCAACCCTCTTTACAAGTCTGAAAGATCACGAGTGATAGGAGAAAATAGTCACAGCCTGGAAGCTGTAAAGAGAACATCCTGGCCAAAAAGCCAGTTCCTCTAAGGCTTTCCAGAACCTACATCAGCCTGCAGTGTAAGAAAACAAGGAAAAACCACCAAGATTTGCATTCTGGAGGGGAAAAAAGCTGTGCAAGCGTTGAAGATTGCAATGCAAGTTGTTTTCCATTACCATCTGTATGGCAGATTACCTTGTCAAGTGAGCAGTTTGCCTTATCTCTCTCTTTGAGTGACTACATTCACACCTGCCTTGGGAGGGGACCTCTGCTGATAGTAGACTATTGAATATCACTGCATGACTGATAAGAACTATAGCATCCCATTGTGAGATGCTCCGCCCAGAGGGAGGAGCCAAGCATTGCTACCCAGATATAATCCAGAAGATTTTGAGACACTGGCACAGCTTTCTCCACGAAATTCCCCAGAGAAACAGCAGCTGTCTTCTTCTTCCACAAGATCCTCAGAAGAATACATCCTTCTCTACAAATCCCCCTCGCTCCAACAGAACCACAACTGATACTTCAAAAAGACTGCAGCCACATTTCCAATTAGACTGCTACCAACACCCCACAGGGTGTCAAGTTAAGTTCTGACTCTGTCAGTGTTGTTCTAGTGTACTGCATTGCCTATTTTATTTTTTTTTTCTTTTCCCCATTAAAGGACTGTTATTTCCTGTTCCCATATTTTTGCCTGAGAGCCCCTTAATTTAAAATTTATAGCAATTCGGAGGGGTGGGGAGGGTTTACATTCTCCATTTCAGAAGAGGCTCCTGCCTTCCTTAGCAGATTCCTGTCTTTCCAAACCAAGACAGCAAGTAAATCCTGTCATTTCTTATGCTCTGTTCATCCTCCTGTGGGTTTGTTCCTTTCTCCAAACTGGATCAGTGTAGAAATGTGAAGGCAGCTTTAAGAGTTCTAAACTATTTGCAATTTGTGTATTTCCAGTAGTATTTTCAACACCCAAAACACTTTATAAGAAAAGCTCAAAAATCCAGTACAATGGACTAGTAGGATATGGACTAAAGGAGTAAAGCAGGCAAGGACACTTCAAGAGAGACTGACAACAGAGGTAGGTCGACACCAATGTAGTGGTTTGGGGTTTTGCTTTCCCAACAACCTTCTCTTAGGACTCATTGATTCTAGATAATGCTAATAAGATAAGACTATTGTGCTGATTTTGGCTGGTACACAGTTCTTCACTGTGGCTGGTATGGGTTTGGTTTTTGGATTTGTGCTGAACACAGGATAGATAATATAGGGTTTTTGTTATTGCTGAGCAGGGCTTACACAGAGCCAAAGCCTTTTCTGCTTTTTGTTCTGCCACACTGGTGAAGTTGGGGGTGCATGGGAGGTTGGGAGGAGACACAGCCAGGACAGGTGACCCAAACTGACTAAAAGGATATTCCAGACAGAAGGACATGCTCATAAAATGAGGAGAAGCAGGAAGAGGGGGGATGTTTGGAGTGATGGCTTTTGTCTTCCCAAGTCACTGTTAAGTGTGATGGAGCCCTGCTTTCCTGGAGATGGCTAAACACCTGCTTTCCCATGGGAAGCAGTCAATTAATTCCTTGATTTGCTTTGCTTGTGTGTGTGGCTTTTGCTTTCCCTATTAATCTCTCTTTATCTCAACCCATGAGCTTTCTAGGGGAGTAAGTCACTGTTTGGGGCTCGGTTGCCTCTGGGGTGAAACCACAACTAATTATAATTCCTGATTTTAATAATATGCTCCCTTAAACATTGTCCAAGCATACTAATGGGTGTTTGTAAAAGTTTGGACAAAAACCGAAGTCACTCAGGCCATAGATTTGATTCCATATCAGATTTCATTCATACAGTAGAGTCAGCAAGACTATTTACTCTTACCTGTAGTAATTGCTCAATATTACTGCCAAGTCTGTTGATGTATAACATTTAGAAGGTGTTTCTCCTGTATTTTCCCTGCTAATGATTCACTGATAACATATTCTGTCCTAGAAAAACCTCTTCTCATGCACACACTTTCAAGACAATGATGAAGTTTTACATTTTTCTGCTGTAGTTTAAGCAACACCAACACTGGAACCAGCTTTGCCTTTCCAATGGCTCAGTGTGCAGTTGAAATCGCGCCAAGCAGGCAAGAATCCACTGGTGTTTTACCTGGTGAGGTACGGAAGCGACACTGTCCGGTCATTGGATCGTACTCCTGGTTTTCATCGGAGCACAGACACAGGAAAGAACCGTCAACGTTTTCACAGAGGGCTTCGCCACATACTCCACTCAACATTTCACATTCATTCACATCTGGGGAAAAAATCCAAACCAGAAATCAACTGAGACCCACTACTGACTGTTCTTTTATCTGCTGTGCCTGTGCCAATATTGTCTGCCAGATTACAGATGTGATCTCTGGGGAAGGATTAAAAATTCACTAATACCTAAGTGGATTCATAAACAAGTAGTAAGTCCTTTGGAATAAAGACCCCTGAAAGTCACAGTACAGTTTAGTGTTGATAGGTGCTGACTGTAGACCAGAGCACTGTTTTCTTGGCGTTTCTCATCGTTAAATACTTGCTTTTCTGTGTATTCTCTTATTGGGATTTAAGACTCCCAATAATTATCTTTATTATCAAACTTTCACTAAACTCAAGGAGCAAAATGAACAGGTTATGTTGAGATTCAGACTGCGCTACAAAAAAGATAATTAATTTTCCTTCTCAGAATACCATTTTTCTTGTAAACAATCACAAAACAGAGAATTCCCCAGCCCCACTGCCACCACATGTCTATACATGGACTCACAGGCTGCTCTGGGACCCACAGAAGTTGTGCCCAGGTCACCCAAGGACCCCCGCTGAAAACTGCAAAATTCCTCCCTCCAAAAAATTCCAAATATTTTTAACTTGGATTCCATACACCTGCTAACTAACCAACCTGAAATGCTTTTGTCTGATAGACTGATAGGATTGTCTGTTGTTTAAGCAAGGATTACCAAATACTACCAAAATCATTTAACTTTATTTTCTTTTTAGGTGCTAATGCTGACATTTGAAAATCTACTTCTAATGAGCGAATCTCATTCGTAGACAGAAGTTATGCTGATTAGTATCAGAAACAGTAATTTCTGTATCACAATTCAGAAATTCCTATAACTGAGTGTGGTCTAACTTGTGAAGCAAGTTACTTGTGAAGCAGTATTTCATCCTTTTTACCTCTTGCCTATCAAAATCTAGTTATCTGAATAAATGTTGATTTTTGTGTGCTTTTATATAAGTAAGAATTTTAACTTAGAGTTTGCTCACATTTAAAAATGCATTCAGATTTTTCTTTATCTTTTTACTGGCTTCCTGTCATAAGGAATAAGTCTTCTTTGGGGAACATTGCCTAGTCAGGAACTAGAGACTTAATTTTCCCTTAAATTGTTTTGGATGATAAGCGGTTTCAAAATTTATAAGAGTATTTTATACTGTACAGTATTATACAAGAAAAAAAAAAGCATTATTTTGTGATTCCAAATTACTTCAGTGTGAACTCAAAATTAAATTTAGTTTCACAGCATCCTTTCCTTTTGCCTTTTATTTTTTTACTTTCTTTGTCTCATTTGTTTTCATCCATGAAAAGTCACTGTATGACAAAATATACTTTGGTATGCAGCAAAGAAAGTGTTAAATGGCATAAAGAATTTTGTAACAAAACTACTTAATATATTAGAAAATGCATACAAACACTCTGTAAAACTTCTAATTCCTCCTCTCTGGTATTCCATTTAGGCCTCTGTTACAGTAAATGTGTTTCATCCTGAGTCTGGCTTGAAGAAATTGCTTACTGAATGCCTCTCCTTGATCTGGTATTAATTTTATATTATAAACTTGTGCTGCCTCAATTCTTCAGCCATCACTATTAACAACAGATCTGGAAACCTATTAGTCACAAAAGAAATGTGCAGTAGTTACACATTTACAAAAATCCCACATCATTTAATGGTGATAGGTGTCTTTCCTGGAGCTGGAAGCTAATGTCAAAATCTGTTTAAACACCATATGCCTTGGGAGGTGCCATCTAAATTCTGCCTGGCTCTGCCACATTCCAGATGTTAGTTCCTGCAGGGGGTAGTGCAGGGTCCTGGTTACTCAGCTAAGAGACTAAACAGATGTAGCACTTAAATGGGCTAAGATATTAAATTCATGCTATTATATTTGTGAATGGTCCTGACATGCAGAAACAAGGAGGTTTCTTGGGTTTTTTAAAGGAAATAAAATACAACAGCTTATTTGCTGTTGCCTTCTGTTTGCCCTAATAACAGGTTTTCATTAAATAGATACAAAGTAAAGTTTCCATCTGGCACAAAGTTCAGTGAGTAAAGAAGAGCCCAGCCCTATTTTAATAGTAAGTGGCATAACTTTAATAAAAAAATGTCAGAAGACAAAAGTGTGAAATGTGTTTTGTTGGAATGCTGTTTTTGCTCCCTTGAACTTTGCAGCAGTGACTGCTAGCGCCCTTGGGCTCACCTGTGCAGCCTTGCCCATCCTGCGTGTCCTGGTAGCCCTGGTAACAGAGGCAGCGGTAGGAGCCATCCATGTTCTCACAGAAGCCGTGAGTGCCGCACACCGTGCCGTTCGTGCACTCATCCACATCTGCAGGGAGAATTGCAGCATCAGACAGGCTGTGTGACAGCCAAAGGCACACATTCACTGAGTGCAGAACACCCACAGATGGGCCACTTTGCAAACAGATGCAGCTATGCCTCAACACATTGGGAAGGAACACAAGGACAAGACACAAAAATTAATGGAAGCACACAAACAATTTAAGACATTCTTTCAGTGTTAGCTTTGCAGTAAGTGTGTCAGCAATGGGCAACTGCCTCCACCCATCTGTTTCACCAAACTTGCTAACCACAGCATGAAGTTACACACCACAGACTAAGCCATTGTTTAAATAATTTCTCAGGCTGACTTATAGATTCTACCAGTGTACTATTATACAGTCAACAACATGAGTGAAACTGAACTCACTGTGCCTACAAAAAGACTTCAAGGGTATAGCTACATCCCCTGCGCAGAAGTGCTGCACAGATTTCATTCTGGCTCTTAGCACAGATCACAGTTTCACAGTGTTAGTGGCAAATATCTGTGGACTGAGCCTTCTATCTGAAGTCCTGTAAATCTACATATACAAGTCATCTTACTCAGGTACACAAAGTAATTCCAATGCCAGAATGTTTTCTGTACTGGCCTTTTCATTTTTGTAGTTGCAGTTTTGGTTTGCTGGCCTTACAAGTAAGTCACTTGCACGTGTAAATCTGTCCTTTGACTCAGCTGCCCATCAAATTACAACAAAGCAGAGCTGCTTGTGGCAGACTGTGGTTTATTTTTGTAAGTGTGTTATAAGTGCTAGGAATGCATTACGTTTATCTCCACTCAAAGTAAGACCTAAACCCAAAGCCCTGGCCATATGTGGTCATTAAAGATGTTATGAGGTGTCAATGAACCTGCCAGGATACTAGGATTAGTACCTTCTGCCTTCTATATTCCTCTGCAGTCTGAAGCAGAGAAAATATTGCTGTATTTCTTTCCTAAAAAACATTAAGTAAAGGTGCTGCTTTCCTTCTGCACATTTCCTTAAGGGATAATTGCATTTCAAATGGGGAATAAAGTGATTTATCTGAGTGCCTGTTCCTATCATTAATTCTGCCCATTTTGGTAGCCCTTCATGTGATGGAGCCTATGATCATTTTACCTCCAGTGAACGCTTTTGGCACTCCTTGAACTAAAGAACTGTTGGGACTGAATCCTGCAGTGCCACAGAGAGAAGGCTTCTCCAAACAGGTGCGTAGCACTTGGTGCTTTTCTGTAAGGACAGAGTAGGGCTCAAATGTAGTCCTGCCTACTCCTCCAGCTCTCCACAGCTGTGTCAAACAAAAACCTAGAGAACTCAGCAAAGATGCATTGCAGTCTTATCCTGACAGTACTCACCAACCAAGGACTTTTTTACTTGTAAATTGTGATTTATGCTGAGCTGAAAGGGAACTCTTGGTCTTTGAACAGTGTGATCACAGCCCCCCGGCTACCGAAATTTGAGCAGCATGTCATTACCATCCATACCTGTTACCTCTTCTGCTGCCCTCCTGCAACCCAAGTGCTCAAATTCACCTGCACAAGCTTTGTGTGCCTCAGGGACTGGTGTTTTTCGGATCTTGAAAACCAGCCCCTCCTGTGTGCTGCGGTGGGGTCTGAACAGATTTGGAATTGCATGGACACTTTTTAAAAGGCTAAAAAACCTGTCTGACCATTTCTGTACCAATGGAACAAACTGTGAAACTTTAACATTTATCTCAGAAGGGCATGTAGTTTTATATTAGGCTGTTTAAGTGATGGAAAACTCACTTTTCCTACTGAACTGATCCATCGGCTAACAAACTTCAGCTCACATACAACATGCAGGCAAAAACTGTACCTACTAAATACACCAAAATCTAGGACACATGTATGAGTATAACTGATGGTTATTAAAAATACTTGCAGATGGAACTGGCAGAAAAAATTATTTGGTTTGTAAGTTTTGCAGTAAAGATTTTAATGGTCTTTACATCATGATTTATTAAACAAAGGAAAAATATTCAAGGAATTTATTTTAGAAAGGGCTATGTATTTGGCAAAGAATACAATAGCCAGTATGCTTATTCTCAAGGAATTGAATACAACAATTTGGACGGTTTCTGGATATTGAACTTAGTGAAACCTACCACAAACCCTTCCTAGTAGAATTAATTCAGCAAAGTGAATAAAAAACTTATCTGTGTTAAAGACTGTCAGAGGTGAAGGGTCAAGAACTACCTTTTATACCTTTTCCTTTTCAAGTCCCCACAGTGACAGAATTATAAAAAGATGCATATGCAGTCACTGGGAGGAAGAAAATAAAAATTTTTTACAGTTGTGTTTTTCTGGTCCCTCCTTCTTGCTGCTGTACCTGCATAACATATCTGCTATTAAAAGTCACATGGGATTCACATACCTAGTAAAAAAATCTGAATACTCTGTCTCTTAATCAGAAAGCTCTGTTAAGTAAACGAGTTCAAAATGAGTAAACAATGGTGGCTTGACAGCCTGGAATTTCAGACGACAATAACACAGTGTTTGTGTTTTCAACAACTATGGAAGTTCCTGAGCCACGGGACAGTTCCTGTAAAAAACCTATGCAGAAGAAACTACAACTGGAGATTCTAGAACTACCCAAATTACAGAACTCTTCTTACTTAAAACCTAAATGTTAAACGAAACAGGGGAATGGTTCATGCAGTTGGATCTTCATAGGTAAAGCAAGGTCATTGACTAAAAAAGCCACAGAAACAAAACTTGTGATTGCAGCAACTGTCCTAATTCAGTATATAATACAGCCACAGAAGACAGTTTTTCTTCTAAAAAGTACATCTTTCAGTGCATGGGATATTACAGAGAAGGTCCAAGCACCAAATATTTTTCCTTGTCTAGACAGTTCACTCAAAGGACTCTTTTTTACAGCCGGAAAGGACATTTGCTTCTTTAATCACCCCATAAAGAGTGAGGCTTGTAATCGGCAATTCTCTTGCTATATGGAAGCAAAGTCAGGGGGAAAAACTAAGTATGAAACTAATATATCCTATGTCTATAGAGTGACTAAAGCAGTACTCTGTAATTAAAACCTATTTTAGAATCCATTAATCAGTGCTGCCTGCTTTAGTCAAAAGGCAAGATGTGTGCACTCACGCACACTTTTGTGCAGTTCAACACTGTGCTACTGTTTTCTGACAACCTGAACAAGATGAAGGCAACCTCAACCTCAAGCATGATATTTAAATCTCACTGAAATCTACTTACATAGAAATATGTCTGGAAGAGGAACTGGTTCCTAAGACAGGCCTGCAAAGTGATTAGAGCAGCAGAGCCCTGATTCTGAAACTTCCAGGGCTACCCATAACATGCATACATAAAAAGGAAGAAGTAGAGGTCGGAGAGCTCTGGTGGGATGAGTCAGTTTTTTTGGACTGCCTGTTGCAGCAGTGAGAAGCCAATGAGAGACATATGGGATGGGCCATGGAGACAGAAGAGGTGCTTGAGGCAGGGTATTGACTTAAACATCAGAGAACCTCTAACTTGACGTTTTGCCAACATATTTGACTAGTAGCCAGCTGGGTAAAACACCATCTTTACATGAACCCCAGTGAGCTCAACAAGGAACTAAGGAGCACTCGGAGAGCCTCCAGTTCAGAGAGCCCGGTGCAGTCAAATTTCTGAGCCTGAGGCCAGGCTGCAGTCGAATGTCACTGCTGCAACAAAAGTTTGTCTACATCTTGGAAGAAGACACAGTCTCCACAGCTGTTCAGTTTACTTTGGCCAATGGCCACAAAAACTCCATACCAGAACTAAACCACATGAGGATCTTAAATGTTTTGTGCTGTTGTTGTTTCAAACTTCAAAAAAACCCAAGTCAAACTCATACAAAAAAAGTCTGGAGATATGGAAAATCTGCTCCCCAGGTACAGAGAGGTGTGTGAATCCAGGAAAATTTTCTCAGGTTCTTCCTCTGATGGTATAAACAGTTATCCTCACTCACTTAACTAGAATTAAATTCACAGAGGTACTTAGTGTAAAGAACAGTAGCTCCTGCGGCTGGTAGCCACATGCTTTCTCAGTATGTCATACATTCCTTTTGTTTCTTCTTGCCTTTTAGCATGAAGCTGACACCACTACAAATATTGACACTGATGCCATCAGTGCTCCCTTAAAATGAATTTTTTCAAAACTATGGAGTTGTTTTTATTAAAATGACAGAATGGAGAAACTAATTGTGGTGGAAAAGGAGTGCTGCTGCTTCAGAGACTAGAAGTACCTTTGCTTCGCCAAGTTATTAAAATACTTTTCCAAGTGCTGAATATAAAGTCTGATCTGTATTCCATACACAACACCAATTACTTGTGAAGCATGCTCAGCTGGTTTTGTACTTGTTTTACTCTTCATTAAAAAGTTCCAAAACTAGTCACAATCCTGGAAATAAGATCTTGTGATTTCATCCTTTTCTATTTAGTAGAAGTTTGGCTTTTTTATTCTAACGGAGATTAACTTTGTATTACTTCCTCATATATGATAGCAGCCTTTCCCTGGAAACTGCTATTTTATTAGATGTCAGAGATGCAGAGGAGCTCACTGTTTCTGGTACATCTCCTAACAATAGATACGAATGACTTCAGATTTGTTGTTTTTTTTTTTTTTAAGTTGTGTTCCTTTTAAGTTGTGCTTTTTTTAATATCTGGGAGTTTGATTTCACAAGGTCAATAAGCATTCTTTTCTAGCTTCATTTTGAAATAAAGTGTTTGGCTTCTACAAAGAGAAGGCTGTATTCTTCACTAGCCACTTTCCCCCCCTCTTTTATAGCTATGCTCAAGAGTGAGGCAAAACACCTGCTACTACTTTTCTTGCAGAGCAATTGAAGATATGTGGCCATATCCTTCCCAAACACTGGGTGAAATGTATACATGCTGATGAAAGAGTCCATGAACATGCTTTGGAATTATCCCCATTACTTCAAATCATAAAATACTGCCTCCTCCATGAATCAGTGGAGTTACTCAGATTCGCTTTCTCTGGCCTACTAGATCAGGCTTTTGTCTTGGCAGTAAGAGAATGTTTCTTTCAACTAACACCATGATTACAAAATGAAGTAAATGTTTAGAGAGAAAAAAGCACTAAAGAACACTGGAGAATTTTTTATAATTACCAATAATAACTAAAGCACAAATGGTGTGTTTGATGTTATGCTATATCTAAATATACAGCACTCATTCCCTGACATCAAGCGTAACAGTGTTCCTGCCAGCACAGTATTTCATTTCATGAGAGATCACATTACTAAATACATGGCAGGTTATATGCCAGCTTCAGTAATAAAGCTGTAATGCTCGTTTTGCTCTGGTATAAGCAGGGAGATGCAACAGTCAGACACAAGTTTCAGTGTACTTCATCCACCAAAGGACAAACATTCTCACTATAGTTCACTAAGCGAACTATGAGAAGAATTGGCCCGTGAAAACCAATCACATATGCATTTACTGGCCTATTATTTGGGAGAGAGAATGTTGCTTATTTCTTGGGTGCTTGAGATCCCTTACCCATTGGTTCTACGACAGAGCTATCATCTGCTCAGCGCTTCTCCTCAGTATGCATCCAGCTGAAATACTACCATATAATTTTTTCCCCTTCTGAACTTTTCTGACAAGCCTTACTGTCTTAAACACTCCTCTCAACCATAAGAATAGCTATTCTTAATCTAGTTAGGGGAGAGTTTATTTTCTATCAGCATCACTGACTTCACAAAGCCACATACCTTCTTGGTATCACTGGGCACAAGTGTCCTGTTTTAAATTCAGTGCAGGAGAGCAGCATCACTTACAAATGTGTGTATACCATTAGCAACAGGATATATTACCATGACACAGCAATGCAAAAAACATAGTTACCCTAAATCCCAGGCTCCTGGTTGATGTTTCTATAAAGATCTAATGACTGCTATTTACTCCATTTCTGCCATTTCAAAATGCCTGAAGTTCTATAATAGAACTACTGGATTTCACTACAACTTCTCACTGGAGTTACTATTCTGTTACTTAATCTGTATATTTTAAATAAAAGTTTGGACAAGCAAGGTTCTGCTGTCTTCCACACAGCAATGAGAACATTCAGGTAGCTCAGGCTTGCTGACAATGCACTTAACCTTCAAATTAGATAATCCTGAATATTCATGTGCGTCTTACCCACAGAAATTTAAGTGGCAGATTTTAGAGTTAGTAGCGACTGACTGACTACTTTTCTCACCCTCCTAACAACAGCAAATCAATGGGAGTGAATTATTACAACTTGTCTCACCTTCGCACGTTCGTCCATCTGCAGACACAGAAAAGCCCCGCTCACATATGCACTGGTAGGAACCATCCGTGTTTAGACACTCTCCATGTGGTGAACAGAGGTCAGATCTCTCACATTCATTGATATCTGAAAGCACAGAGACATTTAGAGCTTTGCAAATCATCATAGCCTTAATATTAAGCCTAAATTCAATTAATCTTAAAAGCAGCTTCTATTTCCACTGGCTATGTAAATAGCTGTGTGAACGGCTCCTCTTCCAGAGTAACCAAATCTCCTGGGATCATTCTTAAACTCTGTATAGATGTCAGTATGTTCTGCTGCATCATACTCCTGCTACACCACTCTGTGATGAGGATGAGCAGAGAGTGATTTGTGGGAAATCAGCCTAAGTGCCACCCTAGCCCACATTTCTTCTGTGTTACAGGTATTCTCATCCACATCTCACTGCTTTTTCATGGCTGCACACCAGTCAACTTTGGTGTCTGACTCCACATGTTACTAGCAGGTTTGGAGCTGCATCTTTCCCAGAAGGCTGATTTTACATAATTTAAAGCCAAATGCTCTTTTTTGCTGATAGGGAGTGGGAATGATCCTAAAACATTGCTATATAAGAGCTCATTATAGTGTCTTTTATTTTGTTCTATTTTTAACTTAGAATGAATTTTCCAAACTTGTGAATCTGAAAAACAAGTATTTTTTTTTGATTGATGTCTCATGTTAGCAACCAAATCTGCCCTCAGAACTTAAGGACTTTATTATTTCATTAAGGTACTACCACTTTTATATAAATGATCATTCATGTTGTAATTGTACTTTTGTATTTTTTTGCTTTACAAAAACCCCATTAAGAAGCATTCAGTACCATGCTGCAACCAAACACAAATTTACAAACAAAACTGACCCATAAGGCTTATTCATCTCTCATCCAAACACTAGAATTTTTCATTCTTAATTGTACCTTTTGTTGCTTACAGCCATCCAGAATGTATTAAAGTAGCCAGCAATTTTGATATACTAGAGAAATCATGATTTCAATATCACCATCTCAAGACCATGACATCCACTATAGAATTTTCTCTAGCTACAAACTGATTCTAGCCTGTGTGTAAACCTCCCAGCCAGTGTCCTGAAATCATGGCCATAAGAGGAAAGAAAAGAGGCAGGCAGCTCAGGAAGTTGTATCTGCATGAGGTGCCTAAGGAAAAGTAAGTGCACTGTGCTGAACACAACACCTACATGAATAAAGCTTTCTCCTAATTCATAGTAAATGCAAACCATCAACTACCTCCTGAAGCCCTCTGAAAATCTGGAACGGTGGGAGATCAGCAATGACAAGGACAGTATTGTACCTTCTTATACTGAACTCAAGATTTAGCTGTCTTAAAACTGCCAGGAAAATACTGGAAACCAAACCAGCTGATTATACAAGGTAGAATGATGTATTAAAAGACAGGAAAACAAAATTACCAGTGTTAGGGAAATTGAGTATAATACCTCTGAAAGAGTAAACTGCACTTTCTCAAGTTTTGGAGTCTTTTCAACTTTCTCCTTACCAAAACGCATATCCCCAACTTCTAGTCTAGTCCAGATTCAAATTGCAGACACTGCACTCTGTGATAAATTTGCCAGTTTAATTCAATAGCTCTCTGTTTGCACTGTCTGTCCCTTAGCTGGCTCATAAGTGCTTTCAGTTTTGTTATATTTATCCATTTAAAATATGAGGCATATATCTACTACTTTAGATAGCAAAGTGAAGAGATTAGATGGGTATCAAAGATGCCACTGATTTCAGCTTGTGGTCAATTCTCTTTTATCTGCTAAAGCAAAGTCTAATACAGCACTTCTGTATGCTGAATGCAGTATTTTCTGAATTAGAAAGCAGTCACACAGAACACTCAGAACTTTTACAGGGAATTTAGTGTTTGTTGCAGATCTGCATTTGGATGAGCTGGAATCCAGATTCTCAGCTCAAGTCTGAACTGTGCATAAATGAGCAGCCAAAGCAAAGTCCAGTGTTCTGGCCCTTCAGCCATTTAGAACATGAACATGTTATCACTTTCCAGCTCTAATACCATAGTTTCTGTCTCACAAAAATGGTGGGCAAAAGTGATGAGGCATGCCTGGGTCTTGTGCCAACATGAAGATGGGACTGTTCAGAACTAAAACCTGGGAAGTGTTTTCCTGGGTTTGGCAATGCTGACTCAGTCTCAGATAACACATTCTCTTCATCCCCACCCATCCTCCACAAAGTACTGCAAGTGTTTTATAGAGGCAATATCTAATGTGACTTAATGCTAACAATGCAGCTCTTGTTGTTACAGCTCTGATTCACAACACATAGAATGTTCTGTCAAAACAAATGTTTCCAGGATTTGGGAAAAAAGCAGCACTGCATCTCTGTTAGTTCTAACACAGATTCCCTTTCAACTTATGAAGGCTGAGACTTCAGCCTCTTGAAGTAATTTCTCTGTATATATTTACAAAGAGAAGAGAATGAATGAGAACAGAAAATAAGAAGAGTAAGAAAGCACTACAAATGATAAATGAGTTTCTCTTCCTTAGCATGATCTCTGACTATCACAAGTTACACTTACAAATCTGCACATTTATAATAATGATCCAGGTTTTTTTACACCTATTTCATACCTTGACATCCCCTATTTGCTATCTGCTGGAAACCATCCGGACAAGTGCATTTGTAGGACCCTTCAGTATTTATGCAGCTTCCTCTTAGGCAAACATTGCTGTCTTGAAGGCATTCATCAACATCTGAAGAAAAAAGTCAACTGAATTATTAGATGATGTCAAAACAGATGAAAATTTTAGTATTTTCAACATAACTTGAAGCAACTGCGTGCATACATGGAAATCAAGTTTACTCTGCTTTAGGATTCTTTGTTATTTTCCTTTCATTGTGTCATCAAACTTCTCATATTTCTAGAGGGCTTTGAAATTTGAGTTTGTATGTGATTTATTCCTAGCAAATATGACTCATCTGCCATCTGCATCTCTCACAAAAGCACATCATAACAGTAATGCAGTTAAAAAGAAATCCAAGCAGCTGCACATTTAGAAGACAGACACAAAAACTACCTACTAATGCAAATTTAAAATAGTCTTCTTTGGACGTATTTAAACCTCCACAGAGAAATCCCTGAGCTGGAAGTGACCTGACTCAGGCATCCCCCTGAGAGTGGGCAAGCCCAAGCAGAGCTGGTGTGTCACAGCAGGCAGGACATGCCTGGGGAGCCTGCTCACACCACAGCCACGTGGGACAGGAACACACTGTGGGCACTGCTGTGCTAATGGGGGGCTTTCCATGCAGCTCCCGAGATGCAACACAGCCATTTCACAGGCTTTTAGCAGCTGAGTCATGAAGCTGCATGGCTGCTTTTGCACAGAGCTGCACCTCAGCCATAAATCCAGCTCCAGAGACCAGGCACACAGGATCTTGTTTCCCAGCTCCTATACACCATGTTCAGGATCAAGTCTCAGGCCTGCACACTCTGCCCTAGTGTCTCAATATCCATGGGATAAATGGCTGACACACAGCAGGGAAAGTTTCAGGATACAAACTAGACACAAGATAATCAAATATTTCAAGAACAGGACACTGGCACTCTCTCCACTGAAAGTATTTTCTTCCCATTGTCTTTGAAAGGGTTTTAAGGCAGCCCAGTGGAGGAAACAGAGCACAGCTACTCTGGGTACAGGATTAGGTCAGCAAGTGCCGACGTTCCAGTGACATGACACAGTTTTGGTTTCACTGCAGCTAAAGATCACAAGGTATTTGGTGCCTGTGCCTCTAAGTTTTAAAAGCAAACAGAAAGTGAGAGAGTTGAATTAAAAATACTGTCTCATAAGCAACTTCCCTCAGCCTCCACAGAGCCCTACCTAATAATCTACCCAGTCTATTGCTTTGATAATGTAGTTAGCTTCCTTTGAAAAACAGTAATCAAAGACTTTTCCCAGTAACTTTGATTATTCTGATTTCTTAAGTAAGGATTTTAGCTGATTAGAATTGTCACTTTTTCCTGTGCTGCAGGAATGAATAGCAATTGTAATTAAAAAAGAGGACATGACCTCATTTCTACATTTATCTTTGGAAGCCCACACTATATCATTCTCCTTGGGATTTAATCTATTTAATAAAAGTAAGAAATAGGGATAGCTTTCTTACACAAATGAATGTTATTGAAGATAAAATTGCACTTAATGTTGACAAAGTTATGACCTTTAGATAACCACATGTTTTATAACCATTTTCAACTGCAAAATAAATTGTGGCTTATTTAAAAAGCAATTAATTTTGACTAGGAGCATGAGAAAAATCAATGACTCTCTTGTGCTAAGTTAATGCCAAGTCTCACAACAAGAAGGTGTCTTCTGCCAAATTCAGTAAAAATGCATTATTTTCCATATAGGATGCAAACCTCCCTCTCTCTGATGCAACTCTTCACAGATCCTATGAGTGCTTCATGAGAATCCCCAGAAAAATCAGAGGCAGTAACTCATGCTTGAAGAATTCAATGCTTTTTATCACCCTTTACACATGCATGTCTTGAACATTTTGGCTAGCAAAATCTCTGAAAGCTCTAAGAGAAGAGCAGAGACTTATGCTTCTGACTTTCTTGCAGTAACACAGGTTCTTTGAGATGTACAGTCTGTACATAAGAACTGCTGGAGCATATTCCCATTCCCTTTTGGTTAAGACAAGGCCTCACAGGTGCGCTCACACTTCGTGCTCCCTCTTATTCAGAGCAACAATGAGCAGAAAGTCTCAATGTCACTTCATCTCAAGAACAAGTTGCTGAATGACAGACCAAGGCAGAAGATAAACACACATGTGGGTGTGTATCTTGAAGATATACTGCATGTATACATTGATGTGTACCAGTTATTTGCAAATAACTTATTCTTACACAAGTAAAACGCTGCACAAGGGCTTCCAGACAAAAACTTCAGCCACAAGTTGCAAAAAGCAGAGCTGAAAATGAGCACAGCATAATTCTGCTGAATTCCGCAATACCCCTAGAAGTTTGCACAAGTTATAATGATCAAAGCAGCAAAACGCTTCTTGCATGCAACATCTTTAAGAAAACGTCTGCCCCAGATGAAAACCTAATTATACAAACACATTTCTTCCAAGTGGTTTGCTAATCACATTTGTTTTACAGCATCACACATTTTTTGGGTATCCTCTGATGTGACAAATGCCCACACCTGGCTCTTCGAGAAACTGGACAAAATTTGAACCACTTTGTTCTTTCCAGACAATTGTGCTGTGCTATGCTCACAGTTTTTGTAATCTCTTTTCTGTTTTCTCTGTGAAGTGTTATAAAACATCAAGGTAAATAGGCTAATCCAAAAATCAGAGGCCATTATGTGGAGAAACACTAGATGCCTTCTTAAGGCGATTTTCTCTTTAGTTTCCAAGGTGCAAAAAGCAGTCTATAATATCCTGTACTTCAGAAAATTTTGAAGGGATATAATGAAAGCACAGCAGAACTTCTTCCACTTCAAGAGATTAATTATTTTTGCAGGACTTCCAATATTTACAGAAGTCTTCAGTGAACAAACCATGGCTACAGAAATTAACCATTCTGTCACTGGGTGGAGAAGCTGTAAATTTGGTTCCAGACTTTTAAATTAGACAAAGATCCTGGGGTAAGGGAATGGTTTTACTCTTTTTCCTTATTTGATATGATCCCTCTTCTTTTGCCTTGAAAATGCCTGAAACTATTTTGTCTTGAAAACTGCCTTTGAGCATGATCAAGAAAGAGTTAAAGTGTGGACCTATTGTGACAGGCCAGGTGATGGAGAGCTGCAACAGCTACCATGACTTCTTGGGCTGTTTGAAATGCACCAAAGCAGTCTGAGAAGTTTGAAATTTCATCTGAAGTCCACTCTGAGCCACTTAGATGAGCAGTTGTCACAAATGATAGCATATTATCTGTTCTGTCTTTGGGAGGCAGAAGCACCTGTCCCCCATTACACCACATTTTTCTTTGATTCTTGACAGAGTATCTTCACATCTGCTGTAATTAATGAAGTTCTTGAAGCCAGATGAGAACAAAATTATTTGATGCAAATTTCTAGTCCATTGCATCATCAGCCCACATTTCTTGAAGCTGATGCAAGAGACGCTGGTACTCAGCATGAATGATGAGAAGACTGTATTAAGTTCTTCCACAAACATATTGTCCAAATAGCTCAGGACCAAAGAGTATCAGTGTGCTGAGGAGATTTTTATAAGATATCCTTATTCTTTGTTGATGAGAAATTCAAGAGTTCCTGTCACTCATGGAATGTGGACAATCCAGTATAATCAGTTATGATAAAGTCTGTTACAAGTTTGTCTTGAGCAAACAGCATTTGGTTAGCCCAGGGGGAACTGCTCTTCTGCCTGCATCATTTGAAGAGGAGGATTCCTGACCTATTGCTGTGAGGGAGAGGTGAGGACTGCCTTCCAAGTGCTGTGTGGAGGATAACCCAGCAGCAGAACACTGTTTGTTAGAACAGCTGTAAGAAGCTGTACCTTGTAAGGGATCAGCAGTTACAGAAAGCACACCAGAGACTAAAAAGCTTTTATGAGCTAACACCTCATGTACAGTGAAACCTTAACAAATGCTTCTTAGCTACTTCTCCCTGCTAGTGTGAGATAAGAAAGCAGTTGAGGTAGAATCTTTTCTGGAGCTTGCTGGTAAGTAATCTTGCATTCTCAAGGTGACCATGAGTAGTGCAGCAGATGTACCATATCATATGGTAGCCCACAACAGAGAAGAGGGAGTAGCTTTGAAATGCTTCAATAGAAAAAAATATCAGTTTGCCAATTACTGGACAATTAAATTGTTTTACGCTTGCTGGTAAGTAATCTTGCATTCTCAAGGTGACCATGAGTAGTGCAGCAGATGTACCATATCATATGGTAGCCCACAACAGAGAAGAGGGAGTAGCTTTGAAATGCTTCAATAGAAAAAAATATCAGTTTGCCAATTACTGGACAATTAAATTGTTTTATTGAGAGATAAGAGAATGTTTTTTTTTTCCTTTAACACAGCATTTCTTGATACATATATTGTACATCTTTCACTTCTTACTTTTGTTTTTGCAAGCTCAGTACCTAGATTGCATTTTGAGGCAGTGCAAGCTGTGAGCTCCAGTAGATCCTGCTGGAACTTGTCATCTACTAAATACTTTTCTTTCATGTGCACTCTTGCCAGTGCACATGTGTGATTGTGGTGGCTGGCTGCAGGTTCCCAAAACCAGCTGGAGAAGAAGTTTTAACTAGCTGGCCCCCATGAGAATAGCATATACTGGCAGAAGCTTTTGTAATACGGAGCCTCTATGTCAGAACTTAAACAACAAGGTTTGGAAAGGCTGACTTGTTCTTGGTAATAATATCAACTGGTCTTCCAATCTTACTGTTGGAAGCACATGTCCTCACTTTTAGTATGTGGAAAGGTGACAGGGACTATTTCTAAGAATCCATTAAATATGTGGCTGTGTTGGTGGGAACAAAAGGTTGGCAGTGTAGAGAAAGAAAGAGAGGCAACATATATTTCTTCTCCATTCTTAAAAGAGTTCACTCCTATAGCTGAAATACTCAAGATCTTATTGAAAAAATTAGTCAGTAGCTGAGTCCCTAAGCTTACCTTCACACTGATCTCCAGTAGATGACAATGAGTAACCTTGGCTACAGATACATCTGAAAGATCCTTCTGTGTTCCTGCAGCGTCCATTCATACAGACTGATCGCTGCTGGCATTCGTTAATATCTGCAGAGACAGTGAAACTGTTACACATCTGAAAATAACAATTACTCATCAAACGGTACAAAGACCAAGTCTGAACAAAACAGCAAAGCATAGTATCAGTATTCAGTACTGCTTAATTTGTTTGTGTTTATTAAATACAGACAATGTAATGCATAAAATTATATTAAACTGCAGACTGTTGTTTTCCTTGAGATGACTGTGTTCAGCATTCTCTCCTGTAACACCAATTTATCCCTCATGCACAATGGGGTACACACAGACTCAGAAATACACACACATGCTGCCTGCCTGAGAGCTGCTTTTGTTTCTGTTATATCTGGCAGAGGTAACAAGTCAGCCGCTCCAGTGAATCAGCAAAACCCACAAAATACTTTCCAGCAGGATCACCACCTTTTAACAGGGTGTGGTTTTCAGATGCACACTGACAGGCTAATCCCCTATTAAGTTAAGACTCCTTGAAATTCTTGCCTTGTAGCAGTATTAATCATCTAACTGCGGGGAAATGTCTCTTTGCTTCCACAACACTGCTAATCCCTCTGTGCTTCAGTTCTCATAAACTGGGGTCAGCCTGAGCTAGCAGATGGATCTGAACACCAAACTTATATTTTCCTATGGAAAACTCCAAGTATTGGAGGCGAGTGGCATTTTGAATTCAGAACATAGCACATGCCTTGTTTGAGCTAGGAAGCCTATTTTCCCTCTGTTATTGGCAAAATATTCATTAAGAAGCAGTGTTTAAATTGACATGGTGAGTTCTTGGTCACTTCTAGCATTTTGGCACAGCTGAATGTCTTTCTGGAAACACACTTCAATTCAAACAGGAGAATGTTACTCAATGAGGTTTTTCAGGTCTGTGTTATGGCTGAACAGTCTGACCTCTTAAGTAACGGTTCCTTGCAACCACAGAAGTTTAGAATTTAAGGATCACTGAAATCTGTGAGGCTCCATGAAGCAGCTGGGCATGTGTACAGGTCCTTACTTAGAAGGGTGCACTTTAAGAAGAACAGTCTGCACATGCCAGCTCAGCTTGGCAAGGGCTCTTTTCCATGAAAAGCTCAGAGGAAGCAGTCAAATTTTGTCTACATATTTTCCCCAAGATCAGTCTGCTGTGTGTCCTGAACAGCACATTTAACTCACTCAAGACACTTAACTTACACTGATGTTTTGTTTCAAACTTCCTGACAAATTTATATGAACGATCATTTAGTTTTACTGTATTATTTTTAGCACTCAGAAGTCTGAAAGTGTTTGGTGTTGTACAGAGACACTTAGGGAAGGCTGAGGGAAAGGAAAAAGAAGGAAATCCAACATCTGACAAGAAACATGTACGTTTCTGTGTGCTTCCACAGCCTGGAGACACTGTCCTAGATTTTCACCATTAGGGAAAAGTTTCAAGTACCCTCTAGTTAAGGAGAGGAATATTCATACCTCCTGTACATGCTCTAGCCCCTCAGACTACTTCACTTTAACTTCAGACCTAATTTTGTTCTACTGGAGCAGTCCAGTAGATGGGAATTTTAGACGTGGAAGAAATGTGGAAACTGAGACTTTGGAGGCACAGGAACTGTTCCTAGAAATAGACCACCAAGCTCTCTCTCTCTCTCAGTGTACTGCTGGAAATAGAGACACCAGCGCAGGCAGGGTTAACTGCTCAGGGGAACTGACACTGCTGGGCTCCGAAGGGCAGCAGCCTAGGTTTTTTGATTTCACTCACCCACATGGTAGGAAAAAAAAAGATAGAAAGAAAAGGAAAAAAAAAGATAGAAAGAAAAGCAAAAGCCACTGTCCTTAAGGCTCTGAAATGCCAGATATGCCACGGTTTTTGCAAAAATTCCAGTTTAGCAATATAAATATTACTACATGTTCTTGACTGGCTTTATAACACATGTCAAGATCTACAATGTGATCATAGAAACCATAAAATGGAAATAGACATTCTTACATTTCTGTGTTTTTAGCATCAGTGTTATACATTTAAAAGCAAGATTAAAAAATATTAAAAATATTATCTAAAAGGTAAATGCAACCTTATGAATTTTAATAATATTCTTTCTTACCTTCACACTGATCCTTTGATGCAGAGAGTTTGAAACCCTGGGCACAAAAACACCTGAAGGATCCCTCTGTATTTTCACATCGTCCATTTGTACAGTGATTGCCATACTGACATTCATTTATATCTGTGAAGAGAAAGGAAGTGCAAGAAATTAACTGGGGTACAGCCATCTTTCAGTTGAGCTTGGGAATATATTCAAATCACATCATAAGCATGATTTTTATTCCTGAGGAATTTATTTCAATGCAATTTTAGCACTTCATGCAGGTCCCTTTGTGAGGCTACTCTACACACTCATCAAGGAACTTAACTGGATTATGCAAAATCTCTCCTAGTCACAAACCATCCTTTCTTTAGCAGGACTTGAAAGCAGCTTTTATTTCCTATAAGCTATCCCATAGACATCTACTTTCATCCTTCTCTGAAAGGTATTAATTAGATGGGGCACTTTCTTTAGCCAACATGAAAATTGCTGTGTTGCTACTTAACAGTAATTTTCAAAAATTCCTTCTGAATGCAATTTGTATAAATCAACAAAGCAAAAAGCAAACATAAAAATAAAACAAGAAACATATTTTGCTATAAATCCAGCCAGAATTAATTCTGCATTCTAAAATAACAATTAGAAGTGGTTTTCACAGGAAAAAAAAAATTCAAATTTTATTTCTTTCTTTCAGGGTTGCAGTAGTCATAGCGTGTCCTTGTTTTACCAAAGAATGCTGTATTTTTTTAGCTTCACTGACACAGGAAAAAAACTACTCTTTGTTTGTTTTTATGTGCCAGAAATCATATTACTCCCAATTATCCTGTCTTTTGCCACCACAAAGCACACAAAATCCATCAGCATAAAAAAGTGCTAATTATTTGAGGCATTTAAGCCATTCAGACAGCTGTAGCACAGGGAGAGCCGGAAGATTTGACATCTTTAAACCACCATCATAACCCTTTTTTGCTATTGTGAATATATGCAGTAAGTATTTTTCTCACATGTATTTAGAGGCATGGCTCTCTGCAAGCTCCTGTACCACCTGCCTTTGACAAAGCCCATCTCTCCCCTAGACACACACAAAATCACCATTATCATCCACATTCCCAGTGACCTACAACTCTCAGTTCCTCACTTGAGCCTCTAGCTCTATAAATAAGATGTCCTGCTGCAGCCTGACCAAGCAGGAGTGACATCCTCCGGGATATGACAGCACAGATCCACAGGTGCTGTTCCATGGCATTCAGCAGGTGCTACTCCTCATTGCTTTCTCCAAGGCTTATCTCCCACTCACAAGTGCTGCAAAATGTGCTTGCTCTACAAAATACAATCTTTGCTCTCAATGTACATGATCAATGCTCTAACTGAAGAATCTGTTCAAACACAATTCAAGCACACAAATTTCCAACCAAACAACAAAACTGCTTCTTACAGATTCACTTTCATCTCCAAGCTGTTTGACAAAGAAACCTGGAATACTATTTCTGATTTTTGGATGGGATTCAAAGATCAAGAGTCTTCCACATGAAGCCAACAGAAAAGCCAGGAACAGAACTTGAATTTTCTGAGATGAAATCCAGAGTTATAACTGATTCTGTTGGTGCTCCCTATAGTAGGGCTAGAGGTATTTGGATTAGCTCTGCTTACCTCTGCATTAGTTTTGGTATCTTTAATGGGATCCTTAAAACTGTACAATTTGAATATTGATAGTTAAACCATGCAGCTTCAAAATCCACCACAGTGATAATCACAAGGATGAAGTGATTTAGAAAGTTTTGTCAATCTACTTTTTAAATTTGTTCATCAATATACAGAAGTGTGCTCTAGATACATCATGATATCTGACTTTATTTGAATGTAAAAATGTGCAGAGAGAAAAATGGAATAAAAATTAATCACTGGTTGAAAGTAAACTTAAAAACCAGTTAATTATTTCAAGTAGTCCCTGTACAACACAAGTGCACTGAGGGACTTGGGACAGTGACAATTTCAAGACAATGAGGAGTCAGGCTGTGCAAGTGTCCTTTTCCATTTCTTCCAACACGCATTGAACATTCCCACCTAAACTCCAGTTAAATGTAGCCTACCCGAGTTTGAAGTGAACTGATGGACTTGGCCTAATGAAACAGAAGTGGTTATGTTCCTGGCTTTAAATCCTACAAGATTACAATATAAATGGCATCAAAGACCAATCTGTAGGATTGTCACACTAGATTTTTTATGGCATAAAGTGCAGGCAGAGGAATGAAGTGAGGTAAAAAAATACTGAAAACAGCACTGTGGAAAAACAGAAGAGCTGCAACTGATTTAAACTAACAGGAGAAACAAATGAATTTATGGAACAATGGATTTAAATATCCTTCACAGATAACGGGAAATATTTCCTTTTTGGTGTATTTAAATGGTGCCATATTGCAGAATTACAGAGTTAAGAAAAAAATGTCTGCATTACATTTTCTAAAATATGTATGGCTCATTTCCAACATGATGTAAGCCTAGGATAAACAAAAAATGGACTGATCACATCACTAATGAAGTGAGTAAGAATGTCTAGGCTTAGAACATTTCATAAGACAAAGGAAAAAAGGAAAGCTACATGAAGTAATACAAGGAAAAAAATTGTCACTTTAAACTAAGACATATTCCTTACATGACTTAGTTCTGAGCAAAGAACTGACTTCTCTCATTTCCCTCCTACTAACCTGGTCAGCAAGAATGAAACAACTGAAAGTTTTGTCAGGGAATTTTCAACCAGGCTATTTCCATAATAGGTACAGAAATAAAGCTTAATATTGAGAAAGAAGGCAAAATTAGGCCAACATTTTTGCAAAAAAAAAAGAAAGAGTTAAGTAAGAGCACTCTTAACAGAATACATATGCCACATTCTTTGCAAGGGCACCAGGAATGCAGGCAGGTGGGCAGGAATGAAACAAAGATCAATGTGGACTAATTAGTGCAAAAAGAAACCCATTAATTTGTTGTAAACATTTTGTAGCTTGTTACAACTCCATTAAATCCGTGAAATTACCTGAGAAACACATTCCTCCACAGTAAGTCAAATGACAAGACCAAATATGCAGCTATGACATGGCAGATCAGACAGTATGACTTCTTCAGAAAACAGGGTAGTTGAAAACAGTGTAATCTGCACAGCAAAATTGGTGGTGAGGTTCTGACAGCCACACCATTGGCTCACGGCAACTTGGCTGTAATCTTGATCCATAGATCAGCCCCACACCTGCAGCTGGAGCACAGCAGATCCCAGCCACCAGAGCTGCTTCAACCAAACACTGCCCTTAGACTGCTTTGTGAACTGCACCGCATCACAGCACTGGAGCCATCACAAAATAAGCCATGGAAGTACACTGACAGTCTGCCCTACAAGAGTAATGCAAACACCCTCTGTGCAGGTTACTGTACACCTGTGTAGGTAACATGGTTATTCCAACAATCACAATTATAGCACATGTGATACATGGAGTGGGCAGGAATGTTCGCAACAGATAGCAGATCTTTCACAACTGATGCTAAATTTAAGTTTCTGGTAGTGTTCCAAAAAGTGGCACTCCAAAACTGCAGAAGATTATTTCCTTTTGCACAATGGATTAATTTGCTCTTTCTTACCTCTATTTCAAATAGTCAAAACTGATTTTGAAAAAAAACACATTAATCTAACATTTACAAACAAATCAACAAAAGTAAAATGTGAGAAATCTGTCCTAAACTCCTAACCTAAAGTTAGACAAGGGGCTTTAAGATATGCTAATGTTTTGTTAGAAGTATAGATAATTAAAGAGTTTAATTAACATGCTCTGTAAGCAAACTCTCAAATTCCACTGAAAAACCTGAGTTGCACTGATGTATTAGCACTCACTGCTCTTTCCATTTCCAAATAACAGCCTATTTATATTTCACTGACAATACATCCCTTTCTGTTCTGTATTTTCTATTTCAAGAATTTTGTTTTCTAATTATATTATTTGTAGTCTAGATTTATCTACAGTAAAACAAGATTTCCTCTTACGTACTGTGTCTGAGAACATAAAGCAATTTCAAAAATCTCATATTTTCAGTTATTCTTGCATGAAATGGGGAGCCAGGGCACAGTGATGTCATCAGGTTGTAACACTGATTGAATATGAAACACAGCGCCTCAGAACAAGGACTACAACCAGAGAGACAAAGAGTACTGAACATACCATGGCACTGTCCATTCCAGCCTCTGAACCCCACTCTGCAAGGAATGCACTGGTAAGAGCCAGGAGCATTAAGGCACTGTGCATCGGGACAGGTAGTTGGAGTCAGGCACTCATCGATGTCTTCAAAAGAGAGGATAAAAGGAAATACTGGTCAAAGCCATAGCAGAACACTGAACAATAATCTGGTTACTCTGACTCCCCTCCTGAGATAATAAAGCATTTTAAGAGTTCTGTAATTTATCTGGTAGAGGCACAGGAAAGAACAAATTCACACAGATTTGTAGCAGCAAAGGGGCAATTCAGAAATAGAGTAGCTCATAATACATGCAACTGAATCTGAATTCTCTGTTATACTAAAAATCTTTGGTAGGTCTTCCAGAACATCCAGCATATCAGATTTCTGGCTACCACAGGTAAAAATAACTTTCCTCATGTTACTCCTTTATCACAGTATTTATCATATTCCTTTATCATAGTATCATATCTTACTATAGGAAGAATCTGAAGTGCCTCAGATTCTTCCTATAGTAAGACTTTGGAAGTTCATTGGAACAACAGTAAAATTGTAACTCTGGCCTCCAAAAGCAAAGCACAATTTGGTGTTTTCCAATGCTGTAGAGTTATTCAGCATGCAAGTGCTATTGGGACTAAAAACATAATTGTGTGAATGAGAATCAAAGAGGTTTACATGGAGTAAGGAGTTAATTTTGTCTGAAAGACAGCACAAGCCACATCACTGAGGCTGGCAATGTTTAAGGTGAGAGAGGGACTTTCTGCATCAGGCAAGGTCCTAGACTGCCCATGACAAGAAGAGATAGGTCCTGAAAAAGTCATGGAACTCATGTTCAGGCTCTGAGCAAGAACAACTTCTTATCCTGCCCCAAGGAAACTCAGACATCCAACATATGCAATGTAGAGGAGACTGCACACAGAAAACAACATTCAAAGACAAATTGCTGTTAAGTGACCAATGATCAGAAGATTCTGGAATTAAAACTGTGTAGGCAGCCTCCTTCAGTCTGCTCGCATGTGGGAGTTCACTTTATAATATGGTATTTAATTACACAATAATTATAATATTTTCCATTAAATACTTCCTTCATGCAGTGCACAGAACTAATTAAATTGTCAGTCACCTCTAAACTCAGCTTCCTAAGCTTCCATCCTTTTCCTGCCCCAGGCCTAGCAGTTTTGTCTTCTGCAATTGAGGATGGCTGCTTGAGCACAGATATTAGGGAGGGAATTCGCTCCTAGTTTTGAGAACAAGCTCACAGAACTCAAGGAGCTCCCAACACTCATAATTTAACTGGACAATGCTCCAAGGTTGAGAGAATTGAATATTCCAGCTCCAAACAACTCACTGGATGTAGGCAAATCACATTTTTTCATAAAATCACAATTGTCCAGCTTAGAATACTTTCTCGTAAAAACACCAACAGGTTTCTTCAGCTGCTACAAGGCAGACCTGCAAAAGTGTCTCATTAAACTGCTGTGGGAGTTTGATTTATTTTTTTTTTTTACTTAATTAACAAAGAAAATTACACTTCTGCTGTAATTTCTTCTCAGAACTGTCTGGACTGTGTCTGCCTTCAGAACATGAATGATGTACCTGGTACAGAAATTTTTAGTCAAAGTCTAAATCTGGAAAAGCATAAAAAAAATCACAAGAAGATTCTATAAGAATTCTTCATCCTATGCAAGGATGTTCAGCTGTGACTACAACATTGTTCTACAGAAACAACAGAATTTACAAGAACATCTATGCACTCTTTACATTCCCCTGGCTAGGTCTGTGACAGAGCTTGTGTGAGTACAGCTTGAAGGCAAAATGAGGATGGGGTGAGGAAGTGCAAGTGAGCTGTGAGTACTGTGTGCAGCTTGGAGGATTCTTGACTTTGTTTTTGAACTGTGGAGGGGGTGGAAGGAAGTTTTTTGTGAAATTAGAAATCTGTCACTAGAGTGATGACATGGTGAAATGATTCCCCAAATGTGTCATTTCCTTGGTTTGATGGATCAATGTAGGAGCATTTTCCCCTTAAGCAACCTTAAATAACTTTCAACAGAGAATTTGGTTTCAGAAATTACATTTTAAGCTAAATTATAGAGGACTACCACCACACTATTTAAAATACAAGTTTATAACAAATTTCATGTAGTGTAATAGTCTGATTTCTAGCCTAATTGAATTACAGATTCCCTAGTCAGAGAAGATTTGCAAAGACTAATTGTAAGAGTAGAGTCTCTGAAACATTTAAATAAAAAAAATGGAATAAGACTCTTTTAGCATTGCTCAGAGCAGCAAATATATCCATGACAGCTTTAAGTTGCTTATTTTCCAGGCAACCTAACATGTCAGCAATTTTATTCTATCCTATGTAACTTAGACTAAAGCATAAACAAAATAATGTTTAAAATGAAATTATTTCTTGGGGTTTTTAGTCCACAATTCAAGTTGAAAATGAAAAAAATACCAGGAAAAGAGACCAAAATATCACACTAAAAAGTAATGTGAAGTTTTGAAGGTCAGATATGCTAGGATCTCCTGCAACATGAAATATCTGCTTGATATTGATATTAAAAAGTCAGCCTATAATTTGCTACCTGATATAATATAGGAAAAGTTAATTTCTTTTTTTTTTAAACAAAAACTTGGCAAGCAGGTAAGGACTAACAATGAAGTTAGTGATGCCATGGCAAGAGATGATAAAATGGCTGTTTCAAGATGGTTCTGTACACAGTGGGGGAACTCCTTTACAGCATCTTAAATTCAAATAGCAGGAATTGAATTGCAGTTCCAGACACCAAATAATGACAAAGATTGAAGAGTACTCACAAAGGCTTCTTGTTTAAGATTGCACCCTGAGATTTGTCCCTTTGCAGCTCAAGCTGCAGTGCAAAGCCTCCCTTGAATAGCAGGGAATGTTAATCATTCCAAACAGCAGTAGTTTGGCACTGGTTTTGTGCTATCAATAAATGGTGCAATGAAGTGCTATCAGTATCAATCATCATCACCAACAGGGAAGAGTCCAGACCTACCTTCACATTCCCCTCTCCTGTTCATTTGGTATCCACTATCACAATATTCACATCTGTATGAGCCAAGAGTGTTTATACAAAAGCCTTCTCCACAAGTGTGAGGTCTTGAACATTCATCAAAATCTGCAGATGACAAAGAGAAGTTCAGAGAAGCTGCTTCACCATCAAAGTATCAAATGCTTGCACCTCCTCAAAACTCTGCTTTAACTAAACACTAAGTAGTAAGTTTGGATTTTTGAAGCTGTTTGCAAGCCACCTCGCTGCTTGTAATCAGAGAGACAGTGAGTTTGAGAAACAGCCAGGGTATAGAAGGTGGTCTGGGAGCATCCCTATGGCTGCAAACACAATGCGAGTTGCTGCATGCATGCAGCGCCCAAGCCAGCGCTAACCAAAGCAGACCACAGCCCCTTCAGGTTGCTTGTGCTGCTTTGTGAAGTCTGTGGCTGTTTGCAGCTGTATTTAAAAATAGGGCTTGTTTCAGCTTCTACTCATTGAAAGAGTGTTGAATATTTGTATTTTACACAGCAGGTGTTTTTACTAATTGGTAGTTTTCCTAAACTATAAATGATATACTGAATAAATTCTTGTTTTTCAACAAACAAACATTCTGAAAAGGAGTATCAGCTAAACAGGTGCTTTGCTCACCACAACACCTGGTGAGAGACAGTGAAATATACTTCCAGACATCAGTCCAGACCACTGACATTGAGGAAAAAAGAGTTGAAAAGGGAACTTTAGGAGGGCTTAGCTAAGCTTCTTGAATAATTTTGATATTTTTATTTTCTATAAAGGAGACTAGTTATTACCAACGCAGTCAGTTCCATCTTCACTGGCCATGAATCCAGCTTGGCAAATACATAGGAAACTTCCTTCTGTATTTTCACAGCGTCCAAGGGAACAGAGATGTGGTGCCTGATCACACTCATTAATGTCTGTAAAAGAAATGAAAACATAAGACTACAGAATAACATATATAGTTGTGATTCCTTTTGTGCATTCTGTGCCATGCATTTGAAGAGACTGATCTTGTAATTATTTTAACTACTGGAAAAGGTAAATACATTTTCTCTCAGAGATGAAAAAAAGATGCATTAAATAGTTTTGGTTGGAGAAAAATGCTCTTATTGGCTTAGGCTGTAAGAATATTGCATTGGCCTGAAGAACGTGACATGATTACAGTTCAAATCACTACACTGTGTGCAACATGAGCACAAGCAGCAAGCATGGAATGTTAATAAAATTTGGATGAAAAAAAGGGATTCTAAGTTGCCATTTGGCTGTGTTGCATAACTTATTTTTCAATACTGTAGTTGCACCTGACAGCATGTGTTACAGCGTGAAGCTGCTGAGCTTTGGTGGCATGAACATTTTATAGCATATAATCTGTAGATACAATACACCCTTTCTGATGCAAGTTACAGAGGAACCAGTGTACTCTGAATGAAGAAAAGATACCAATACAGCTGCTTCCAAATCTGAAACAGCTCATGTAGGAGCTTTGTGCTTTGTGCTCTGCCTTATGCTCATCAGAGAATCATCGTCTAGAATTCACTAGCTCAAAAGGGGATGGAGACCTTACTTTGCAGATCTCTCACTGTGCTTCTGAGTTGTTTATGATATACTTTCTCTTTTCAGTAGCAGGCTGAAAGGAATCATCTAACAAAATGCCTGGACTTAGTCTGCCTGCAGAGCTGGTAGCTAGGTAAATCACTGTGAGAAACAGGCACAAATTCATTCCTTTTCCAAACAGAAATGTATTTCTTCCTAGTAGACTGACTTTTAGGTACCTAATACACAGCTGAGAGGAGATGGTCTGCCTATTTCTTTTTCTCTCACATCACAATGGGAGATGTTTTCACTCCATTTGATTAAATTCACACTAATTTTAGAGCAGCTGAAAGGCTGTATTAGAGACTACCTCACACATTTTATTTGGCATAGAAAAAAAAGCCTTGTAGTTTGAAAGCATTCAACAGAGGAAAGAATGGCTGACTGCTCTGGAGAGATTTCCCTTAACCACATTCTTCATTTCAAGCATTTCATAGCATGGTTATTTCAGATTTTTGAAAGCATCATTTCATACCAATGCACTTCGTCTGTTGATCATTAAGTTTGTACCCCTTGTAGCAGACGCAAGTGTATCCCACAGGCAAATTAACACAGTGTCCTGCTCCACAGATATCAGGATTAACTGTACATTCGTTGATTTCTAAGCAAAGAGAAATTTAATGTTAAACTTACATAGTTCAGTAAGTGCACAATACTCTGTAATCCAAGTAGAAAGCTCAGGCATGAAAACAACTGTAAATCAAGTCTGCAACTCCTGAATTTCTCTAATGGATCCCTTATCTGGAAGAATCTAGAAACCATCTGTGCTTCTCCTAGTGACATAATCTTATGTCTCATCCAAGATCTATAAATCAGTACATAAAATTTAAAGTAAAATGAAGATAAGATAAAATAAAAAAATATATATGGCTCAACCTTTGCATTGTGCATTAAGAAAATACCTGCAGTGAGTTTCTGATTACAGCGGGTATCCTGATTTATAGAATACTAATGGCTTGGGTGTATTTTGTAAGATAAAGAGATTCAGATATGGGCAGCATTGGATGCTAAATCCTTACAGCAGTTTTAGAAATTCCTGAAGTATATGTGTCACTGCAGAAAATACTAATGACTGTCTTCAGTTGCATCAAACTAAGGTTATATTGCAGTATGGACTGGTAATTCCTGAAAAAGGAGAAATTAACTGTAAAGAAGAGTTGTTTATCTAGACTATTTAGAAACAGGTCACATTTAAATTTAACTAAATTTTAAAGTACAGAAATAAGGCACTCAAAAACTTCTCAGCTTAAACTGCAGTCAGTTTTTAAAATCCTGTTTAGGATTTTGTCCTACAAATCTTACTGCACTTTTACTTTATTATTTCTGAACAACATTTTGATTTATAGCACACAACAATTTCTAGTTTTACTAATTTTCGTGAAGACATAAAAAACAGAACATGGAAAATTCCCAATTTCTTTTTACTAACTGATGTGAGCTCCCAGCAAGGTAATTTTCTCTCCTTGTAAAGAAGCTGGAAGCTGGCTGGCAGAAGGGGCACAGTCACAGAAGAGCTGACTTCCAAGTTCTACTTTGATGATCACAACTATTTGAACCTTTGTATGGGATTGATAAACTGTAATTATAGCAAACTGAAGGCAGCAGTTGAATGCTTACAGATAGACAGGATACTTTCTCTACTCTTACAGTACATTCAGGAGGATTTAACTGCAGACAGAATTGTACAAACAACTGGGTGATTTATACCCTGTGTGCATTGCATCAACTCAAAAATCCATTCCTGCATGAAGGAAAGCCATTGTGAAGAATTCATTTTTTTATTAAAGTATGTGAAATTTCTTCCTCTGAATGGAAACCAGTATAAGTAGTACCTCTTTGTAGGCCTAAATATCTCTACAATATACAAGAATGCATCTTACAGTATTTACCAGGATATTGCAATCACTTCAAAGCCTGTGTTCATTCTGGTTCATTCTAACCAATGTGAACTGTAATACTCTCATGTATACAAATATGGTACATTCATCTTCTAGTTTCTAAATGTATACCAAAAGAAATTTTGATGTCTTTTTGACACAGCTGTCATTTAGACAAATTTCAGCTATGGCAGGTGCATTACTTGCACTTCTGTTATTTTCACTTCTTGACATATAGATGCAGATGAGGCAACTCTAATACATCAAAAAAGGATGAAGCACAAACATCAAAAGAACATTTCAAAATAGATCTTACAGTAATGTCTCACCTGCTTTTTGTAGAACATTCTGATCTACATCCCTTGAACTCTACACCCCTCAATGAACATCATCATGTATACTTCATGAAAACACATGTAGACTGTCTAACAACCCGACTTGTATTCAAGAAGTATTCAGTTCTGGACTTGCCTCGCAGATTAGCAAAGAAAGTCCAGAACTGAATCTGAGGTGAATTATTAATTTTATCTTCTATCCTTTTCTTGTGGACACAAAAATGGCAGGTACATCCTGGAAGGACCTGGTCCTGGCTCTCTTGATAGTAGAGAGCCTCATTGTTGTGCTGTTCTGCACTTTCTCCAGAATATTCCTTCTGTTCTACAACCATGCTCTCTTCACTATGGTAATTCAGCAACAGCACAGAACAATAGTGTTAGGAACTCAGCCATTTCTTAATTTATTGCAGTTCTAAAAGAGAGGTACAATACCTGTAACTTGAGTAGGTGCAATAACTTGACTTGCACTGGAAGTAGAGACTTCGGGGGCAACTTCAACAGGCAAAGGAGGAGATGTTTTCTCAATCACTACTGTGTGACATGGAACGGAAATCAATCACATCCAAAAAACCCACCTTAAAGCATTCAAAAACACAACCCTTAAAGAATTCACGCATGAATAAGCTAGGCACTATGGAGATTTTTGTTTATTCTGCTTTGACCTACAGTAGAAAAAAACCCGTGTTCTTGGGGTTTTCATCTTTCTACTGCTTGTGAAAAAATGCCACTGAGGTGCTAAAGAAAGCAAACACATTTGCAAAACTTTTGCAGCAAAAGTTATGCATAAATCTGCAACAAGCCACCTAAGCATAGTTTCCTCTGGAAAGAAGTACAAGGATTCACCTCTGACGACATTAAAATTTTCATGCACATAATCCAGGATACCATTTCTTAAAATATGTCTTTATCTCCTAAACAAGTCACCAAGCCAATGCCAACCTCTCAATCTCTCCCACTTCTGCTTCCATGGGTTTTTTTGATCATGGAGAAATTGCTTTTGAAGCTCCAATCATTTTTTCATTAACCTCTGTGAGAATTGCTACTTTCCAATTCTTTTAAGAACTGTAAATGCTCTCTCATACTGAAAGAAAAGATAAAATAAGTTACCTGGAAACTGTGGATGGAGGTTAATTGTCGAAATTCCAGGAGAAAGCTGAGGCTGCCCAGGCTCTAGATAAGGCTGCTTTTCTTGATCAATGGAAGCTAATTCCTAGAATGATAAAAAAATGTAACATTCTGAAAACATTCTCTTAATTCATAGCTTCCCGCAAACTCCTGGCTTGAGACACTGCTAACATTCTCACATGAGTGGCTTTTGATAGCAGATCATTAATCACCACCAATTTAAACCTGAATGAACATGGAATATTATGTTTATACAATAGAATACAATTTAACACTGATTTTACTTGAAGCAGCCATTTCCTAGAGCTTCTAATTGTATCTTTGGCTTTGTCCCTCCATAATTCTCCCATTCTCTGGTCTTTAATTGCTTACAAATAGCATTTGAATGCAGTTCAGCATCACACAAAAGTATACAATCACATCTAGGTGTCTGACGACTGTGAAAGGTTCCTTCTTAGCTACTGAACCCATCATCTTATTTTCACAGAAATGTTATATGCTTGTATGTCTGTAGGAAAATTAAATGGAGCACAGCTGCAATTATTCACAACAAATCCCATTATCTCCAACACAGAAAACCTGAAACCTCCAGAATGGGGGACTTCACAAAGATACACACTTGCTCTTCTCCAGTGAACACAGGACACCCTAAGCAATGAAATTAACTTAGGCACTACTACCAGTCTCATAAGCAGGTATCACAAATGCTTCTCAAAGCTTCATAACGTTTCTCTCTGATTTGTTTTCTCTAGCTGTTAGTATCTTTGTCTCTTCTTCATACTCTCTGCATTTTTCAGTATCCTCTTTAAAACTGTCTCCAGAAGGGGACAGAGAAATATATACCAGACCCTCCAGGAAATGCCTCTAAGAGAGGTTAAAGTCATCTCTTTCCTGTACCTCACTACCTGCTTGTTGTTGTACATTATAACAACACGAGCTCTTTTTGCCTCAGGGTTTGAGCAGTAAGTCCACAGTGACTTGTTTGTACACCATAAATTCTAAATCCTTTCAGTTATCTGTATCCCATCTCAGACATGGTCTGCATTTTAATTTCTACATAAATTACATCATGTTTTACCTGATCAGGAGCTGCAGTTGCCACTAAAACCAGAAAGAAAAAAAGAGAATTAATCAGTTTTCACAAAAAAATTCATTACATATTTTGTCACATTCGAAAGTGGTTGTCACCATCACACAAAAAATTCAGGCTCAAACCTCATTCCAAACTAGTGGAAACATGAAATCATGTTCCTGAAGCAAGTGTAAAAACTAACCTGAAACAAGAATACAATTCTACACACAATCTAATGTTTATTTACTCAAGTTTAGCTCCCTTGTAGATTTCTCAATTGTTTACCTGCTTCCTCAGAAATAATTTGACAAGCACACAGGTTATTAACTCACTGATGAAACCTTTTCAATTCCTTCCAAGAGATATCAACATCTGTAAACACTTTAAAGGTAAATTAATGTCATAATGATATATAATTTGCCACTAACAAATTTGCAAGGATTTACTGAAGAAAAAAAAATCAAGTTTTAAAATTTGACTTTTCTTTAGACAAGTAAGAGTGGTTTGGGGTTTTTTTTCTCTGCAAATATGACTTTTTTTCTGGGAAGGAGTGGTAGAAATTTCATATAAATTCTTATTTTTCATTGCAGCTTTTCTTTTTAGAATTCATTTATATAAATATATAAAAATAAGTTTTTTAAGTCTTATAAAAAGACTTAAAAAACATGTACTATTTCTGATCATAAAAATGATTGAGATTAAAGCAGTCTCGCTCTCTCTCCATGGTCTGAGCATCTGGCAGGACCTACCCACAGCCCGTGAGGAGTAAATCCCGTGATGCCACACACTGGGCACCACGGAATGCTCTGCTGCGGGGAGCGGCTGCCACAAAAGAAACAAACCATGGAAGACACATGCACAGAAACAGAGAAAGACTAAATTTCCCCACTCTCACCTTCTTGTACAGCCATCTCAGTCTCACTTTTCTGTGAGAAGGTCAGTGCCTCCACTGGCTCTTCCTTTGCTGGGAGAGGTGGAGGAGAAGTACCTTTAGCAACAGGTTGAGTAATCGGGGTCTTGCCAATGGCAGGTGGCTGTACTCTAACTGCAGGGTGATGATATAGCTTGTTTCTGTGAGGGCCAGAAACCGTATAACCCATTCCACCAGGGCAGATTTCCTTAAAAGCAGCTAGATTTGGGATGGGAAAATATTCCTTTTAGGAGTCTAAAAGTGCAATATGTTGACATAGTGGAAAATATAATGACTACCACTAAGAAATTTAATTTCATATTGTATATACATATTTATAAAAAAAACTTCTTAAAGAGAAGCTATGCATAGCATGCTAATATGATTGAGCATTCTCCCAAAAGCATGTTCTGGCTATTTTCCCCAGGAGGTTTCCACTCCAGTTTACCATTTTTCTTCAGTTATGCTTATCTGGCAATATATCAAGATTTTTTTTACTTAATCCCCTTTAAACAGTATATCCTTTCTACATATTAATTTAAATGTGCAAATAGTCTTTGTCATCTATACTGCACAATGAAGACCGCTACTGCTATCATTTTCTTTTTTGTAGAAATCAAAGGGAAAAAGCTCACCAGCCCTGTACTATAGGAGCAGAACACTATCTACCAGTATCAACACTGGATCCACAGGATCCCACCTGACTACATCAGAGGCCTCATACCAGTCCAGATCCAAATTCCACTGAATTGCAAAAGGCTGGCTAAAAACAAGATGGGGATCATAAGAAGCCAAATCACTACCGGAACAGAGGGGAAATAACCTTATTTATAAAGCTGCTACAGAAGAAGTTAATTAAAGTCAGGCAACTGCACTTGCTCTATCTCTACAGGTGCTCTATATGAGCATCATGTTTTGCAGTTCTACTGGAAGAGTAAAATGAGAAAGAAATACAAGTCAGTCTTCCTCCCCATCAAAGAGAATAGTTATACTCCTGTCAGGGTCAGGGAGACCTTTAGGGTCTTGAGGGGGCAGGGCTTCCTTGTCCTTATTGCTCTAGATAGAGCCATGTTGGGATGAAACAAAAAAGATTTAGTCTCCTGGGTGGGAATTCTTATGGCAGCCTGAGGGATCCACCAAGTTGGGCATTGGTAAGTTCACAAATCCTGCTTTGAACACATCAGGGTTTTAAAATGAATTAGTATCTAAAATAAAAGCACAAAGCAGCTAAAAGCTCTCCAGAGACGAGTTAAACTATACATTAATCAGTATGCATTAACTGCACAATATGTTCTGATGGTGTCTTAGTAATAGAAAATATGAAGGGTCAAACTAATTAAATTGAGTGGATTCAGAATAAGGAAATACTTTTTACTGGGACATCTAATATCAAAACTTGCCATAAAAACACCCAACTGAGGGTGGAAATTCTGGTCAAACAAGTAAGACAGAAAATTTGGTGTCTGTCCCTTCAGATGCATACTTAGGACATAGGAAATCTTGCTTCAGGTCATATTCTCTCAAATGAAAAACAGAAATGTGAGCCTTATTCTACCACAGCTCTGATAAGATCTCTCAACACCTGGGCATACAAATCTGGTCTCTCAGTGTCTCTCTAGGAGACAATTTACTTTGTACAAATATTTTAGAAGCTTTTTATTTTAGTGGCTTTTATACTAACATGGGATGCTGCAGTAAATACATTACCCCCTTCTGAAGTATCCCACTTTCACACATTTTTCATAGAAAAGTCTGAAATATTATCAATTTAACCTGTTATAGAAAGGAACATGTTTTTAAATCATGCAAGTAGTCATTAAATGGGAAAAGCTCAACAGTATTTCCTACTAAGAGATTACTGAAGTTTTTTTCACTGAGAAAAAAATCACTAAAATAACCAATTCCATATGATACTCAATATATTTTTTGTGACTATATAGCAGTCAACATAAGGATGCATTCTGTACTCCACTATACACACTATTGGGCATAAAGCCTCATGCAATATTCTCACAGATGTGAAACACCTGCACTTAAATTGCAAGTCATCTAATGAGATAGATTTTTTTCTCCATTAAAAAGCCATAGAAATATTATTTATCCAGAAGTGAATTGGAGTTTTAAAATCCTGATCAATGATCTAGTGACCCAACGGTCATGCAGGAAACAGTGGCTTTAAAAATCTATTGAAATGCTCAAAACTGTTGGTCACTTTCATTTCTGTAAGTCAAACTTCAGAAAGTAAGGAATCTGCTCATAATATCTCTGATAGTAGCTTTGGATTTCCCAAAGCAGCTAGCTGGTTTGAAAATGTAAATCTTTATAAAATACTTCAGAGAAATACACGTCCTCTATCCTGACAGTGACATCTGCAGCAGCAGCTTCAAGTAAGCGCAGTGGATTGTCACTACAAATACCTCGGCTAAAATACTCAAGAGACTGGACATCATGTATATTACAACAAACAATGATGCTACTAAAACAGATTAATTTAGGGAAAAAGGCAATATTAAATTGATTTTGATTGAAGACTCCATGGGCATTTAAGCTTTAAGCAACATCAGGGAATAAAAAGGACTTGAAAAGCGGAATGTGGTATCTCAATCTATCACCTGCCAAAGTGAGAGTGGTGACCAAACAGGCTGATGTTTTTGAACTCCTTATATATTTAAATAACAGCAGAACTCCAAGGGAACATTCATAATACAAGAGAGCTTTATGTATCAAGTAAGGAATAGCACATTCCTCAAAATGGATGGTAAAGATATGAAGGAAGGTGAGAAAGCTGAGATATTACCATGAATATCCTACTATCTGTAACACAAACTACATCTCATGTTGCTCTGTAACTGAATTCTCAAAAGCTGCCATCGTTTCACCAGAGCCTTTAACAACTGAAGAGTATTAACTACATTTTAGGTTACTTTTCCTCTATCTAAAATATATACTCTGGTGGTTGTTTTGGGTTTTTAAAAGCATGCATAACAAATTAGGGGGCAGGGGCCAAGAGCTTGTATTTTTAGTGGGAAGTGCTTACCTGTTCCTGGGAGCGGACACTTCTCACAGTGTGGGCCCCAGGCTTTGCCAACACTGCAACAGCAAAGCTGCTTGCTGAGCTGCACAGAAAGAGGATGCATGCATTGCTTTCCTGCACTAACAAACCGGTAGCAGGGTCCTTTCTCTTCAGCAACTACAGGGTTATCAGCTGCAATGAAAGTGGAAGAGAGGATGGTACTGTTCACATGAAAAGCCAAACAGAGAAACACCACTAGATTTCCAAAACCATTTCAAACACCTATCTCAGATGAGAATCACAACATTAAAAATTCTAATTTTGCATCAAATGCTCCCGAATTCCAGCTTACTCTAGATCAAGGATGAAGTTCTTCAAACTGCTGGGAAACTCTCTCAGCAATTGAGTGTCATTAACTAGTAGCATAAGATAGTTAAGCTAGGAAAAAAAAAAGAAAGAACTCACCTATGACTTGAGACTACACTTTATTTTATAAATGTAAAGATAGCTCAGAGAAAGAACTTAGGATTATAGCTATTTTTCACTTGTACATATTCTTCGCCAAAAAAAAAAGTGAAAAATTTAGTTGTTCTTTACATTGTCTTTTCTTCTTGCAGAGGTCATTGATTGTAACCAAAGTAAAACCTAACTAACAGAGGGAAATATTTGCATTCATGACATTCACAACTTTTTTTTCTCCTAATTATCTCTTAATTTTTAATTCTTCTTAATTAAAAGGAAAATGTGCCAAAGGTCATCCTGGGCTAAATCTTTATTAACGGAAACAACTCAGATCAAAGCTGCAGAGGTGGAAATGTAACCAAGTATCTAATTTGGTACTTCGATTAGCAGTATTACTTACGGATGCATCTTGAGAGGGTAGGATCTGGAACAAATCCCATTTTGCAGGTACATCTGTAGCTGCCCATGGTATTCAAGCACTCACCATTAGGGCATACTCCCTGTAACTGACACTCATTGATATCTGTGGGAAAATTGAAAAAAATCAGATGCTGAAACATGTACTGAAACATGAATGTTTTTCTTTCCTCAGAAGTTGTCCCTTTTTTTTTAAATATATGAAGGACAACTGTTACAAGTTAACACTCTAATCAACACTTTTCCCCATACTGACATGTGATTGATAACCCTTTAAAACACTGCTGAGAACATATCAGAAACAGAATTATATTTATACATCATTCTTAAGTACTCTGAATTAGAAAAACAAATACTCTTTGACCGGCTTATTGACCCTTCTTCTCCTGACTAGATGATTGCTTGCACAGCTCACAAGAACATTCAAAGACATAAGTTTTAACCAATCTAGTGTATTTTACAAAGGGTAGAACACTGCTTGCCACATTTAATACAGTTTTTATTAGTATTTATATTTAAGAGTGCTCAGTGGTTCATTATGCTGAAGAAGCACAATGCAAAAGTATCTGTAGCCCAATGGAACTTGATGGCAAGAACATGCTTCAGGGAGCACAGAACACACCTGACATGGAAAGAATTGCAGCTGTGGCAACAGCAACACAACTTCTTAACAATTATGTTGAACATGAGCCAGCAGTGCCCTGGCAGCCAGGAGGGCCAACCCTGTCGTGGGAGGCATCAAGCACAGCATCACCAGCAGGGCAAGGGAGGGCATTGTCCCGCTCTGCTCTGAGCTGGGGCAGCCTCACTTCGAGTGCTGGGGGCAGTTTTGGGTGCCACAATGTAAAAAAGACATTAAGCTATTAGAGAGTGTCCAAAGGAGGGCAGAAAAGATGGTGAAGGGCCTTGAGGAGCAGTTGTATGAGGAGCAGCTGAGGTCACTTGGGTCTGTTCAGCCTGGAAGAGACTGAGGGCAGACCTCACTGCAGTAACAGCTTCCACATCAGGAGGAGAGGAGGGGCAGGCACTGATCTCTGCTCTGTGGTGACCAGTGACAGCACCCTAGGGAATGGACTAAAGTTGTGTCAGGGATAAGTTGTTAAGCTGGATATTTGGAAAGAATTCTTCACCCAGAAGTGGTTGGGCACTGGAACAGCTCCACAGGGAAGTGGTCACAGCACCAAGGCTGACAGAGTTCAAGACATGTTTGAAGAATACTCTTGGGCACCTGGGGCAATTTCTGGAGATGCTGCTGTGCAGGGCCAGGAGCTTGACTCTATGATCCTTGTGGGCCCCTTCCAACTCTCTGTGTTCTGTAATTCTGTGAACTGCTTTAATAAAGTTTGCTGTCACTAGGCCACCTGTGCAAGTGTTGCTTTCAGCGTCTGACTGAATAATTCTCCCATTCCCCAAGCATGGGGCCGCAGGTCTCTATATCACACTCATGGTTGCATTTGTAGTTTACTTACTCTTAAAACAGGACCTGTCTAATAATCATCTGGATACCATCTGGAACTAAGTCAGCCAAACGAGGTTTTTATTTCAGGAGACAGCAACAACACAGTTTGCACTGAGAATCCAAACGTCAAAATAGTAACAAAAATAAATTTTTTAAATCGTCTAATTAATAATTATCTGTGCCATAAATTTTGATCTCCTCTTTCAGAAAAATTGAGAGAGTAGATTGAAACAGAGCTACCTTAAAATATTTACATCTATTATTTTTCCATCAGACTTTTCCTCCCTATCCTCAAAGCCAGGAAAAGACACCTACCCTGCTGGGTAAACAAACTTCATGTAGGAGTTAGAAATTCCAGCTAGTCCTTTAAAAATCAAGTGTTAGTGATCATTTATCTAAAATATATAATAATTATTATCTTTCCTTTTAGCTTTTATAATACCAACCTCATTATATTTGACCTCATTGTACGTTGCTTTGTAATTCAACACCATCACTCAGGGTAAGAGGTTAAATATACAAAATGTAACAGACGTGCCGAAGTTTGCATTTGGAAACCTATAGAAAGATTCTTTCTTCTTCATTTTTCTCCGTAAGTTTAGCTACCTGTCCCATGACACAAGAGTGTAGAGCAGAGCAGACTCTGGCAGTTGCCATATCAGGCACATTTTTTTTTCAAATACTGTGTTGAGCTTATCCCTCAGCTCTTCCAGTGCTCTACCTAATATAATATCTTGACACCACCTGGATAAACTTCACTTCTATGCACTTAGCTGCGTGTGACAAGGAGTAATAATTTATATCCTAGGACTTTGGATGAAATGTGATGGAAACCACATGAATTACAAAGGATCAGCTCTGCCTCAAAGGAATTTTCAAGTGAAATTCCCAGACTATATGACTTTCTGACCTCAGAGGGAGTGGACTATATAAAGAGGAGAATGGTGTAAGAAAAGAACAGAAAAAACAGCTGAAATATTTTTGTACAGTAGTCTACTTTTTGTCCCGTCCAATGTTTAAGCAGGATGACATCCCATATAAGAACAGGAGGATCTTATTTAAGGATTGCATTAATACAGAATATTTATCAAGCTAGACATTTTCAGATGTACTTGAATTTTATGAATTTTCTTTATCAGACTAGGTTCTTTCTTTTATCCTGAAATCTCAAAATATGATCAAAGGCACCTACACAGTACCAGCTGATCCCAGAAGAAAGATTATCACTATTCCAACACCATTATAATTTGTGAGTATTAAAGAAATGAACTTAAATCTTGACAGTTAACAAACTAAAGACATTATTGAAACGTCCCTAAATAGAAACACAGTGATGCTGCTGTAAAGTTGTTGGGAGGAAAGGACATATTATTAATATGCTATTTTCCAAAATTAGGCTCAACTAGGATCCTGATGGAACAAAATACTCTGAAATATCTAGAAGCTAATACAAAGATAATACTGGAACACTCAAGAACCCTCTACTGAATTTTCTATCTGTTGGCAATTTGGGTTGTCAGTTCAGTCTTCAAATGCTAAACCACAAAATGATTCTACTTGCTTTGATAAAGCATTTTCTCTGATGTCAGAAATAAGCTAGAGGAAAAGATAGTATCCTTTACTCTGAGTACAGGAAAAACGTCATTATCTGGGTTAATTTCAAAATGAAAATCCTCAACACAATTACACAAATTACACATACACTTATGAACAAAAACCACATACAGATTTTGGAGGAAGAGGAAAAACACAGGAGAAATTGATACACGTAATGAAAATAATTTCTCTACTTCCTACATTGTAATACCCAGACAATTTCAAACAACTTTCTCCCTTTCCAAATTCTCAGTATATGTTTTTCTTTACAGGAAAACTAACATATACGACTGGGAGAAAATGGAAGCTGTCTGCCAAGTGACATACATAATGTATCACTTTTTTGATTACTTTTTCTGGAATTAGAATTAGCAGAAATGCTTTGTCTCATGAAAACAGAATTTAAGTTTTACATCGGTAAGGAAGACAGTTTATTTTAAATAATGACAATTTGACTTAGATTTTACAGTTCTTATTTTCAGTAAAAAGACTAAGTCTCTTCTTTGTTAAATGTTAAAATACATTGCTATTTACAGATATGTTAGCATGAAATGGGTGGCACTTTTCCTTTCTATCTAGGAGAATAATTCTACCCTTCTACATCTTTTTAAGCAAGGTAAGTAATTACATGGCTTAACATAAGTGCATTTGTATTTTGAATGTTAAAAATTATTAATGATGCATTCTTCACTTATTAGATAATATAATTTACTCATATACATCCAACTTCCTTTTAAGGAATGTAAAAAAATCTATATATGGATAAACTTTATTATTTGAATATTAGAAGTATGAATGTTTCAAGGCATTATTTCCTGGAGTGGCTAATTTGTGGATACATGGGATCTTCCTGTAATTTATGAATAGACAGTCATCCTTTTCTCCAAATGATTCAACTATTCTGCAGGAAACATTCACAGATGCTGTCATTATTGCCTCAGTATTCGATCTCTTTACAGATGAACTGTTGTTGTATGTCTTGTGCTAAAAACATAATTCCCCATTCACATGAGTTCTGCTATTGATAGTTAATGTAGACACTGCTACATTTAAGTACCAGCTCATATATATGTAAATATCAACTAAAATTCCTTCTAAGTTACTGATACAGATATTCCTTTTGCTAAATTTGTACAATTTTATAAGTTAACTTCATCATGCATGTGCCACTGCCTCAGCATAACTTAATTATAGTGCACTTTAATGCCTCTTTTCCTGGTCATGTCTACTCAATGAGCTCATAGAATAACTGAGCTGATGCTCTATGCTGAATTACACAAGCTTGTCTAGGGATTCCCCAGAAACAAGCCAGAAGCTGGAAGAAAAAAAAAAACAAACTCAAATTTTCAAAAGAAACACATATACACATAGGAATAGTGTTTAACAACATGAGCAGAAACAAAAAACCTCCTCCCAGATTTACTATCCACTTAATTTCAGACTGTGGTAAAAGCCACCTATCCAAAAGGTTTTCCTACCACCTGCCAGCCTGCCCAGCTGTGCAAATTGCATTGGAATCAACTTGTTCAAGCAGCTCAAAAGGAAATCTGATTCAATATTAGCAGACTTTTTTTCTTTTAGCCCACTATTTCTTATATAAGGACATTAAAAATATTTCAATTTTACATTAGCATAGGAATAAGAACTCATGTGCTCCATTGTAAAACTAGAGAAAAATGTCTGAATAATGTCTTGTGCAGAAGTACAAACTCAAACTACTCCTCAAGCATGATGGCATGCTTGAGGAGTAATTTGATCAAATGCCTTCATCTACACAGAGGAATTACTAAGGGGTTATGTAGTAGTACTATAAAACTACACATATAGCTTTCCAAAAACCAACTCAATATAGACTTTCAGTTTTTGAGCAAAGGAGAGCAATTAAGTTTCATTGGTAAAAAGCCTCTGTTCCAGTGATACAAAACAAATAGAGAGTTTAAACCAGGAGATATTCCATACAGCACCTCACATGGCTCCATAAAGAACTCTCAGAGTAAGCATTGTCATTTATAATTTATACAGAACTGGTAAATAAAGAATTGATTTTTTAGCAGTTGGTGTTTGATAATATGAATGACTTGACCCTTTCTCAAAGGTAATAAATGGGTATAACCCCAGTGTCATGAAAAAAGCATTGTCAATTCTGCACTGACTGACAGCCTGACCCTTTGCTGTTACCCTTCAGTATTATCCATGCCAAATATGTGGAACTGGTCCTTGGCACACTGTGTCCCTGGATTTAGTAATCCATGCCCATGAAAGTCTGACTCATCCTTACAGTCAGTTGAGATGGCAGTGGAAGCCAGATGCCATCCCAGCGCCCTGTTCGTGACTGCTCTCACAAGGTCACCCAAATACACAGATCAAGGTCTTAACAGCGATGCTGCAGCACTGCACACTGTACACAGCACTGTACACTGTACACAGCTGAGTCTGCTGTGGCTCAGTTCCTCCTATACCCTTTTCTAAGCACAGCTTGATATATGGCGAGGTCACCCTCCATGCTCCCAGCTTCAAACAACCCAGACACTGTAACCAAACTGCTGCTAATCTGTCCCACTAAGGAGAATTTAAAACAGGCTCTCTTAACAACAACAACAGTTGGTGTTTGATACCTTCCCACACCTTTTTATAGGTCTTCTGGGTGTTAGGTCAGCCTGCTCTCAGAAAACGCAATGTGTTAATGACTCACTGCCACTGAATTTCCTGGTGAAAAAAAGCAAGATATAACAGCCATTTTCTAACTGCATGCCTGCCTGCTTACAGGGAGAGTACAACTATGAACACAGTACTATCTTCATGAATTAAAAAAACCAACAACAACAAGAAAAAAAAAACCCTCAAAACCAACCAAGCAAAGCAGGAAGGTGGGAACAATATAAGATGGTGTTCACTTAAACAAGTAAGCACACAGTAACTTGAACTTGTTATAAACCATGATAATTATATAGCTTTAGTAAGTTAAAAAAAAATATTCATCTTCAAAGAACTTTACATCCATTATTAGAAGAGAAAAGATGGAAATGAATGGATAAGCCGGATAACAAAAAGAAAATTTACTTTACTCATGTTTTTCCTGCTTGCTTTCTATGAATGTTCATAAAGAATTTTTTTTTTATTTTTGTCCAGTGTAAGGCAATCATCAAAGTTTCATACTAGAAATACCCCAAAGCACTTTACTAGAATCTTGGTCCACATATATTTAACACAATCAGATGAAGAACTGCTTTTACTCATGACCACATATAGACATTTGCATGGGCTGAGTATCACAATACTAAACCAAATTTCGTTCAGTCTAAGTGCAGGCAACAGTTAACATCATCTATTTTTTTCTAGTAACTGTGATTTAGACTAAATACTTCAGAAGAAATAAAAAATTGCAGGAAGCTTCTAAAAAACAACCTGACCCTTATCTGTTACTCTTCTCTAAGCACTTCTTGCTTGCCTAAAGATCAAAACCCTCAGTGATTTTTCAACACCTCCACCTGTATTTCCTCAAGTATGGATTTACTTGTTCAGCTCTCTTACATACACTGCACACTGGGGAATTGCGATGACCAAAAAAGAAATGCCTCAATCAAAACTTCAAATTCTGTCCTAAGGCACTTAAATTTCAGTGACAAACATTTTCACACCTAATGAAAGGTTTCCCTCTCACTGATGTAGAGGTATTTATGTACAGAAAAGTACAATTGCAGTAGAATCTCTTTCTCAACTGAATGACAATGCACAGAACTCTCTGCTGGAGGGGAAGACATGCTGCAGAGGCTCAGAACTTCCAATATTCTGCTTGCATTCTCCAATTCTACACTGGCTTTTAAATTAGATTAAAACAGTGTTTGTGACTGCATTAGCTGCTGTCCAACAGTACTTTGGTTCTTTACTGGAAACCTACAAGCAACTACAAGCACATTTCCTTGAGCAATGTTATACCTAATTCAATTACATCCAGGAAGTGAATCATTTCAGCTTTATTCCAGGATTAATGACATTTAACGCAGCCTGAGTATCCTTTATCCAAGAATAACAAACCATGCTAAGTGTAAACATCCAATCCTAGGAAAAATTCCTGTCCCTGCTTAAAATGAGATCTGTACCTGTCACTTACTGTTGAAAGAATATGCTTTGCTTGGTTACTGTAAAACATGCCGAGTTATTTACTACACCATAAAGCTCCTTTAATTTCCCTTTTTACTGAAATAGCAAGCAAATATGGAAATGCCCACAACCTGCCTCTGTTCTACACATTAACAGGCCAACACAGCCTGAAGGTGATGGCTGCTACAGCCAAGCAAAGTGGTGCAGAAGGACTGATGATCAGCAGAGAGCTGTCCTGCTACAGAGCCCCCTACAAAAGCTGATGGCTGGAGTATCAGCTCTGCAGCGTTTCCCTTTGGCAGCTTCCAGCTGCAAGGCTATTTAGGAAGAGAAATTCGCTGTGTTTTGGCTGTGTTACCCATTACAACAGCTTCTCAGACCACCCAGACCCAGCTGGCCTAATGCAGAAATGCTGAGGTGGTGTAAAGCTGTCTTCTCTGCCTCCAGACTAGTAAGTCATTCAGACACACAGAGCAAGGCCACTGCGCACCCTTTTCAGATAGTGAGCAATGCCCATATTTGGTCACAGAATGCAGGAATTTGAAACATTCCTATAAAATTAAATTCATTCTTTCATTTCCAGGCACATTGAAGTTATGCTTATCAAAGTCATTGCTGCTTGGAAACTTTAACCACATTTAAGTATTATCTTAAAATTCTACAACCAAACCTATACATTTATTATTGTGTTCTGCAATCTTCTAATATTATGTTATTTAAATCTATCCATTTTAAAGAAAACAGTTTTACTCAAGAAAAGCTGTCTATGAATTAAAAAAGGTCAGGGGTTACTGCAAGAATTTTAAACAATGTTAATGCAAAAAAAATAGTCTTTTTTGAAAGAAACCACTGCTACTATTGAGGTAAATAATGCGGTCAAATTTCTTTTCAGGAGAACTGACAGCTTGGAAATTATAGGTTCCACTATCCAAATGGGACTGGGGTTTGATTTTATTACTATTTTATGCTGAAGTAACTAAAAAAGGCATTTAAAATTTTCATAAACAAGGCTGAAGAATGTTAAGTGATTTAGTAAAAATTTAAAAAATAACCCCTCTTCTGAAACAATATATCTCACTTGTATCATTGAGTCTGCTATATTACAAATTCGGTAGGTGATTTTTGATTACATTAATTAATATGACTCAAAAAACAATGAACCAGTCCAATTTTCAAAGTCACATTAGATGCATTAGAAGAAAACAACATATAATTTCACTATTATTAATACAGCACATAACAAGGCATGAAAAGTGAAATATGCAACTGCTTTCAGCTAAGACAGTCATGATATCCAGAAGGTTCTTATAAAATTTGGACCAAGAATAGGAACTTCTAGAAGCAGGGATTTCTAGTCAGATCACCACAGCCCTGGTAACTTCACTGAACTCTTTAGAATAAACTTGTGGCTAGAGATGCACTGCAGCCCATCTCACCCCTCTGTCCCAAGTGGTTGGTGCTGGAGGACACAAGCAATCTCAGTAGCTGACTACAGGCCTAAGCCCTGTGGAGAGATAAATTTCTGAAGGGGGTCTTCTATAGTTAGCTCTGAAATCCCACCTCTATGCTTATCAAAAACTGACTGACTTTGTTTAAACTGCTAAGTAACAAAACCAAATGGAAAATATTTGTCCCCTTCTGATGCAAAGAGAACAACTTGCCTTTCAGTAAGTACCACGCACCCTTAAAACTCTCTGCTGCATTTAAGCAAAGAAAGCTGTCTAGATCAATTATATACTAATTAGAATTTGCCAAAGTATTTGGGCAACTTCTTAATTAAAAATAACCTAGTGGTCAGTCATTAAATGTTATTTAGTAATATCTGCCTTGATAGATGTTTTCATGCTCTAAGTGCTTTAGCATGCATAATAAATCATGCTGTAAATTTAGACTGGAACATATAATTTATGTCAATTGTGAAAATTTGATACATTTTGGTAAGTTAAATACTAGGCTTCACTGTGAGTGCCATCTGACTGATTGACCTCCAAATTGACTCAATATGCAGGCATCAGTTTTTATTCTCCTTATGAAATATCAATTACAATCAATTACCTGTTAACAGCACAGAAAATACCATTCCAATTGTTTCTCCTATAGCTACATTAACCACTATTAATATCCTCTAAGAAAAATCCAATATCCAGATTTTACTGCCTCCATTATAGTTGATAGTTTCAATAATGACTTGATTAGTGAGAATGAGAGGTAGAAGAAACAAAAAACAAGGCTTTGTTCTCAAATAAACTATTGCAATTTTTTTTTAAATTAGAGAAAAAACAGTTGCTTATTCTAAGAACTGACCCACTGATTTCTGTGAGCTAGCAGAAGAGCAGCAGAAGAAATCAGTCCAACTTGTTTTGTGCTTTTGCGTGGAATTTACCGGAATGCCAGTTTGCAGAGCCACACTTCTCAAACACATAATCAATGTCCAAACAGCAACCCAGCCCAGTTTCTGGAGATATATTTATTTCTCACTATGATCATCACAAAAGAACTTCTTTGAAAGATGGTTGTTGACTTAGTGAGTAACATTAAACAGCATTTCTTATTAACAAAGCTCTTTTATTACTTAAAAGGAGTGAAATAAACATATAGCATGCAGAGAAAACAAATTTATTACTGGATTTTAGGGACAAATGTAGGGGGGAAGAATATACCTTCAAAATTTATCTTAAACCATGATGAAGCCAAGGGAAAAGTGCTTCAAGTCCCCCGAGCAAGTGATTATAGAATTTGATCTATCAATATACAAGTACTAGTTTCTGCAAGCTCATAAACATTTAATTTTAATAATATAGGGACTTTCCAAGAACTTCCATGCACTTTTTACTTCATTGCAAAACAAGTGTTCAGATATTTTTCCAGTTCTTCAAGATAAGATTTCTAAAGTGCTCTGTTGGCAATATATTAGTTTCCTGAAAAATAAATCCAACCTTTTCACCAGCTGTTTTTTCCATTCTATTTCAGTTTTCCAAGAAAACCATTAGTAGACTGAGGAAACAGTAAGTATAACTTTAAGCAGGGAACCAGAAATTAGCATTGCATGTGGATTCTAACAAAGAAGTTGCAACACTGATAAGCTGTATTTTGGCTCTAATGACAGCCTTAGGGCATCCATGTGCGGTACATGTAATAAATCACCCCCTTGAAAAGATAATTACTGAGGGGGTAAAAAGATTTCTTGATAGTAATTACACTAAACTGCTTGAATTAACATACCCACAGATGGTTCTTTGTGGTCCTACTTACACATTAGAGAGAAGAATGCTTGATTACATTAGTTCACTCGCTTGAAAGGAAAAAAATAATGATCTGGTAATTATTCACACTAATATTCCTTAGTTGATGAAGCCTATGTAGACTTTTGACTGCAAAACCAAAGTAGAACAAAAGGTTAATTAGGCTTTTAGGCCTGAGTTTTCAAAGGCAGTGAAAGTTGGACAACATCTAGGTGAAAAAACCAATCTCTTCTAGCTGCAGGCAGGGATTCAGAAATATATCCCCATTACTATTTGGTCTGGCAGCCCTGGCCCTTTCTAAGCATGGACACAGCATGTGTACCCTTTCAGCAGAGAATAATTTAATTAAAACTTATACTTGCATATGGACATGCTGTTCCACTCACTTCCAATTTAATTGTAAGGATTCTTAAAGGAATATGAATACTCCCACACCAGCAGCTCACAGTTTTCTTCTGCCATCTGTGGCTGTCTATGTTAGTGATATGGACAGCTTTTTCTTCATTAGCCCTGGCTTCTTCTCTTACAGAAAAACATGTCTGCTTCACATAAACAAACAGGACACTTCTGGCTGACCCACTGAGAAGCTCATGCTAATGACCATTTCAGGGCTGCAATGCACCCTGCCAGCAGCTTTCACATAGGAAGCTAGCTTTCCTGAAGAATGTTCAAACAGAGGTCAAAATCCTGACCCTCTGAAAGAAAATGGTAATCTAGTTACTTACTTCAATAGGACTAAATTCCATTGTGCTTTGTTTCATGGGGATTCCTTCTCCCTTTTGTGTCTCCTTATTGGAATGTGTTAGTGACCAAATTACACAGGAGCTATTTAAACCTCAGTAAAGCAATAAGGGGAATCTTCAACAGCCACTACCAAATCCCTCTCCAGAAAGTTAGGAGATTGTCCCCATCCTAAATTCATCAACAGTCTGGTAAGATAATCCTACTATCATTTTACGATTAAACACTACATTATAAATTTCCATGTATCAACTACAAGTTATTTTTAGAGTCTACAGCTCACTCTCTTCTGGGATAGTGACAGCAGTACAAAACCAACTGTTTAAAGCCTCATACTTCTTGCAATTTTAGTCATGTAGTACAAAAATATGTCAGGGGAAGAACGATCAAAACCCAGTGAAACCCCAATGATTAGCCTACCAGGTACAAATCTATTTCTGTACACTACCGTGGCGGTGCTCAGTTCCCTCTTATGCTCCTAGCCACAGTCATATGTTCTCTCTCTATCAGCCTGTCACTGCTCAGTGAAACAACTTCCTGGCCTATTTCTGGCAGCCTTCACAAGCAGCAGAGCATTTCTAACTGTCCATAACCCCTGAAAATGGATCTTAGTTTTCATGAAATAAGGTTTGCCAACACCTAGGTTCAACCTCTTGAACCAAGCTGAATGCCCCACTCGCCTTGAAATGCCTGCTGGGTTGCTGCTGTCTGAAACCATTGTGTGTTCTATGGGGTATACACACGACTACTGAAGATATCAAAAGCTGGATCATGCTCAGAAGGTTGCATGAGGGGACTAATCCATCATGGCATCTTCTAGACACTTTCTAGGGTCAAAGTTAGAAGATCTCTCTTTTGCAGACTCTGAAAAACCTCATGACTGATATGTGGAGCAAGACAATCTCTTTCAAAATAGCTGGGACTGTCTTGCTGAAGTGCATCACCTGCACATTTAATTTGAGGCGTTAAAAGGCTGCCCATTTACATCTGACACTCAGTTCATTCACCTTTTCACTTGGCAGTCCTCATTAGCAAATTGCCATCAACATCTCCCCATCCCTTTTACTTACTAAGAGGACTTTACAGTCTTTCACTGCAGAACAGGGAACAAGCTCTTGAGATGCAATTGGCTGCTCTCCTCCATTTACTTTTTCAGTGTTTTGACCCATCCAGTCCTCCAAATGTCCCTACCCTGCAAGCTGGTAAACCACTAGGCAGAGATCTGAGCAACAGACAGGTTCAGGTAGCTGCAGAGAGCAGCTCACATCTCCCTCAGCAGTGAAACAGCATGATGTTTGTGTTTAGTGCTCTACAACTTTATTATTTTGGTGGGCAAATAATTTCTTTATGCTACTGGCTATTGTACATTCCCTCCTTAACATGCAAAGTGAAAATTTTCTGTTAAATAAGATTAAATTTATGTCCAAAATGCTTACAAATATCCTTTGTAAACATCAACTATTCTTTCATTTTATCCAGCTCTTCACCAGCACTACTGTTTGTTTGGACCTCTTTATTGCTTGCAGTATCAACACTGATCAAGAATCCTGGCCACAGCAGTATCAGCTTCACTTGAACTAGTTTTTCCCTTTCTTCCCAAATCTCTCTCCAGAACAGTGCTGCAAGATTGCTTACATTGTCTCAGAGCTCCTTTTTCTTGTGCTGTGCCAAACCAGACAGACAAGCAATTAAGCTTTTACCTACATCCTCACCTGGCACCTCTGTGCAGTGCTCCAAGATACACAGACAGAATGAGCACTTGTATGTGGTCATCACTTCAGATGTCAGATGCTACAGACCAGGAGAATCCAAATGTCCCAAGCTTTGCTTTGTAGCTGCATGATCATGCAGACCCCACAACCCTGTATGTTTCGATAACTTCTGTATTTGCCAGCAGGCAATAATAATCTCGGAGTAACACAACTAGCCTGTGTCTAACTCCACACATCCTCACCTGCACTATGCACATTCTGGAAACAGGTGGTTCACTTTAATGGCAGCCAAGTACTCATTCTTTTCATCTCCACTTGCCAGGGATGTTATCTGGCTTTTTTCAGTACTGTTGTGCCTATTCTCTTGAGTCCAAAAGAATTGTTCTCTGATTACTCTATACTTTCATGATAACAAAAATTGTTCTGTATTGCTAGTTTCATCTGACTTAACTGAGTATGTCCACAGATTCACTCTTTAGCAAAAAAACCTGACAAAACAATGCATTTCTACAGAAAAACAAAGTTAAAAAATCCTTATGAAATCATCTTTATACATCATCAAAGAAAATGAGGGTATACATAAAAGTTTCAGAAGTTATTTTCCCTGGAGGAAAAAAACTCACTCTTACAGAGTTGTCAGTATTTAGAAAGAGTCAAAAGTATACTCAACATTTTTTCCCAAATATAAATCAGTGGACCAGATTAAATCATCTAAATCACCAATATCAAAGAAGCTGTCACAGAAAGCCAGTACTAAAACTAAACACAACCAATTTGGGTGCTATCATACCTTGACAAAATGTAGCATTGATTCTCTTGTAGCCTTGTGGACATTCCATGATAGGACCATATCCATGGTAAGCTGAAAAAAAAATACATCAGTTAAATACTGATCATTTATATACTTGCAGAGCCTGACAACTAAATTGTTATATAAGTATATTTAAAATATTATAAGACTTTGTGAAAAATAGTTAAGCAAAAACAACAAGTTAAAGATTGTACAGGCAACCTTAATTAAATCTTTTTCAAAATGTGTGCCACTTATGTCTTCAGTTATCCAGTCAAATTTGTGTTAAAAAACAAAACAAATCTTTGAAATCAGGATATCTTTCATCCTATTTGCTCTGAAATATTCAAATAATTACTTTTGAAAACCAGCTACAAATACCACGTTTGGAAAATATAAAGTTGAAGATTCATTTTGGAAACATCTAGGATTTACCTAACAGAGCTGTTGCATTTTAGAATACTAAACTTCACTTCATATACTGGCTGATCAGTGTAAACAGTCACAGATATAATAACACTGCAAAATAAATACTGAATTCAATTTTGCCAAAACAAGATAGTTTTCCATTAACCAGCTTTTTATTTCTATTGATTGTTTCTTTCCTCCACTTAAGGTTGCTTTTCAGACTACAGAAAACCGTTTATTGATTCTTAAACATCAAAAATGCGAGCAGTAACTCTGTATAGCTATGCACTAAAAGCTAACTTCTTGGCAAAGCCCAGTACTTTATTAAGCATATAGGACTAAAATTTTGGCACTATGATCACATAAATGCTTTTCATAAGAGTCAAGAGATTTTTTCATAATTTGAATGTTACAACAGAGATACCTTACATTTAGTCAGATCTTTTGCTTCATTTCAAAAGTGTTCCAAATGTTCAACAGAAAAAAAAAACCCAGAACCCACCAGATTAATTTGTTTCCATCATTAAAGTATATAAACTGCCAACGCAGGACAACCAAGCTGCCATTGGTTGGCTTCCATTCATTTATCCCTGCAGCTTACTTTAAAGCTGGCACTTGGTTGACTGTAATGATGGGGAAGAAAAAAGGGTCATTGTTTTAGCTAGTTCTAAAGCTTTGCCTATTATCTGAAAAAAATTAAGTGATGATGTTGAGTAGCAGGCTTTGGACTGAGATAGTTAATTTCAAATATCAGTGAATTATTTAAAATAACTGCTTAAATAAAACATGGAGATTCTCCTTAGATGTTGCACAAAGTGTAAAATCGTTAAACACGCATAGTAAAAATACAGCAACGTTACTACAGTTCTGAACACATACTTTTCCCATCTTTACACTGACTACAATCATTCTAACACCAACTACAACTTGAAAATTTTGTCTCTCTACTCAAGTGGCAGCTACACATTTAGTTTCCAAGGCAGATTTTTCAGTCTTTTCCTAATGTTAATATTAAAACTAGTTGAAATTTAAGGAGACTTCCAAAAGCATAATGCATTAGTCTACTTCTGGTCCCCAAAAGTGTCAATGAAACTCCTAGTACTCATGTTGGCAGATTCAAACTCATAATTGCACTCATTATGTCTTAACTGATTTGTGCTTGCCATAACAGACCTGACTTAATCCACACTAAAACCAGGAGAGTCTCTGTAACTTTCTGTGGGCAGGAATGGTACCCTGCAGTGCAGCCTGCTGAATGAAAACAGCTTCCAGTTGTAGATGGAGACCAGCCCATAACCTATGCCAGGTCTTTTCCAGTGCTGCAGCACATTTTCCCTCCCAGGGTGACTCAGCTGCTCTAGGAAGTGCAGTGCTGGACTGAGGTCAGAGATTTTAACCTCTCCCTCCTTCCTCATCCTCCTACTCCCACAACAAACAGGAAACTGGCAGCTTACTAGCAGCTGTTGTTTTCCTTTCAACAAAGAGCAGAAATGCATGCAAGTCACAGTAGAGAAGAAGCTTGTTCAGTGATGGCTGGTGATCCATGTGGGAGCTGGATGGAGTGCAACATTACTTACCCTTTACTCACCTAAACAACATGTTTGTAATTACTAAGTTAGCAAGAAGCCTGACCAATCCCAACACCCCCCATGTAACACAGAAAGACCCTTCTTCTTAAAAGCTGTCTTCTGTTAGAAGCCCTTAAAAATGGAGATCTGTTCCAAAACTACTTTTGGTTTTCAGTGACACTGAACAACCCATAAACTTACAGACATGGCAGCTGTCTCAGGCCAAGGCACTTAAATTTGCAACAGGACAGGAGCCCTGACTGAGCAGTGGCTGTTACCCAAAATACTCAAGTCCTTACAAAGATGACAGAGCCTTCTGTAAGACCATGGGAACAAGACATACACAAACTTATGCATGTCCTTAAGTAGTTGATTGAAAAGAGAAGTACCTGCTAGTGACTCTGGAGTATATGCTTAAATATTTTGCTGAAGTGGGTTAGGCAGAAGATCACAACCTGATTACATAGGATTATAAAAACATGTCCACTTTTAATGAAGTCTATGAGGCATAAAACCATAAAAGTAAATGGAAGCCTGTTTGCTTCCAAAATGTCTACAATAAAAAGAGTAATACTAATTTAATGAAATATCAGGTCAGAATTATATGGGAAGAATATGGGACTAACTTAACCTGTTGAGACATATTTATAGATCACTTAACTGACAACTTACTATTTATTTACTTGACTCCCAAGTTTTTCCATCTAGTATCATATAAATTTATGTATATAATATATGCATATTCTTTTTACCACTGAAGCATTCTCAGTGTTGTAAAAATAAAAACACTTGATGAATATAAATCCTTTAGCATCCACTCTAGATTTCCATTAAATCTTCTAATAAGTTTACATTTATCTTTGGAAATTGTTTACTCTACAGAACCGTAGCACTTCGATACTCTCATGAGGTTTAGTTTGACACCTATGCCCAAAAGATACTTTGACCCAGATCCAGAAGATATTTTCAGTTTTCAGGTTTTGTGCCGAAGCTCAAACTGAACACCTATAACATTTTAAGATTCTGTAAGATCAATTAAACACCTGCAACACACTAAATGTATCACCTTCAATTCTTAAAAATCTAAAAATGCACCATTTGCATCTATGTAGCATTGCCATAAGACATGGCATGATTAAACAGCATCATGCTTAGAATCATTCCTAAATCAAATGTAGCCTAGAGAAAATACATACACTGTTACTAAACCTTGACAGATTCAATGAATATTCTTGAAGCATACACGTACCAAATCACACTCTTGATATAATGACACTGTATTTTAATCTGGAAAAAATAGATAGCGCACCCTTCTCCTCCTCCCTTCTTAAAACACTAACATACAGTGAGAACTCCCACCTAGAAAGATGAGAAATGTGTCCTATTATGTCTAGGAGTCACAAATCCTTACTTTCCAGGAATGCTTTAATCAGAAGAAGAAGATTATTCCAAGTGGCACCATTCTCTGTTTCCTCCTGAAATCATACAGTTACATTCAAAAAAACAATTCCAAATTGAGCCAGAAAGCAGGAGTGAGCATGACTCATACTGTGAGTAATTAAGGGCTCTGGGAAAGAGACTGGGTTCCTAGACCTGTTCCAAGAATTGTTTCTACATTTTATGGGTTAGGGCATCTCCTCATAGGTATAAAATGTAGATTAGAAATTATTCTGGCAGATAAAGGAACTCTGAAGTGTCCCATCTTGAGCAAGCATGCTAGTCATTAAACTTTTTTATAACAAAAGGACATTGCTCATCTCATTAGCATTTAAAGAAATTATTCAGTGCTTTGAAAAAAAGAGTGGTGGACTTCCCTTTAGGAGAGGTTTTTAGGTTGAGTTCAAGCACTTCTCTGTACCCACTTGGGAAGCACCTGTGGATCACAAGTTTGTCACAGTTTCCCTGTTTGCTTACTTTTAACACTGTGCTGAGTGCTGTGCCATTAAGCACTGCCTGATCCACACATCTACTGTGGATTCCAGGCTGAGACAATGAATATTTTACCTGAACTGTGAAGAAATAGCAAGTGTGCTTCCTTTCAAATCAGGCACCAAAAATTTGTATTAGTAGCTCCAACCAATTTTTGGTTGAAACACATTTCAAGCTTTTGTGATTTTTCTCATATCACACCTACATCCCAAATAAGCAACATTTCACTTGTCACTATGATTCTGATGAACTAGATTTCAGTCGTAGCTCAATTGCATCACCCAAACCCTTCTCGAACTCTGTCAGGCTGGTGCTGTGACCACTTCCCTGGGGAGCTGTTCCAGTGCCCAACCACTCTCTGGGTGAAGAACCTTTTCCTAATATCCAACCTAAACCTCAACTAACACAACGTCAGGCCATTCCCTCGGATCCTGTCACTGGCACCACAGAGCAGAGATCAGTGCCTGCCCCTCCTGTTCCCCTCACAAGGAAGCTGTAACTGCAGTGAGGTCTGCCCTCAGTCTCCCCCAGGCTGAACAGACCAAATGACCTCAGTTGCTCCTCATACAGCTTCCCCTCAAGGCCCTTCACCATCCTCGTGGCTCTCCTTTGGACACTCTCTAACAGTTCAATGTCTTTTTTACATTGTGGCACCCAAAACTGCCCCCAGCACTCGAGGTGAGGCTGCCCCAGCTCAGAGCAGAGCAGGACAATCCCCCACCCTTGCCCAGCTGGTGATGCTGTGCCTGATGCCCCCCAGGACAGGGCTGGCCCTCCTGGCTGCCAGGACACTGGCTCACGTTCAACTTTCTGACTGGCACTGCTCTCCAGCCTCTCACTCTGCAGTCTGTACATACATCCGGGGCTGCCCAGGGCCAGGTGCAGAATCTGGCACTTGTCTTTGTTCAATTTTATACTGTTGGCATGTATGCTCCTTTTAGAAACTGTATTTACATGCTACAGGAATAAAATAGATACCTGAGTCTTACTAACTATGACCTTCAAACACCCAAGGAGGCTCTCTTTCTAAAGCATGTCAGAAGATAGACATACTCAAACACACAAAATGTTTCAGAAACTAGCAAATCAGACTGAGTCACCACAAATTTATTTCAGAGTTTCCTATGGAAGGAGGAGTCAGAGAAATAGGAGTAATACCATATTTTCTGCTGGAATTGTATTTACATCCACATTAAGACTTTCAGAGAAACACATGCTTCCAAAAAAATCAAACACTGGACATATTTCCAGCATTGCTATCTGAATAACAGGGTCCCTAGATGAACTAGGTAAAAATTACTGCAATTTAATGACCTATTTTTGGCCCAGTAAATGCAGGTCCAGTCCATCTGCAAAACAGAGATCACATTATCTTTTTCCATCTTTCATTTAATGCCGAAAATATGACATGACACAGAAGCATTACTATTCCTGTGCAACAATAATGTAATTCACAAAAAGTTCAAGAGATTATCCTCACCAATCATGCAAATAATTCTAAATTCTTTTCTCATTATAATATGATGTAAAATCATAATGAAATGCTGAAGAAAGTCTTTGTCATTGTCTAATTATTGGGGAAGATATTTCAAAAGCAGAGTTTAAAAAAGCAACCAGCAATTTAGAGCCTGGAAGACCTTGGCTCCAAACATGAAATTTCATCTGCAGTCCCAAGAGGTCACTGCATTCTCTCCAAGCAGAAACTGGCGCCTCTATAATTCAAGATTTCGGTGCAAACTTAAAAAAAAAAAAAAAGAAGTCCAGCTGGAAAATCAATGTGATTACTCTTCCTGCACTAAGTAAATGCAACAGTCCATCACTGACTCAAAGGAGGAAGAAACAGGGGAAAAAACCCTATGACGTCAACATTGCTGGCTGCACCAAGTGCCTGCATATTGTAACTCTGCTGGCATGCAAGGGAATTCCAGTTTCTACAACCTGTCCCTAATCAAATTATAGCATATTTTTTCTACTAGGTTCCTTTGGTACTTTTCCCTTCAGAAAAAAAGGAAGATACAACTTGAGGGGAAAAAGCCACAAGAATAACAATAAAATAGCACTTACACGGCTTCTTGGGACATTTCTGGCATTTGTTAAAACCCCAGGAAGTACCCACGGTTCCACAGCAGTCTTCTTGCTTGGAAAGGCCAGGAAGTGCTTTGCCACACTGAAATAGTCAGGTAAAGAATACTCTGGTTAGTGATACTTTACAACACTCACTTTCAGTACAACGTTCTTTTTCAGTAATTTTTGGTCAAACTTTTGCTGAGACAGTGAAGATTCAATGGAGCTCCTAACTGAACTAAAATGGTGCTCACATGTTGCAGAGGCTGTCTGCACAGGCATGAATAAATTAAGTGACATTATTATCTTCCCCCATGTCACCCTGAAAAGGAGAAAAAACCAGAAGAAAACAGTATGTCATGCTCCACTGAATGAGCATATTCACCATTGGCAGCTATTGTTTTCATCATAAATGAAGACAGTCTTAATTTTAATGATAAGTCTTAATTTATAATGATAAGACTATTAATAGTTGGAAGCTTACAGCATACTAGTTATGTTCTTGACTTTTGCAATTTTCTTCCATTTTGCATGGTAAAGAAAGCTTAAATGTATTTCAGCTGCAGACATTAAAAAGACTCCCCCAAACATCTAAACCTGCCAATTAGGTATACAATAGAAGACATAAAGCCCAGGAGAAGTCCACAACAGCTGCACTTAGTAATACTTTCAAAGCAAATGTGATATAAATAGGCACTGCAGCAAACAATTCTAATGTGCTGAAGTGTGAATCCTCAGTATGGCGTGAATAGACTTTCCCTAATCTAACTCTGCTTTCTGACAGTGTGTAAGCCTCTAACCCAAATGTTCATTGCCACACAGCTTTCAGCTCAAGACAGCTGGCTCATCCTATGCCACAGGCTGTGGCCTTGTGGTTGCTCTCACTTAGCTGGTAACACAGTCATGCTGCAGTACACACACATGCTGAATACATAGGCACTAACAGCTTCCTCCAGCTTTCCCAAAATTTTTCCAATGTGCTCTTAATCATACTGTCACACATAAGGCAATGATATTTCTAAAGCAAACTTCCCTATGTAGCTTTACAGTGTGACTACTAACAGGATAGCAAGCTACTCTACAAGGGTTCTGACTCATCAGAGGGACCCCTCTGCATGGAGAGGCCCAGCAAAGCATCATCCCAGTCATTTTCTCTTACAGATACTCCCCAGACACATCCTGAAGTATCACAACAAATTAAAAGCAGCACCAGTTCACTATTTAAACATCAGACTGCAGCTCAGCATGTGCAGCACGTGAAGCTTAGATCTGTGTCAAGGAATGTGTGAGGAGTCTGAAGTGTCCTCTATCTCAGTGACAACCAGCCACACATGCCCAAGTTTTTAGCACCAGGGCAACTTGGCATGGCTATGGTGTGCCTCTACCCACTACCCACATAGAGGTTAGCACCACCTATGCTTTGATCTCAGTTTGGCATGGCACATGAACAGCCAAAAGAACAGAGTGGCCAAACAGGTTCAAACAGACTGCTCAGTTATTGTGCAACTTTAGGAGTATATTTTCACATTACTGTCTGGAGTGGGTCTGATGACAAATTTTCCTGTGTTGCAAGGGATGGGAAATAGTCCTTGCCTTGATAGTATTTGGCTGTGTTAAAACAGTGGAGTATCTCAGCAAGTCCCACCTTTCAGATGCAGGCCCAGGCTTACCCTAGGTGAATGCATATCTTTCAGCTGTCTTGCACTCCTCTGGCTTAGGCACTGGTAGGGTTAATACAAGGCTGACCACTGACCATCTGACTGTCAGTCAGAGTCCACTGAGTTCTGTTTCCATAGGCAACTCCCAGCCTGGTACTTCAGAAATACCATCAAGATGCAGAAATGGGGAATTCTGTAAAATTTCCTCTGCCATAGCAGCTCTGCTGTTTTCAAAACTGAAATAAACTCTTCCAATCGCCCTAGCTGGAGGATACACAGATTGTGCTGCACATCCCAGAAGCTCAAAAAATCTTTCAGATGGAGAGTACTCATAATGCCTCCTCTATGTGGTTACCCTAAAACCTTCGAGAGTTCAAGCTACATCTTTACACAATGTTGGTTTTCTCAACCTGCATCCCAGGCAGGCATGCGCCAGGAATGACCATTGTACTTTATAACCACAGCTACCTTTGCTTTATAGTTGCAGATGCTCCATCCCTTTTCTAGAGCTTCTTCAAAGACAGAGAAGCCACTTGCTAAAGTCGTACACTGTGGCTGTTATCAAGAGTCAGCTAAAGCATTTTGCACCCAGCTTTTCTCCCCTCACTGTACCTCAGTTTTACAACTCTCCACTCTGCAAAAGCAATGGGAGGAATCAAGGCTGGGGTTGCATCTCCCCTTATGATCTCAGAAATGGAGCATTTCGGCAGTGAGGCACATTACCTAACACCCAGTGTTTCTCTTCAAGGTCAAAACCTCAAGGACACATCCCAGGAGCTCGCATGTGTCAAGGCAAGATTCCACTAACATGAGAGCCAACATGTCATCATGAACTGCTCCCCCCCCCCCACTTTTTTTCCCTTTTCCCCAAAATAGAAAACGTGTCATCTAATTGTAACAAGCTAAAAGAGAAGAAGGGAAAAAAAAAGGAGGGGAGAAGGAGGAAGATGGACTAAAGCCCACTTATAATTTAGGTGTGGTGCTACAGTATTTGCACTCTACTGAAAATCATGATCTTTGTGGTCATAACTTTTTCAAATTTCCATATAAAAATCATGAGCAAAAATAAGGATGCCAAAGTCTGAGTCATCTGGCAACTGTGATTTGCAGTTCTGTCAGTAAAAGCTGGCAATGATTAAAGCTGCTGCTCCCACTGCCTCTATGGTGAATTAAAGCTTGAAGAATCAATGATAATTTGGTTAACATCCAGATCATTGTAGAAATTGGGCAACAAGGAAAAGCAACTCCCACATGGGGCTCCTATTGCCTTAAGATCTGTGTAATTTTGGAGATATACATCACAAAACATGAGTGCTCTGCAAAGTCCTAATCCAAGCAGAAACAGAGTTCTTTTGTGGCTACTAACCCCTGATTTCTCTGGTACATCTAGTAGTGCTTCAGATACTCTAAGCACTCATGGCACTGCACAAACTGTTCCTTAGCCAGCTATGTTTTCTTAAGATGCTCGCTCCTTTCAGCAGCCTTAAGCATACAGGAACTGAAGCTCTATTTCTACAGGTCTCAAAAACTTTTATAGGTAATTCCTTTCCACTTTAAAAGTCTTAACACACTTCCTACTACCAAGACGAACTCATTAGCTCTTCAGACAGTCTTTTTCAGTCTCTGACTCACAAGTGACTGGAAAAGTCACTTGGAGGAATCCATAACTATTTTTTAGTTTGTTTCACCATTCTACACAACTCCAACACACACTTATAGGCCTAAAATAAGCAGGAAAGCTAAACACAGGCATGCTGGACTATGCAGGAAGATAATGCCATTTTTTAATCTTAGATTTACACTTTTCTATCCATCATCTACACATATTTTAAACAAATCTAGCTTGTATTCCTGAGGGCTCCTGGAAAAGAGTACAGATTTTCATGAATGATATCTCTGTCATAAGCTTATTATTTGGAAATAAGTCTTACTCGTTCAGAAGGCAAAGAAGTCATGAAGGTTTGGTATAAAAGAGCTCAACTGTGCTGAAAGAGGCTCAGCAGTAGTAGCAGTATGATGCACACATGGTACTGCTATAAAACAAAGTTCTTCCTGGGTAAAGCACTCAGAGACACTGAAAGTATTGTTTCAAATCCACATATTTTTCCTCATGCGTGCCTGGCCTCCTATGCCAATATTTTATATAACTGAAGGAAGTACTGAATATTCCCATTGGAAGACTGAAATTCTGGCTGACCCTGTGCTGGTGCACAAAAGCCACCCCAAGCCACATCACCTCTCTGTTACCCTGTCTAGACTCCAGCCTCTGCCCATCTCCTCAGTCCTAAGAGTGCTAAGCTGTGTATTGCCACCAGCACTGCAAGTATTTCCAATGGCAGGGAAAAGGAAGGATTATATCCTTGCAACTCATCTGCTAAGGCAGTAGAGGAAATTTATTCAGCTCCCTGTAAAGTGCAGTAGGGAGCCCAGTCTGGCAGTTATTCTCAGTGGAACCGCAGAGGATTCTGGCCAAGGGACCATAAGGTTTCCTGGGACTCCCGCTCCTGCGTGACCCATCTACAAATCCCTGTCACAAGCTGTTAGTTCAAACCACAATATAGACATAAATAAGGGAGTGTCACATGATTAGCTATGATTGAAATTGATAGGTGCTTTGCCTGAGCTAATGACTCTGGGATTCAGCTCAAAAGACTGCATTTCACATACCACAATAGCAGAAGTGAATGGATACACTGTTTAACTTTCTGCAAACTATTCAACAGGCACAGACCTTGGATTGTTGCTTCTTTTTTTTTCCTATAGGAACGACAAACAGAGCAAGAAACCTCAAACTTAATACACTGTATTACTGAAACAATTAACAGACATACTTAATTAGCTTACTGACCAGCTGAATGACAGGTTGTTACAAATGAAGAGCGTTATCCCATGTAGCACTGGCTCACTAACAGGCATTGTCTCATAAGTAGAGGAGAGAAACTTAACTACTTCCAGACTTTCCAGAAGAACTGGTAAAGAATTTGTTTTGGCTTAAGCAGAACATTCTTCATAAGCAAGTAAAAATTATCCAGCTTTCTTCTATTTGAGTAATTAAAACAATGTTTGGTGTTTTTGGTATCTGATACATGTTTAATCTTCTGATATTTCAGAGTATTGATCTTGCAAAGAAACTACTGCAAATGAAACATTACTCCTGCAAATGAATCCACACCAATTTCTGACAGTCTATTTGTTTAAGAACTTCAGAAGCCAAACCATGAGCTTCAAGGAATTCCAGACAGTTATTTTATTTTATGAGATGGTATTTTTAAGACTATTCTAAAGAAAAGAGGTTTTAAAAGTGCTCTAAGAGAAAAAGTACCAGTACGAAGCACAAAATTGTATCACTTCTCCTTCCTAAAGGAGATAAATACCAAAGTTCATTTCATACAGCTGTCAAAAAAACAAAATACCTGAAATTTACCTCCCCAGGAAATGTTTTCTTAAATCTGAAGTTCGACAGGGATGCTTTACAGTTGAATGAATAACTTCAACAGGCGAATCACTGCTGTCATCACTTCCACACTACGCTATGATTGTATTGCACACAGTAGCATCAGTATGTTGGGTTAGGCTTTAAGGGCTACCAACATGTTTTGCTCTTCTGATTTCTAACTAAAAATTTTTGATGCCTTTGTTTAATATTTCCCATCATGAAAAACTCATCAACTATCTAAGCCCAGTTTTTAAAAACTGTACGCATATTTTTAAAGTTAAGTACCCAGTCAGTGTATGCCCATGTCAGAATGAAGGAAATGCTTAATGATTTGCAGTCAGAATCTTGACCATGATACAATGTTGATAATTTCTGACCTTTTCCAGCTGCCACCTATCATTTGGCTTTATTTTGTAGTCTATTAAGTCTGACAGCAGACAGAAATGTGTTGCTCAAACCAAAACAAACGTTTCCTGTAAAAGACATTGCTGAAACAAAGTATTAAATAAACTGTCTCCGTAGAAATTTATCCCACTTAAGATGTTGGTTAACTAATATCTGTTGATCAGACATACTAAGCAGCATTTGAAACACATTTGAATGCATATGTGAGTGTTTTGATTGCACTGAAAAATGGACAATGCAATAATTTTCAAAAGTCTTTCCTAGTGCTCATCATTAATATTATTTATTAAACCATTTAAATAATTAAAACCAATTAATTAAAACCATTCATCTATCAAAATACACTTCTTCTGTCTGCAATAGATGCTATATTATGATTTTCTTCAAGATGATTTTTCAAAGTATCACTATAATCCACCAAACTTCACTTCATGATACCAAAACAACTCTAACTCTTGTGTCCTTTTGAACAGAGCTGTAACAAGTGTGGATCTTTTCTGCAACACCTTTTAAAGCACTTTGCAAGGGAAGCACAACGCATCACGCAGCAAACCACTGGAAAGTGAGGAATGGAACATATACCCCAACACAGCAACCTGGAACTGACTTGAATTTGAAGTACCACAACAAGAAGGAGAGATCAGAACACAGTTTTTCTGAAATTCTTGCAGGGATCATTTCAGAGAGCAGTCCAGTTCCTCTCAGCAGTTACATGAGGAGGAATGAACGAGCATAGGCAGACATGACTTCATAGCCAGCTTCTCTTCTGGACATTTTGCTATGTGCTCCCTTCATCAAGGTAAGCAACTTCAGTATCTGTCTCTCTCTAAAATAACAATGGTTTTTAATTTTGTTTTTAAACTACAGATGCTGGGATCGCTAGAAGTTTCTTTCTGTAAACCTAATACCCAAAAATATCTGTGGAAGAGCACAGCATTACATGTGAATCTAGACAGAGCCTGATTTAGATGAATTTTTTGCACTATCAGCTTCTCCAATTTCTTGCCATTTTGAATTTTTTTTTCACATTGAAGCAATGAAGAGACCCAAACAACTTTGAGGTAAAACCCATCTTTTAGAGATAATAATACTGCAATGCAGTAACCATAGGAAAATGGAAAACACATGAATATATTTAGTAAACACTTCAAAGTGATCTTAAGGGGTGAAAAAAGTAGTGCTCATTTAACTTTATATGGATTTTCATGGACAGTAGGCAAGTGCATTCTTTTCTTGATTTAAATGCAAAGAAATTAAATGCAAAATCAACAGGATTCAAGAATATCAACACAACCTTTACTAGGTACACCACAGACGGTGTAGAAGGATTTTGGGAAATAAGATATCCTGTGTCATAATGAAGGCATTTTTATTATTCAGAAATTCAGGATTTCAGAAATAAAGGACTACATGGCTGTAAAATATTTTGCAGGACACTACGTCCTGTCTCCAGCTTTTGAAGGCACCATTATAGAGTGTTCTCCAAAAATTTACTCTCTCCATCTTATTTGGGATTTTTCTCCTACTGCTTCCGTTATGTCCGTTTCTCAACTTCAAGTCTCTATTTCCTCTACATCATTTTTCTATATAACAACGGGCAAGTTTAGGTAAAGGTTTGTTTCCTATATCTTTATGTCAACAGTAAGTTTATGGGCTGCAGCTTAACATGGTTTATGATATACCCTGTAAAAATCTTTGCAGTACTAGGAAAGAGTTTGATGAGCCACAACTTTTTTGTGGGACGTATCATTGTGGGCTACCATGTAACATGATAAGTTATCCTGGAGCAATCACCATTAACATCTCCCAGAGGAGAAATAAATGCTGAGTGTTCCACTCAGAGAAAAGAGAGGCAGCCAGGAAAAGTGAATTGACTTGAGAACAAAACAGAACCATCCAAAAAACTATTTCCTTCCTATAATACCTTTTAAAAATTCAAATAGTAATGATACTTTTGTAGTTTTCTTTCCACTTTACTGCACAGTGCTGAGGACGCTTCAGAAAACAATCACAGTTAAACAACACATACACACGTGCGTACATGTATTTACAAAAATTTATGTCTTTATTTATCTATTCTTATTAAACTGGGAAATTTCATTCCTCTTGTCCCTCTACTCTCCCTGTCCTTCTGAGCTGGTAGACTGACATGTTTTCATTCACCTTTAACTAGCTTGTTTCATGGTTGCTGTCTTTGGTTACAGTCACTTATGATACTACAGACAGCTAAGGAAAGAGAAGGTCTGAAAGAATTGCTATGTCATTAATGAAAAGTGATTGTAGGCCTGGCAATATGACCAGATTTCCAACTGTCTGTGCCATAATGTCCTCTGAACTTCAGTTCAGGTGGCTCCAGTTGCTGACTGTAACAGTATGCACTTGCTTGGAAATTCACTGCACAAAATGCGCCCTGTCTTGGAAATTGAATATCCTACTGGTTTTGAATGAGATACATTAAGGGAATTTAACTAAGGTGGGGCAAGGAAGAATGTGCTGGGAGATGAAAAATATTCCACTGAAGAGTATGAAAAAACCTCAGAGCACTAAAATGAAAGGACCTGTAACTGAAGAGCAGCTGAAATTCAAGGAAGAAGAAGAAGGAGAGAACAAGGGATGGGGAGACACACAAAATGCTAGAAGCTACACATGCACACAAAACCACAAAAGAGATCCTGATACAGTTTTAATCCTGTGCTTTTAGTGCAGACCAAGAGTAAGTTCAGCAAAGCCCTAATCAACTTAGTTGACTTGTCTACAAGAGGCCACACACAAATCCTTCAACCAATCTGCTCTACAGACAGTGAAGTCGTCTCAGGATCCCAGGATATTTAATAAAACATTTCTGGAGCCAAATACACAACCCACCCTGCAAAAAAATGTATAAACACTGATGATTGTTGAACTAAGTATGGGTATCAAAATTATCCAGTATCAAATCCAGAAAGGACTTGTAACACATTGCTACTAATAGGGAAAGCTCATTTTAGTATTGCATCTGAATAAACAGAGAGAATCCACAGACATAACAAAGCAAATATGAAAGAAACTGAAGAGCTAATTCTTTAAGAGTAGGTCTATTAAGCACTTAAAAAAAACCCCTGCCTTTCCCAGTTCAAGGCATATTCAACACAAATAATAAGGATTGACTGGCTGCAAGAAAAACAGTAACATTTCAGATTCAAACTTAAAAGGTAAATGAGTGACTTAGATCTATATTTATGGCAAGGTCCTAAATGAATGTTCTACAAAATGCCATTCCGCAACTCCAATTCTGAATTGAACCATCACTGTAACAGAATGCCTCTGAAATCCTTACTATGCCCTTCTTCAAGATTGACACTGATCAATGAAATCTGTAAAAACTGAGAACATGCCTTGTTCTAAACTAGGAGGCACTACCTTTTCTCGAGTATTTCCAGGGAAATACTGAAAAAAAAGTTATAAAAATTGGTGACTAAGCATTTAGTAAGATTCCAAGTCAAACCTGAGGGTAATGCAAGCTTATTTTCACTTTTCTCCCCCTTTAAAAGGAGATAGGAGATAAAACAGTGCCCACTGCAGAGTGTAAGACCAAGGAAGTAACTTTGTATTCCTTTATATATGAGTACAAAGAGAAATATAAAAAAATAATAAACAATATTAATTATCACACTTATTTCCAGATTTTTAGGATTGCACATTATGATGCCATGCTTCTTAGGTTGATCATTTTAGGAAATAGAGATAAATGGTCCTAAACACAGGCCTTGTTTCATTTTTTAACTTTCATTTGATCATGTGCTTTAACACTTGTTGAAAAAAAAATGAAGATTTTAATACGCTTGAAACAGACAAGCACACAGAACTCATCAGTGTAAATTAAAACTGTAGATCCCAAACCAATCATTTGAAAATTAGTAGTCTTAATGCTCCATATGCAAACTTAACTCTGGTCTTCTAAAAAAATCTTTGGTGTCCAATGACCAAATTAAATTTAAATTAACTTCTTCCATTGCATTTTGCAGAATGGATTACTTTTAAGCATCCTCATGTCAACTGGTTAGAGATGGCAGGAGACTGAGACTAAGGAACTTTGATTTCAAGTTCAACATTCTGCTTATAGCAGGTGGAGTTCAGCACCTTAGGACCTGACAACTATGTCACCCTCACCCTGCTTCTGACTGCATCCTACTCCTGCTCGTATCTGTTCCCCATTACTGGTCTTTTTCAACCTCCTTGCCCATCTGTGAGTAAGGGATTGAGGGCTCTTCCCTCTTTTTTCTGTGGGGTGAAGGCAGAGGTTGCACACAACTTAAGAGACTTTAATAAAATTCACTCTCAGCTGGAAGATGCAGCCAGAAGAAACACTTGTAAAGGGCATTTTGCTCCAGTCCTACATCTCAGGAGCCATGAGTGATGTCCCTTTGAGTGGAAGGCATGCTCTGTGCCAGTGAATTCTTTGGATAATTTTACTGCCAACATCTAACAAGCATTTGTGAAATATACTGGAAATACATACAATATTTGATGCTTGAAAATTGGCTAACGTTAGGTGCATATTACTGGAAGGACCAAAAGCAAAGCAACCCTTGTGATAAACTTAAAATTCACATCTTCAATGATAGACTCATAAAGTATTTTTTAGCCTGAAAAACAACATACTTATTCTCTAACATTAAGTCCCAAAACCAGTGATTTTTCGTGAAACCTCACACATTATTTCCGTCTGAGGCGTGCATTCACCTTAAAGACATTTGATCTGAAAAGCCACATTTCAGAAAGGTAATAACCAATAAATAACAGGATTTTACAGACTTAATAATCTTTTCACATATCCTTATAATCTCTCTCTCTATATATATATTCAAATATATATGCAAATATAAAACCACGTGTTGCTATTAAAATGCTTTCAGGATTGAAAGAAGATACACAATTTTGAATAGTCATATGAATAACATTATGTGAAGATAGTGTTTTTAAGTGAACTAAGGTTTTAATGTTCTAGTGAACAATCAGTTGGCTTTCATGATTTTTCTACTCCATTCAATGGTCACATTTCAACAGACTCAAAACATTAGTCTAAAATACTGTAAAACATATAAAGTTGCTGAATAGGAATTTCCATGAGAAAAAGAAAAAGCTATGGAAAAAAATAATTGAAACCAAAATGTCAGGGACCCAGGTCCACAGAAAATAAAGACATTAACTTGAAGGAGAAAGAGGTTCAGAAAAATGTTACTTAATAAAAACGTTACATTTTCAAAATAATTTTCTTTCAGAAAAGAATGTCACATGCGTCCTTTCCCTCCAATTGTTGGATTTTTTTTTTCATTCCTTTATAATAGAGTTTTAAGGCTACCTGTCTCAGCAAGCCTTAGCAAACATTTCTTACCTGTGTCCCAACAGTCTCCTGAAAGCAGCGCCCAAGCTGAGTTTTAACTGAAACAGGAAACATATGAGGAATGGGTTGTTGATTTGTGTAAGCTGTATGTCCTTTCTGGGTCTTCTGATACGGAAGACCTTGGTAAGAGACCTGTGGATGTACTGGCTGAGGTACTTTCGCTTTTTGTCCTGTTGATGTGCTGTCAATCCTTGACACTTGATGGATCTGAACTGAGGCTTCAGGGGGATGTTTCACATGGATATTCACTATGTTAGGAGGGAACTTCACTAAAATAATTGAAGGAAAAACACGTAAGAGAAATTGGTAATAAAATATGTGAAAAAGACATATTAGGCACCTCTAAGACATTTATTTTTTGTAAATCAGTATTTTTACAGAGTGCCTTGAAGTGACTGAAATATAAATGAAGCCCGAATTTGGGGGTTAGAGGGAAGGCTAAAGAACACATTGAATCTCATTAACAAAGCAAGAAAACGAAAAATCTTCATGAAAGAAAGAGCAACATTATAGGATTGTAAAGACTGCTAGATAAACATGGATGTCCAAATTGGCTGGTATGACATTAATATTTGTGGTCATACTGTGTAATAAGAATCCCATTCAAAGTTCCAGAATTCATACTCTACTAGGTTATTTTTGGATATATAGTAAGCTTTATTTTCATTTTCAGATCCATCATCTTCCTCTGGAACACAGAAAAAGCTTCAGATTTCATCCCTTCATCTTTATATACCTGCCAAGTCCCAAGTTCGCCCCTGCAAGAGCTGCCAGCATCTCAACCATCTAAAATCACCACTCCCTTTGTTGAACTTTGAATTCAGGGTTTGGCAGATAAAGGGGGAGGAAATGATTTTCAGACACTTCCGTTTTTAAATATGGTTGCAGTTTTAAGTCTGGGTATGTAGACCGAGACCCTCCAGTCAATGCAACCTGCACAGAACTGCTTGTGACCCTTAAGCCTCTTTTCACTGGAACACAAAATGCCCTTTAAAGTAAATCAAATTATTATTGGGGTGGGCAGGGAGGAGAGGTGTGTAACAAGCCATGGAGTTTGTAAGCTGCATAACTAAGTTAGCATTTCCTGTGTCTGGCTGGGCCTCTCTTGTCAGCAAGTACTGCACAGGCTGCTTGAGGCCACACAATCCATCGGTGGCAGCACCCCTTCCAAACATCAAGAACCAAAAAATACCACTCGACACAGCTTTCTCTATGATGCACACTGCATTGTTCAGTCTTCTGGATTATCTCCTTGTCTCCTGAAGTTTGAACTGTTCTTTAGAACTTGATTAGGTATTTTCAGCTCCACTCCTCAGGAGACTTATTTCATTTATTGGAGCTACTGTAAAATTATAATATTTTGGAGAAAGGGCTTTTGGTTCTTGACATTATTTTCATTTCTCTATGCACATTATCAGTATTAATTGGTCTCACGCAGGACTTCCTTAAAAGAAACAGACTTATTTTTACACTGCATTGTTTCATTTATGAAAATTTTCAACATCCTCAGACAGAAACATCAGGAAGAAGATGGTAGAAAGTCAGCAAAATATGGCTGCAGGGTAAAGATCTTGCCTGTAGCTGAAAACAACCCATGAGCAAAATGTATACCTACATGAGGTCTGCCAGAGGCAAACCCACAGGGGAAAGCTTCAGCGTTATAAGCAGAAGCAGTGAGGTCCTTTTCAGGCTGTTAGACTGGGTTTGGAGGGCAAGACAAGACAGCCTAGTCTGTCTGTAAAAAGAACAAAACTCACCCCAATATTTTTTGTATGAAGAGGGATCCCTTCAACTAGTTTTTCTAGCTGCTAAATCTAAAAAATATAGTGATTCAAAAGAAACAGTGATTCAAAAATAGTTTCTCAAAAGAAATCACTGAATTTCTCTATTTTAGTGTCTCCATCCATCCAGAGATGTTCAGATGCTGAAAATATCAAATTTAGGCTGGGTTCTCCCATGCACTATTATTATCACAATCCTCTCCAGGCCTTGGATCACTGCCTAGATGTGCTCATTTTTATTTTTGCCAGCCATTTCAGGATGAATTGTTTTATTCTTTCCTTTAAAGAAATAAAATATTCGTCTCTCAACAATCCAACATCCTCATTTGGACACGTAAAGAGAAGAAAAGGCATTGTGACTACTAATGATTCCTATGAGGATTTGAAGGTCAGGAAAAAATATTCAAGAGGTCAGACTCTTTAGCAATGAGAAACCTATTGTGCATTTTAGGAAAGAATCTGAAGAATAACTATGTATTAAAAATTTGGGTGTTGTGGTCCATGGTATTGTCTAAAATTATTTCGTCTGGAACTGCATAGGCAGAGAAATAAACTGATGCTCTGCTAAATGTTTAGGTAATTATAGTCTCTTCTTCAGATGGAGGAGGTACTCAAAAGTACTTACAAAGCATTGCATTTCCAGGATACTGTCAACAGTTCCTGCACAGCTCTGTCCTTTTCTGAATACCGAATTACTACATTAGATTATATTTATCACAAATATCTTCTAGCAATGTTAT
>NW_005054299.1:18082138-18132217 GCF_000277835.1 Geospiza fortis | reverse complement strand
AAGATACCAACCTTGAAGAAGTAATTTTAAAATGATCCTTAACCAAGAATCGATCTGGCAATTCAAACAAGCAAACAAAATTCACATTAGGTCCTAGGTTGAGAATCTGAGTTGCAGGGGAAGGCATGCTCTGTGACGGTGAATTCTTTGGATAATTTTGCTGCCAACATCTAACAAGCATTTGTGAAATATAGTGGAAATACATACAATATTTGATGCTTGAAAATCACTTTATATGGACAAGATCGCACCCAGATAAAATACTACCTAGACCCATAGGACACATAAGAAATAAATTCAACACTTCTCTTCAAAGTAATCAGAAGCTTTCACCTCACAACAAAAATACGAGAGGAAACAGTAATCCAAAGCTGAATGAACTTTCATGCTTCAGACTTTCAGACTTTAATGCATTTCAGACTTTAATGCTGTCTTCTTCACAGCATTAGCAGTAGGAAAACCCTACTCTTTTTTTTTTTTTTTTAATGATATTGTTATTTGACCTGGAAGGAATGTTCTATTTAAGTAAATCATATCATGGCCTATCTACACTAAGTAGTTCACCACAAAACTAACTTATAAGACTCTACTAAGTCATTCAAGATAAATACAGCTTGTATCTTTAATTTTACATTAGATTTAAGATTTTTTTATGTTGAAAAGCATGGTCTCTTCCCTCCATTAGTAATCATGGAATCACTTGCAACTCTCTGTCTAGGTACACTGCAATTTATGGACTCTGCTCAGCCACAAACATTGTCTTTTTAAACAGGTCTACACTTCTGGAAGAAATCCCCTGCATTATCCCTTGACTCTGCAATTTGCATTAAATTGTGCCATAAAGCAAAGTAAATTTACCTACAACCTCTTTTCAATAACACTGTTATTTCTTATTATTTCAGTCATTGAGGAAAATACGTTCACATTCTGGTGAGCTCACAATTCCAGTTGTGGTGCCAATATTTCATACGTGCAGATGCAGCACTATTGTTACTGGTTGAATACGCAAAATAATCCATTAAAACCAACAAGTTAAAAATACCTATTAAGAAAGAAGTTACCTTTTACACCTTGCTGTCCAGACATCGTCAGAGGTAAAGTATGAGTAGAGTGGATAACTTGTGATCCTACAGCCTTGTTCACCTGTTGCGGGTGATGGTAGAGTTTTGGAGAACTGGCAGTCTGCACGGGAATCTGACAAAGTTTACCAGTGTAATTAGGAGGGCACTGGCATTTATCTCTAGAACTACACTGGCCTCCATTCATGCATGGAAGGTGGCAAATAACTGAAAGGAAAACAGAAATAAAAATGTTGTTAATGACTTTAGCTTCAGTACTGTCTGACCACATATCATGCACAAGTCGAAGAGGAAAGGAATAGGGTTGGAGAGCTGTGTTCTTCATTCAGACATCTGAGGAAGGACTATCCATCTGACATGCACTTTTAAGTGCCTTGTGGTAGAACCACTTCTTTTCCCCTCCTTGTGATCTCTGACCTCTGCCTCATTCACATCTTCTGTCCATGACAAACAGAAAGCAATTCTTTCCTTAGATATCCAAGCTATTGTTTTAATTTCATGATGCTATTAAACAAGACACTAAACTAATATGGTGTCTGGCTACATCTCTTACTCACACTTTGGTACAGATACTCTTATTTGTCAGCCTCCAGTTTCTGAAAACTGACTACTTACCCTTTCCTGGAAGTCTGAATAAACTCACCCAAGAATAGAAAGTACTGGGGACAAATTTTCCATTTTGACTTTAAGTCTTGGCTGTTCTCTAGAAAACTATTTCTTGCAGAGGATCTACATTTGTGCTTAACATTTGGTTCTCAGATAAAAGAAGCTAATTTGTATCCAACCATAAAGATCATAAAAATATCAAGAGATTCTACTGAAATGATTTCATAGACAAACTCCAAAGCATTGAAATCTTGTAACTCCAATATAAAGACAAGCGTTATTATTTCTGTGCTAGCTAGCACTTGCACATTTACAGCAATATAAATTATCAGATGAAACATGAAAAATGTCAACATCAAATGAAAAATACTTCTCAACTCAGAGATACAAGCAGTAATAGGCATGGTTCAGCACTTTCTGAAAATATAATGTGGGATGCTATAATCAATCACAATGTAAACGAGCTGTCAGAATTTCCAAGAACTAAATGATGTGAAAACAACAGGACAAATACCATAAGTTTTTGTTCAAGACAAACAAAGGTCATTTTTGTCAGTAATCAAATAATATTTGAGAAATAGAGTTCAGTATCCATTTGTCAGATTTAAGATAAGTTTCTGACTTTAAAAAAAAAGAGCCTTTACAGTAATCATGGCATTTTGCTGGATTGGTATTGCTTGGTCTCTAACGAATTACAATAAAAATAACAAACTGCAGATAATTCAAGGCAATTTAGAACCTAGTGTTCATTATTCCAATTGCTGTGACCTCTGGACAATCACAGGGTATTACTCTTATGAATACCATAGAAGGCCAGTGTTGGAAAAGGAACCTGTGTGTTGAGTGCTGCAAGAAGAGAAAGCAAAACACTCAGCAGCCCAAGGAGTTCTAAGCCGGCTGTGCAATTCCCTTGGCCCAGGAAATGCTGACAAATACCCACTCAGCCAGGCTCATCACATAGCAGCCTCACATTGCCTGGACAGAGTCTGGAATGCCAGTGCCTGATTGCCAGATAGGTCCATCACAATGCAAACTGCCAGAATTGTTTTTTCACTGTGCTCTGCAAAAGTATATTAAATATTTTTCTTGTCTTATCTTATATTTACATTTAATATAAACTGACTGAAAGTACTTCAAGCTGTAACAATGTGCTAATGGTACTAAGTCAACCTTGGAAGGCTACCACAACAGCACAAGCCTTACTTTTTTGGGTCCCAGCCCTTGTTGGGACTTCATCTGAGTATATAAAAGACATCCTTACAGAATTGCTGTTACTTCAGAGCAAAGTGAAGGAGGGTTGACCACAGCAGTGACTAAAGCACGACAGACACCCCTCTCTCTCTCTCTGGTACCATTTCTTCCTGAGCAGCCACAAACAAGCGGCTGCACTGTAATAGAGACAACATACAAAGAATTTTAGTGCTTTTAAAGATGCACCTGAACAAGGTTGAACACCAAGGTGATTTTCATGCAAAATAAAATCACACAATGAAACAATATGAAATAGCATTAAGGGGGGAACAGTTTGGTGTTTGAAGGAAGTACAGTGAAACAAAGGCTAACAAAAGTAGTTTCACTGTGGAATTCCTTGAGTGCAAGAGGTCTACACTATAGATTTTCTTCCCCCTCTCTCCAGGGTCGAGGCAACAAGGTAACATGCAAAATCCACCTTTTAAACAGCATAAATATATCCAGAATTTCCACCCAATTAAATTAATTTCTTCCGTGCTACTGTTCCTATAAAGCAATTGACATGCAGAAGGCCAAATTGTGTAGGTATCTGCACCATCAGGCACTCTTCACATGTTCCTCTCCTGCCGGAATCTGGTGGGTAATGAATGAATAGGCACTTGAAAAGCTCTGTTTTTGAGCAATAAGTTTGTGCTAAAAGTACTGGAAGATGCCAACAGGAAAGAGTTGGTTCATATTCCGTCTTGTAACTGTTTGCTTCGGATATCCATCCAAATAATTTGTGCAAATAAGTGTAAACAAATGACACTAAAAGGTCTAGTGTGACGCAAATAATTAAGAATATTTAATGCCTCAGTATTTAAACATAACAGAGATAAAAATTCCAAGCTTCCAACATTATTATGTGGTGTAAATCACTCAGTTACCTGATACTGATTTACATCTCTGGCCTAATGTATGAGGAAGGAAGTTTAAGTGAGAATACCTGAAATCTATTCTGAGAATATAAAGTTCTGTAATAAAAATTCTAAATTCGGAAATATACAATTTTAAGTTCAAATCAGCCATGCAAAAACAAATAGGATGTAATCTCCAGGCTAAACTGAAAACTTGACAATCTCAAGTGGCAAATATTATGAGAACTTAAAAAAAAAGCCAACCTCAAAACAAAAGACCAAATTAAAAAAAAAATTAAAAAACAAAACAAAACAAAACAAAACCAAAACAAAAACAACAAAACCACAACAAACCACACAATACTGAAATAAAATTTCTTATATTTTAAATAGGTGTAAGCACCCCACACTCTTGTTGCATGATTTCTTCAGGTAGTTTATGGCCAGGAGAAAGGGCTGCATTTGATTATTACACTAGTGCTGGAAATCACAGGCACATAACTTCACTAGAAGTGGAATATACACACAGACCATTTGAGAAAAGTGAGCTGGAGGAGCATAAACCTTCAAAAAGGCAGAGGAAGCAACCAGTGCTTTTCCTTAACAAGGCTCTGGGAATCTCTGTTTAACAAAGACCAAAGAGCCCCATGGAAAGGACCACTTAAGATACAAGCAGGACATAAAGCCAGGGTATGTTTGAACAGCTCAACCTCTCCTGTAATTTTTTTTGCTTTGTTTTGTCTTGTCATTGAGGCTAAAAATCCTAAACAGAATGGCAGAATAACACCAGAGGCATAAGGGACATTCCTGACAGAAACCAGACACATGCTTTTTGGGAGAAACCATTTGAAGATGCTGGGTTTGCACGTAAGTTCTCAACTGACATTCAGAAAAAGGGTACACTGAAGCCTGATTCTCACTGTTACCATTTCCTCTGAAAAGAAGAAAATAGAAGAAATAAAAATATCCATTATAGAGTGAAATCCTCTAGCTCAGACCTTGATAAAAGTGTGAAGATAGGTCTGCATAGGAAAAGAAGAAATTTCATTCACATGTGGGTATCTTACAAACTAAGCAAAGGAAGTATTAATGGATCTAAGAAAGGCAACAATTTCCTCACTCAGGTCTACTGTGAGCTAAATCTCTCCATGGTCTCTTAAGGAACAGCCAACATATGATTGAACAAGTTGAATTATTTTTTTTACTATAAATGAGCACACATCCTTTAGAAATGTGGAGACGGGTTTAAGAAAACACGAACTCTTTTAAGTATTCTTCCCATCCTTGGGCATTTAATTGGTAATAGCAAGCTTTGATTCCTTTGGCATCCAAAAGCCTTAACTCTTCCCAGTCTGGCACAGCTTGCTGAGTACCACTGTTCAAAATGAGCCAGGCAGAGAAGGTGCATCAAGATGCCCCCACAGGGAGACTCTGAACAGCTCAATGCATAGAAAAAGAACATTTGCAAGATGAATTCCAATAAAGCTTCCACAGCTATGGGTTGGAAACACTAGTATAGGGCATGAAATCATCAACAAAGCAGCTAGGAAACCGCTGATAAATACAGTTTGTTCATGTAATTACATAATCTAATTTGTTTTCGATACTCAAACAACCTCAAACAGCTCCAGATAAACTAATTTAATCAAATCCAAATGTTTTCATTTAATGAAAACAATGTGTAACAAAACAAATTCCAAGCACCTAAAGCCTCCTAATCCTTAAAAAATAGCCTATGCTTACCCAAACAAGCCCTTAGGATGGAAGGAAACTCCCTTCCTGTAACCAGTGTTAGAGAAAATGAAGATGGGTTTTGAAATGTTCCTCATCAGACTCTCCAAATTCCTTTTCTTTTACACCTCAGGGAACATATGAGTTTCCCTCACCACTCTTTGCCTTTTCTACTTACATCCTATCAACAATTCAAGCGTAAGCACTACTCAATCACACCAACAGGCTTGCCAAGGAAAACCTTGAACTGCTCATGCAGATTACAGTATTTCCACTGGATGCATCACAAAGAGCAGATTAATTTTGTCTCTGAGTACTGCAGTTATCCAGCATTACTACATGCCCCCCAGCTGTTTGGGCATCTTTCATCCACCCTGTTACTAAGCACACAAAAAGCACAGGGACTCCTACGCAGACCTACTGAGTACAAATTGTCACACTGCCATATGCAACATTCTTATAACACAGTGCTCTGAAACACCACAAGCTTTAGGTAAAAGTTGAAACCCAGAGGTGCCGCAGAGGGATCTGCACAACTGCTCTAAGCTTATTTCCACTTTCTAATTGGAGCAATTCTAACAATAACTCACAAAAGGCACAGAGGTGTGAACTACAGCAGTGATGCTATCTCTCTGGTTTAGACTCTTCCCTACCTTTTTTCCCTTTTTTTTCTTAACTTGTGGTACCCCAACTTTCTAACTAATTGATCCTAAACTCTTTTCTCTCCAGATTTCTGGTTGTAATTCAGAGGTATTATGTAAAGAAGTTGCAAGTTAAAAAATAAATAAATTATTTCATTACTTTAGTAGGATTCAGATAATCTTGATATCACAAACTTGTGCTTGGGGATGCAAAGGGAGAAAAGAAAATCTTTAAGTGGCCTTAAAAGTATAATACATCTGCATTCACGTCTGAATTTATCCTAATGTTTGTATTTTGCCTTTTAATATAAACATTCCATTGCAACAAGGAAAATCAATTTTAAAAAGTAGATCTAATAGCAAGAGCTCCAGCACCAGATATAAGCATGACTTCTTCTGCTCCTAAAACACTGAAATACTTCTGTAACACCACAAAAAATGGTGAAGTGATGCTCTGCTCCTGTGACTGGCCTAGTTACATGAACATGACACTGAAGGCACTTGAGGTGGTTCTTCTGGAAAGAGGCAAAATCTGCAACACGGCAGGGAAAAACTTCGAACAGGAACTCAGCTCAAACCTAATTGTATGATAAAAAAAATACACAGCTCCTAAACTGGGTTCTTAGCTATTGCAAATTAACATGGCTACTGACTTCATTAGAATCTGCCTTATTTTTAAACTAATGTTACCAAGAAATCTTGAAAAAAAAGTAATGCACCCCCACTTGGGAATGGGATCATAAATACTGCTATTTAACCAGATAAGCAAACCAAATTACTGCCAAAATAAGCAAGCTTTGTGGTGCTATTCCAGTCTGGATCATGCATGTTTTTTGGAGCTAACGGAGGCTACACTGTCAACTATGGAACATCCTGATACTGAAATTTGGGGAGCAAGTTCAGATCATGAAGGACAAGGCTGCAATATGTTATAGATATATATATATATATACTTTTGAGCGAGCATCATGATCAGCAAGAAATCCAGAATGAACATGAACTAGATAAATTCACTATACTACTTATCTGTGTTGTTCCTCCATTTTAAAGTCACTGCTTTAAAACAGCTCAGGAAGAAAAGCTGGATGTACATCTTCAAGTACACAACTTGAAAATGTGTACACAAAGTCAACCAAGAGACATTCAGTATGTCCCCAGGTATTTAATTCATCTCTCATTGTGGGTCCCAATGGGATGGGAGTCTCGCTGGCCCTGTATCACATCTTTCCAAACTCATATAATAAGCCAACTATCCTCAGACATGTCAAATGCAACATAGGCCTGTTGTGTAGGTGCCTGACACGATCACCATCTGACCAACAGCTTCCAATAAAACTTTTATTGTTACAGTCTGGAAAGAACAGGATGGATGAAAAACAGTCTTAGAATATTCAAATACTATCAGAAATATTCAATGTATGCTGTGGTACAGAAAATGGCCTAAAGCTGTGTTTACTCAGTATAGAAAGGGTATAGCAAAAATCATAGTAGTTGCAAAATGACTGACAGGAGGATTCTTACTAACAGACGTGATGCTTAGTCAATCCTTGCTAACTCTGCTTTTAATATTCTCAGTATCTGAGATGATTGAGACACTGTTTTGGGAGGCAAGGAGACACTGCTAAGGAGTCATCTGAGTCACTCCTACACTGTTCATAGGTGGCAAATTTATTGACTTTATTGGACATCACCCTCATGTACTGAGTATATCACAACAGTTAGGCTTAGACTCAGTGTACTAAGAAAAACAAAAACCCCCACTAGCTGCTGTTTATCAGGAATTAATGTCTTACAAACGGCCAGGGTCAGACCTTTGAGAATGATGCTAACACATACAAAAAAGCTATTCCAGACACTTTTTAGGATTTCTAGTGTATTGATATTTATTTTCCTCAGAAATAAAACAGCTAGGAAAAGCTGGCTTTGGAAGGGTAACAAGTTCGCACTCTTGCTTAAAACAAGCGTGCTGCAGTATAAAAACTTCATAGGTATCAATTTAAGCAGTCCTGAAAAATTTCTTAGTTGCCATCATCAAAGTAGGAATACTGACATCGAGGTGCACAGTGTCAGATGAAAACCACCCTTCCTATGTTCCCAGGGTTTTTAAGACTTGCTCTTCTGTATAGTGTTTCATGTGCCTGAGCATGTGTAATAGTAACACGTATTAGTTAATGCTGTTGAAACATACCATTTTCAATAGAACAAGAATTTAAGACAAGGACAGGTAAAAACAAACAGCAAGCATCTTTATTACTACAGGATCCTTCCAGACTATATTCTTCCCTACAGGTGCCAGCTGAGCAGCCCTACCCACCTTTAAGGACAACAGGATTAATGAGTAATTTGACCATAATGACCCTGGGCTGTCATTGCTCATGCACTGTTACAATCTTAAGACATCAGTGAACTGATTTCTCTGCTCTGACACCTATTGTCCTATTAGGCTATTTCCAAAAAGCAGACTGGACTCTCACATGGAGTAACAGCCAGTAGCATAAGCCAGAGAAAACAGCTCCTCCTAGACATCTGACTACTTGATTACCATCAGAAAAAACAGCAACACCTTCTGAGAAACACTGGCCATGCCTCTGTTATGCAAAGGCTCTGAAGACCGCTGAAGTAGTAAAGCTGACACTGGTCAGGGACATCAGCATCCTTACAATTTCTGGCAACTGAATAATAGATATTTAAGCTGATGAGCTGGCTTCAGCTGGGGTAGAGTTAATTTTCTTTACAGTGTCTGGTATGGGGTTGTGTTTTGGGTTTGTGCTGACCATAGTGTTGATAATGTAGAGATAGTTATTGCCAAGCAGGGCTTACACAGAGCCAAAGCCTTTTCTTCTTTGCACACTTCCACATGGGCAAAGAGGCACAGGAAACCTGAGAGGGGCCAGGACTGGTGACCCCAAATGACCAGAGGGATGTTCTGGACCATATAACATCATGTTCAGAGGAAAAAGCTGGGGGGAAGAAAGAGGAAGGGAGGGACATTCAGGATGATGGTATTTGTCTTCCCAAGTCTCTGTTACATGTGATGAGGCCCTGCTCTCTTGGCAGTGACTGAACACCTGCCTGCCCATGGGAAGCAGTGAATTAATTCCTAGTTTTACATTGCTTGCATGCATGGCTTTCTGCTTTCTCTATTAAAGTCCTTCATCTCAACCCAAGAGTTTTCCAGCTTTTACCCTCCAGAGCCTCTCCCCCATCCCACTGATGAGGAAGTGAGTGGCTGTGTGGTTACTGGTTGCTGGCTGGGGTTAAACCACAACAGCTGAGATTCATTCCTATTTAACCTTTTGCACCTTCTTGAGCCACACAAGTTAGGAGTGCTGTTATCTGCGGTTTCCTGGTCCGACAGTGAAGACAGGCTGGCCCAGCAGGCCAGTAAGGACATCCAAAAGCCAATTTGCCATACAGGTGCATCTCATCACCCACTCACAACTAGGCTCTTCACTGAGCTATCTTGGTATGGTTTGGTGAGCCAGAAGAACCCCCAAACTTAGACCCAAATGGTCTATGAACACCGATCCACTGAATCTCACCATACCACACCACACCCTCCAATAACAAAACTAGGTTTAAAATAGAAAAAGAAAAGCCACAGAAACCGTAGTCATTACAAAAATTTCCAAACATCAAGAGTCTGGTCTCTGATTACTGCAGCATTACCATAGTGCTCATTTTGGTGTAAAATCATCTACAAGAATAATAAAATGAAAACAGACTCTTTAAATTGGATATTCATTAGCATACAAATAGCAGCTCATAATCCAGGCATTCATGGAAGAGTTAAAAAACATGAAAAACATAGGGTATGATTTTCTGGCACTGGCTACATCACAAGAAATTGGAAAGTTTTCTAGGGAGTTGACCTTGCGGTGGTGACACAATGTGAGAGCCGGATGGATATTGTTCAGAGTTTGAGTCATAAATTAGGTCATCAGAGACCAGTGAAAAGCTAGAGACTCAAATCCTGGAATTCTGAGAGAGGAAAGGAGAAAAGTCACTGCTAGTGAATAGGAAGGATAAAGGTTACTCTGCAGAGAATGTACAGTTGGAAAGTCATTTTCAAAAACCACAGCTTCACCACCCATTGTGGTTCTTATAACCAAAATAGATGTATAAATCGTTGCACAAGTTGTGCAAACCTAAAACACAATCAATGCTGATCACCTCCAGTTCTAAGCAACTTAACCATGCACCAAATTCCCCTGAGCTGTGTACAACCTCATTGAGAAGCTTCATACCACAATGTTGTACCTAACCCTGTGCACTGAAATGTGTACAAGTATGAAAAAATCCCTTTTTCCCCTTGTCACAAAAGGCTTTCTGTGTAATTCGGGTTAGACAGAAGAATGTTATAGCACCTACATTTATAGCATCTAACATAACAGACTGAATTTAATACATTCAAACAATAAATAAGAGAGATACAATGGACACATTCACTGCAGAAAGGTAGTATTACAGCTTATGTTATGAAGCTGGTCTCCCCTGTTTACCTATGCCAGCAGTTTCCAAAGCAGGGTGTGCTCATCCCACACAGTGTGCCAGAAAATGCACTGGGATGCAGGAAGGAACTATGTCTTGTACCATTAATAAATAAAATGAATTCTCAAAAGAGTTCAGTTAGTCTTTTTCTCATTCATTTTTACTTTCTATTTTGTCTATGGTTTATAATGGACAAATAGATGATATATACAGTAGTAGGTGTATATAATTTATAAATATATACATATTGGAGAGAGTGTTCAAAAATATTTTACTGATAGGAATGTACAATCATTTGGGGACCACTGCCCTATACATCCTATGGACAGAGGCAGTCCTTCTCAGGGAGAAGTCAAAGAACTTATTTCTAAATTATGAGATGAACAGCTGCTAAAAGTTCCCCTAAACTTGAAATACCTGAGTAATATCAAAAATTTGACTTAATCTTAACATCTTTAAATTAAACTGAAAATACAACCAAAATGAGAAATCAACTAATTACTTGGATGAATAAAATATAGATGAGAAATACTCAGTTTGGGTTCTTAAAACTCAATCCTCTTCTTGTGCAATCAGAAAATATCCAATCTTCCTTCTTTTCATTGACTAGAATCCCTCAAGTCTTTGTGAGAGATTAGTGGGCAAAAAAAAAATTTGCATCTCCCATAGACTTCAACTTGATTCACATTCACAAATCCCTGGCTGAAAGTTCATGGTCCACCCTCTTAACAGGTTTTTATGGATATATAGAAAAGTCACTGAATTTAAGTGTGTACATAATAAAGTTCATATTCCAAAAGAAAAATCCAGGAATCCCGGCGCCTCTACAAAATAGGACTCTCAATTACAGTCATACTCAAATCTGAGGTGGAATTACAGGTGGAATGGATAGATGAACACAGACTACACAGGCACAGAGATGAGAATTATCTGGAGCAGAATAACAAACCAGAACAAGCAGTAGAAAGGCTGAATGGAGAAAGACTATGATCAACAGAGCAGTGATAGCTGCTTGCTTCCTTCTGACTGTGCTAAGCCCAGAAGGACACATTAAATTCAAACCCTTTTGCTAAGAAACCTATTAATGATAAATGCCTATTTTAACATGTAGAAAAAATTTTCAGACTCATTCTTCTGTACTTGCCTAATTTAGAGGCAATGTCTTTTTTAAGTCAAAGTTGGCATATACTTGATCTTCAGTGAGGTGTGTGCAAAGACATTTAGTTTAGCAATAACATAGCTATAGCTGTACTAGGTAGTGTATCTATATGAATATGCAACAATGTAATCATTCAAATAAATGCACACTTAGTTCTCTTTTTACAGTACTTCAAGTCAGATGTACATAAACTAATCTTTATAAATTAAAACCATATCCAGTAAAATAAAACATTATGAATTTTAACTTTGTGTTCTGTTTTGCTTTAACTTTGAGGGAAACATACTCCACATGTTTTTGAATGGCTGCAGGTGTGGATTTTGTACCATTTCCATTTGTGGTTTTTCCTATGACTGCACATCCAAAACTGTGTTCTCTGTAATGGACAGTTTGGGGAGTACTCTGAGAGCAGACGGACTTTTGCATCATGGTGATGGTCTGAAGTCTTTAAGGTGAGCAAGGGAGCAGAAACAAGTTGCTAACAGACTTGTATGAGTTCAACCTCATTAAAATCATCTGACTGAACAATCTCTTTTCTATCAATTAGCATCTGGCCTCCACTGGAATCTGAGGTAAAGATGTCAAATTTGAATAATTATTTTAAGATTATGAAGAAAGAGCTCACAGATGCTGTGAGTTCTATGGCAGAAACCAGAACTACTTCTTGATGACAAGCTCTGATAAATATATGGGGGAAAGAAATGATTCTTTTTGAACAGATGTGGATATCAAAACCAACAAAATCGTTAAAATACAATTTTTCTTAGCAACTTGAGCACTGGAGGCCCATAATTGAAAATGCATTAAAACCCTGAGCTTTGCTCAGCCTACAGAATGGTACACTTACATTACAGGATAGAATTGTAGTGCACCAGTATCTCAGATTAGAAAAGCCTATACTACATTACCTGGACTGTAAGTAAATTAATTCATTCTGCTGTGAGCTCAGATTTATTTATAGAACAAAGGGAGACTGGAAAAAAAAAAGTCTTTTGAATTCATGGTCATAATTGGTTCCTCCCAAATAATTTTGCAGTGCCTCTTCAGGCTAGGAAATACCTTTTTCCTACTATCTTCCATAAGGCATAGAATAACTTATAATAACAATCCCACCATTGTCATTACTTTAGCTACTCAGTTCACTGTCTGAGGAAAAATAATCGACCTTCATTTTGCTACAGCTATTACAGTCTTGCTGCAAGAATATTTCCAGAATAGTCATAATTTGTACGGATTGAATTTCAAATTACCAGACAAAGCAGTGGATAAATCCTAATGTCCTTTTTGTAATTTTTTTTCCTGAGACACATACACTAGTAGATTGACCAACTTCTTTGACTACTGTTGAAGAAAGTTTATAAAGTTATTCTTTTAGCCAAGTTGTCCAAGAATTCTGAAGTTTTCATGTGCATATTAAATGAAATAGTATTTCATCTGGCAGTAAAAAAAGCATAATCCAACAAAGTCTGATGAGGCACAAATTATAATTACTGCAAGAACAGAAGAAACAAAGCTTTTACCAACTAAGGCTACCAGGTAGCTACCAGAGACAGTAAAAGGACAAAAGTGATAATACTAACGGAATAATAAAGTTATTGCATCACAACTTCTTCATATTTGCAATTCCAAATACAAAACTCAAGGATATTGCAAAGCAACACTTCACTCTTTTGTGAAGAATATTTACTAAAGAGAATATTTACTTTTAAAAAACCCTGAATTACATCATATGCTGTTCTTGAGCTATGTAGTTATTCCAGAAATAAGCTCCTCTTCAATTAGGTTGTCTGATTGAACACAAAGTTGAAAATAAAAGCATTTTAAAAAATTGAAATAAAATCACTTCTCACTTATGTTATCAAAAGAAATTTTAAAAATCTCCGCATGACACGTGTTAGCAGCTATTTTAAATCCTCCACGTGTTTATCTGCCATGTCTCAGCTGAAGCCACAGGAACAGTGTTTTCCTGGGGCAGAGTTATATAGGTCAGACATGATGAGTTACCTACACAGGCTGACACCATTCACCAAATAGCAAACATCACTTCAAAACAGAGAAGAAAGTGTCTCTTCTAACATGGTACCTTTCCAGCAACTCTCACTAATCCCAGCAAAACCAAAGAGCAAAATGTGATGGGTAAAAAACTGAACAGTGTGTACCTCACAAACTGCCAGATGAGACTGTGATGGCAAATTCCAATAAATCTACACAAACACTTCCACAAGATGTTGGTCTTTTATAGGCCTTTACATGTCATCAAATTAGCTTTCCAATACTATTTAAAATATTCCTTTTTACCAAAAGGATACAAGAAAATTCTGCTCAAATATCAGTCTTACAGTTCCTCTTCAGTGTAGTAGGACATGTGCAGTATGTATCATAAGGAACAAAGAATTGACAACTTTAATACCAAATGGTGGCAAGAAAATACCAATCATCTCTCTTGGACTTTCTGTCATGTGTAAACTACAGATAAAGGCAGTTGGCTGGCTTGCCAACAGCCTGCCTTGCTTGCATGCAATTGCAATTTTTAAGCAACACTACTCTTTGATAATGCCTAAAGTGCTTGAAGAAAAAGCAATGCTAATTCCTACAGCACTAACAGTAATTCATGATCACATAGGTCTGAACAAAATTCAGGAATACTGTCAACATTCTGTAAAATAACTGCTTTAAATTTTAAATTCTAAATAATTATGCTTATGAAACTCTTTCCTAGATAGGAAATTCTGCTAGAATAATAATTACATAGTGGGTCTTCCTACTAAATTTCCTTTGAATAACCTATTGTTTTAAAATATATTAAAATTGAAAGCAGTCAAAATTTCTTTCACTGCTTTCAACAGAAGACAAATAAAATTTGAGCAAAATGCTCCTGCTGCTTCTTTGAAGCTTTGGTCTATACATAATTTGAAACTTCTGGACAATCTCCATTATCTAAAAACATTTACACAGAGTCAACACAGTAAAGTTGGAAAATTTTTTGATAGAAAATTATAATAGGAAAAGTGCCAAAATTCAACATAATTTGAGCATTATTGTAATAGAGTATGGAATATTCAGGTCACTGTGATCCATGCTGAAAGTTTCAGAATTTATTATTAAATATGAACGACCAGACACATTTTTACTTAAGACACCATGTTCACCTGGAGAAGGCTTCAAGGTGACCTCATAGCAGCTTTCCAGCATCTAAAGGGGCCTACAAGAGAGCTGGAGAGGGCCTTTTTACATGGGCATGGACAGGGCAAGGCGAAATGGCATTAATCGAAACAGGGTAGATTTAGATTAGACAGGGGAAGAAATTTTTTACTGCGAGGGTGGTGAGGCCCTGGTACAGGTAGCTCAGAGAAGCTGTGGATGTCCCATCCCTGGAAATGTTCAAGGGCAAGTTGGATGGGGCTTTGGGCAACCTGGTCTAGTGGAAGGAGTCCCTGCCCATGGCTGGGGTTAGAACTCTAAGATTTTAAAGGTCCCTTTCAACCTAAACCATTCTATAATTCTATGATTCTGTTTCCTTATTTGACACAGATACTGCCAAGTGCTCAGACACAAAATTTTTACACAAAGATATGCACTTCCACTGGCAAGCATGCAACTTTGACTTTTCATTTATAACAGTTTGAATGAGATGCAAGGCTGCAAACCAACAGTGAATATCAACCTAAGTATTAAATGACTGCTTCCTTTACTGAGTTCTGTCATTCCCGTTCAATCAATGAAGCACAGATCCCATGGGAAAAAACAGAATGTAAATCTATAATTAAATAACTATACACAACATGGTGGGGGCATGAAAATATGAAATTGGGCATTTACTAAATCCTTATTGCTTCATTTTACAGTTACAAATTAGTCATTGTCCTCCCACTCCTTACAGGAAGAGAATTCATTTCAAAATTGGAATGTGGAACAATTTTGAGTAGAAACAGGACACCTCACTGACTAACTTCAACACAGAGAAAGAAAACTCATGTGCTACTCTATTCCCATCCTTTCCTATGCACACACATCAACCCTGTTTTACAAGCCTCAGTAGATATGTCAGGACTGAAATACCATACAAACTGCACATGCAATCAATCCAACAGAATAATAAGATTCATCTATTCAGCAGACGTTTCCACTCAGATTAAATGCTTTCATTCTCCAAGCCAATGAAATATTGGAGGTTGGTTGGTTTAATTGCAATATATCCCATTCATAAAATGAAACTGCAAAAAACCCCAAAGTTTCTCTGAAGCAGCCTGGCAACCAAAGAGGTCATTCCTTTTAAATACCAAGCTTTCATCACCTTAAATTGCTGTGCTAGGAGCTATTCTTTACCACAGCCAAAAATCTCAGCTACCTGAAAAGCAGCAATCCCCTCAGTCTATCCCTTGTTGTGGGTTTTTGTTTTTAATGGCTTATCCATATTGTATAAAATTTTCAGGAAACAGGATTTGTTCCTTGCCTGGGCTCACTGCTACCAAACTTCAGGGGAACTGACAAACTGAGCACATTTTAAGAATCTGAAACAATCCATTACGAAGCTTGAGTAGCTGTAGAACAGGTATTGCAACTTATTTTCTCTGAAAATGCAGTACTTAAAAAATTCAGCATAAAGTTGAAAAGAAACAAAAAAATTTACTCTGGCTCATTATTAGAAATAATTTATTATTAAGAACAAAGCAAACTGATGTCTAACTACTCTGTCATCTGAGAACCTGGATTCACTCTTGTGTACTAGAATGCTGCTCCTGCTACAGAAATGCATTTTAAACTTTTCCAAATAGAGCATGTGACTATTTTCTCTGGTTTTAGGAAGAACAAATATTTTTAAAAAAGCATACTGAAAAAGTGCTGTTCACTGCTTTAAATATGTCTTTCCTGACATGACATTCTGTTTCATGGCTGCTTTTTTAAATACCAAGTCACCTAAATAAGAATTTCCATACATTTTGGATTAACAGTAAGTAAAGAAGTTTAGAACAGGGATTTAAAAGCAAAATTATAAATTTTAAACAAGTTAAACATAATTCAAGTGTTAAAAAGGTAACAAAAGTTAATGATCTTGGAAGACACAAATTACTTCTGCTTTATATGTCAGGAGATACCAGGACAAGCCTAAGCTAGTGAGAGGCACTAGTTAGGGAACAGATATGAAAAATTATTTCAGTAGTATGTATTTTAAACTCAGATTCAAAAGCTTCAGAAAACTGTGATTGGTGAAAGAATTCAATCTACAGGTACAGGATTCCTCTTCTCTAGTTATTAAGAAGTTCATGCAGCATTTTTATTTTTATTTGGAGAGCCTTTAAGTGCTAGTTCAGACCTTCTTATTCTTCTGTGAAAATGACAATACCTAGAGCTGCACTAAACACTTCTTGTCTCTTAAATGTATTAGGGAAGATAGCTAACAGGCAAGCTAAAAATCCTTATCCATGTGTAGCAACTTGCTTTTATACATTTTTCAACAGAAGACTCCCTTATCTTTCCATCGAGTACTACAATAGGCTGCTTTTGTTGAATGTTTCTAGCAGCCCATTGTACCCAGTGCACCAGAGCTGCGTGGCCGGAGGCCAGGAAGCAAGGTGTGGAACACGTCTTCGCAGGTCAATTTCCACTCTCCAAGTTTTCAAGTATTTGAGAGGAGGTCATGTTACAGCACAGATTTACATAGCAGACAAATTACATGACTGCCTGTTCTCAGAATTTCATAATTTCAATAGAAAAATTAGGTCAAATGAAAGGGAGGAAGAATAACCCTATCCTTTCATGCTAGTCAGAAAATCAAACAAAAAACTTATTTAGCTGGGGTTCTTGCCAAAACCTTGGTAAAATTCTGCATTGGCAGTAAACACAAATTAAAAGTATAAGATTTACTATTCCTTTTACAAAATACTTTTTCTTTTTTTTTGTGCCTCCAAACGACCACAAACCAACCCCAAAATTTGCCCTATTCTTGTTTTAAAACACTGGTTTTACTATTAGTCCAAAACACATTCATTTTTACAAATATGCATACTATGAAGGAACGAGTTAGTAACTTCAAGGGTTTTCCCCCACAGCCTGACAGTCTAGTAGGAGCATTAAAAAAGGGTACTGCTCTTTGTATCATCTGTCCAGAAGAAAAGAATAATATCTTCAAGTGGCTTTTTCCCCCCACCCTCAGAGCATGAAATACACTGCACTTGAAAAACGGCAATATTGGCCAGCCTCAGCACTGCTTGAACTCTATGTTTATTCTAGACAGAAGACTAAAATTACAGTGTTCATATTTGGCATTCTTTGACTAGAAATTCACAATTTTTTTCCCAGAAAACAACACTATGGTATTTTCAGGTTAACTACAAAATTACTTTCCAAGAGCAGCTCAGGGTATCATAATGTGAAATGACAAATTTGAAGTGTTTAGGTATGTACCCATATATCTGTATATCTTAACTTACAAGGTAAATAATTGCACGCACATGCCCATTTAGTATGCAGTTAAAATATGCCAATCATTATCCTAGGCAGCTTTCAGGATTTGTTTCAACAGAGTCAAAGAGTTGTAGGGTTTAGTCTGGCATTCTGTTGATACTCTTACCGAGCAAGCAGAAAGAATAAACATTAACAAAGAAATTACTGGCTTCAATAACTTTAATTAGGCTTAACATTATTTCAGTTTCTAAAAATGCCAAATATGAAATCCGACTTACTGTCAGCAGTAAGAAGAGTTTTAAGTTGCTGCATATTTAAGAAGGGCTGTAGTTTTAAGGAACTGCTGAACAAATTTTTGAAGACAGAGTCACTGTTAGCTGTTCACTAGGTTTTATGTGCATTTGATACATCTTAAACACGTAAAAAAAAGAAAACACAACCTTATGTGTAATCTGTCATCTTCCCTATTTACTAACACAAACTCTGAGGAAGGAATTTTACCAAAAGCTTCAGCTTAGCATGTTGCATCCCTGCAGCTGAAAATTCAGATGAAAAACATGGGAGCTTTTTTTCTCAGACACAAAAGGAACTTTTGGGAACATTTCCGAAGGACACCAGAAAGCTTGTCTAGCATACAATGGTTCCTACTCAGCAGAGCCCTCCAAACAAAGAGCAACAGATGCACAAATGGTATTAATAACAAAACATCTCCTCCCTCTGTTAGTCAGGAGAGGACAGCTAAGGACAAACAGAGTTTCAGGGTACTTACCTACTCGGAAGTTGGTGGCTGTCAGAGTGTCAGCAGCATGGCCGTTTTCACTGATCAGGGTGGTTGTATTTCCCTTCTCACAGTTGTTCTGACAGTTGCCTTTGGTACAAGTCACTTTACAGATGCTGGGTGTAAAGACCACCTTGATGCGACCAGTGTGATTTCCCACTGTCAGCGGAGGCAAAGAAAAAAAGAAAAATAAACAGATCACTTTGGTATCCATTGATTTTGTTCAAAAAGTTTTTGGGAAAAAAAAAAAGGCGCGGGGGGGGAAGGCGACAGGTCTACAGGAGGAGGGCAGTCTGCAGTGCTCTCTCTCATAGATCTCCAGTGGTGTCTCTGAAACAGGAGTAGGAAGCTTAGCAAACAGAACTCCGGGATCTGCTCCAAAACCACATTTAAAGTCAAGTCACTGGAGTGGGATTAGTAATCACAATGCTGCACTTTATTCACAGGCAGACAAAGAGCAATACCAAGGGCATGACAGCTTAAATAGCCGACCCTGACAGGCAGATGTAATGTAAAGAGCTGGCTCTGCACCTAGAGGTGAATAAACTCTTGTGTACTCCTACATACTTTTCCTGTTTCTGCACTTATTAAGTCACTATTTGTAGCTCAACCCCTGGAAACGTTTTAGGCATGCGGCATGTCTGAAAACATCTGTCTCAAATCTCCTGGCACCCCAGCCTGAAGTGGTCAAACCTTGTGACGCAGCTGCCTGGTCCCATTTTTTCTTCACAGTTTTTTGGCACTATTTTTCCACAAGAATTTGCATATTATAGACTGAGCTCTACTGTCAGCCTTTGTTTTAGTAATAAATAGCTCAGAGAAAAGAGTGAGAAGTATCAGTGCTTTAAAGTGCTGAGATCAAAGATAAAATATGGCTAGATTCTCCTTTTTTATATACTTCCCTATAGTAATTTTTAAAAACTTAAATGTAAAAAAGACTGCACAAGCACTAATTTGTTATTAAGCTAGTTATAATTTCTTGTTACAGAATCATATGTAAAACCAGATGTATTTGATCCTACATCTAACAGCTGAAGACAAAAACTGCATTAAAACTACTTATTAGGAAAAATGGGGAAAAGAACAGATTCTATTTGCAATTATTTAAAAAGAAAACATTTTGTCCTCTGCATACTACTAATAAATTTAGCAAGTTCTTGAAAATATATCATAGCATCTTTGTGGAAACTATTAATAAGTACTTTCATATCAAACCTAAGAATGCCAAGAAATGACACACAGAAAGAGAAGAATCTCCTTCTGCCTGATGTCATAGAAATAAAAAAGTGTCTGGATAGTTGCCTAACCTAGTTCATGAAATACTTTCCAGACAAACACTTTTTTGAAAATCTTAAGAAAATCTTTAAAATCTTCCTATTTGGAAAGAATATAAAACTTCCTTATTTCTGGCTCTTCATAAACAAATAAATTTAAGCAATTGTGCTGATTGTTTTGTCTACAGTAAAGGCATTGCTCTATTTGAACAGCAGCTGTAGTACAGATGTTCCCACCTTATTCCCCATAAACAATGTTTAGAAAAGGAAGAGCCCTGACAGATCCAAGAATAAAATATTTTGATCAAAGGATAATATTGTGATTTAGAAGATGTCTTGGATTCTAAGATGCCACGCATTTCTTACAAAAATGAATACACCTTAAACAGATATAAGGGACCTATGAATTGCTGAGGGCAGAAGTTTGAAGCTTTGCTTTTTAAAAGCATAGCTTCAAAGGCAAGATTGCCATCTTTGTATTTTACTTGTACAGTTTTATATATATATATTTCCCTAGAAAAGTCCATTTTACGTATTATACTTTCAGACGTTTTAGCAATACTTTTCCTTTAGGATGTGATCTAATTAAAAAAACAGGGATAGTTGAATCAGAAAAGTCAGTCCTGCCTACACTGTAGAAATCAGTATTGGGGGACACAGACAAGATTTCTGGCTTAGCTGAAAACAAAATAAAATAACTCAGCTTTGTCAGTGCTGGAAGGGCAGAAAATGCAGAGCTCAATAAGAGATGGAGAGAAAACACTGAAACTGAATGGTCACATGGTTTGTGTAGCTATGGCATGGGAGAAAAGTGGAGGCCATGAGGGTCAGATTCTTCTACCTGACACCTAGAGAAGTACACTTCCTACCAAGAAATATTCTGTACAACGTGTTCACAAAGAACCGAAGGTTTGACCACAGTCCCACCACAGCACCTGGCACAACTGTGGTTAGTGAGTTATAAGAAGTACTGCCATTTTCTGTCTACCCAGGAGATGAGAATTGGACATGAAATTGTGCAGGGACAGACTGACAGGTTTGTTGTCCTCACGCCCCCCCCAGAGGGACACCTTTCAGTAAGTGTTGTCCCCTCAGCTCTGCTGAGTGTTGACTTGGGACATGAAGTTGATGAAGACAGTAGTGTTGTTAGTGCTGAATACATCTACTCTGCAGTTAATGCATTTGGCACCAGCAGTCCAGAGGAAACATCCATATGTGTTGCATTGAATAAAATGTGCTATTCGTGAACCCAAGCAGCTCTTTTGAATGTGACCCAACTTAAAGTGCAATAGATTGTCTGCAGACCCAGCGTCAGCCCCATAGTTATGTTCTTGAAATAGTAAAGATGACATTAAATCATCATTTAATTCTCCTTCACAGTATTCTGTACTATACTGTTGAGTGCTGAGCTATAGTAAGAACATTTGGGCATAGTGTTCCCAGCAACAAAAATTTTAAAATAATTTTTATCACATGGTATACATTTTACCAGAAAATCCTGTAGCACAATTATTCTAGTAAAAGAGATGCCTTAGTATGAGAGTCAACAGAAATTGTAATATTTGCTTTTCAATGCTTTTGGATGAGAAAATACTAGTATCTAAGTTTGGGAGTACTAGTAGTTAAACAGTACTTTCAAAAACACAGATCAATACCTAGAGAGGTAAAGAGTAAAACAATGTTTAAATGGAGTTTTTCAGGAAGAAGTCTTCAAAACAACATGATGGAAGCTCTAGCCCTTACAAATATTCAAATGATTATTCAGCAAAGTTTTTCATAGAATCTCCTGAGTTAGAAGGTACTTACACAGGGAGTCCAGTTCCTGGCCCTGCACAGGACCAACCCACGAGTCACACCAGGTGCCTGAGAGCTTTGTCCAAACGCTTCTTGAACTCTGTCAGGCTGGTGCTGTGACCACTTCCTTGGTGCCCAACCATCTTCTGGGAGAAGAACCTTTTCCAACCTAAACCTCTCCTGACACAACTTCAGGCCATTCCCTTGGGTCCCGTCACTGGTCACCACAGAGCAGAGATCAGTGCCTGCCCCTCCTGTTCCCCTCACAAGGAAGCTGTAACCGCAGTGAGGTCTTGCCTCAGTCTCCTCCTGGCTGACCAGACACAGTGACCTCAGCTGCTCCTCATACAACTGCTCCTCAAGGCCCTTCCTGTTGTCATGGTCCTTCTTTGGACACTGTCCAACTGCTTTATAGGCTTCTTATAGTGTGGCACCCAAAACTGTGTTGAAGGGCACTGACCCTAAAATGTAGCCCTATAGACACCCAGTAGTCACCAGTGACCAGCCTGATGTAACCCTATTTACTACAACCCTTCATGTTGACCTGCCAGCTGGTTGGTGAACCACCACATGATGTGTTTATCTAGCTGTCTGCTAGTTATTCTGCTATAAAGCAAATTCTCAGATATTCCTGTTTTGATAGTTGCAAAAAGAGAGAAATAAGACACCTTCATATCCTTAGACATGGGAATATTTTCTCCATCTTTCTTAGATTTATGAAGACTGTAACAACACTTAGTTTGTTCTCCTTCCCTAGCAGGCCACAGCTTTTAACTTCAATTCTTTTGAAGACATTTAGGACAGATAAAAAGCTAATTACGGCCTCTGAGCTTAAACACTGATCAGCATTTGACAAAGCGATTCAAGGCAGAGATGTCACTACCATTCTTTTATGCACGTACAGAGAAGTAAACAGTACTATCCTCACAGATTCTGAGGGTTAGGGACCTTAACAGTGAGCTTAACACAGGCAGATGAAAAAAAGACCACCAGCTCTCCTGAAAAGAAGCTTTCAGCAGAAACTTCAAGTTTAGGCTCCTGGACTTGCTTGAATCTCCTCTTCTGTATTTTTTCCCTTCCTCTTGTCCGAAGAGGAAAATTCAATTCTAAATGAGAAAATGTCCTTCAATATCTGTTAGCTGATTTTGCAGTACTAATGCTAAACCCCACAATTTCACACGAGGAGGACCAGTACTGCTACAGCCTTGGCCTCTTCTGACCTTGGACTGTCTCCTATTAAAGGACAGTGTATTTTTAAGGAAGCATACAGAGTATTTTCTTCTAACTCCAGAGCCTCTACTGATGATGCCATTGTGACATAGGCATAACAAAATCTGCAAGTTAGATTACCTCAAATCCATTTTTGGAAAAAAATTGGTAGTGCTACAACAACACACCTGGAATAATTTTGATATATATATATAGACAGATGTAAATCCAACTCTTCTAGACCAATTTTAAACATGTGGAAATGAAACACCTCACTATGCTCCTAAGTATAACAGCAGACTGAAGAAATACAAATACGAGACCAGATAAACAAACAAGCCTAATGAAAAAAAACAAAAGTAGAAGATGCAAACACCAAATAAACAGAAAAAATACTGAAGAAAATGGCCAAACTAGAGACAGACAGGTTTGATTGACCTGTTTTAATAAAGACAGGTCAATCAAGATGACTAATAGTGGATAAAACTTCATCCCTCAGCAAACTCACAATGAGATTCAGCCAACAGCGCCATCATCCTGCCTCCTAGTCCAGGCTCACTTATACTTCAGAGCTTTGGGATACATTTGTCAAAAGAGATCAGTGGAAGAATGTACCCATAATTTCCAAAATCTGTAAAACTCTTGAGCCAGATTAAAAAAAAAAAGAAAGATGTCTGGGTGAAGTGCTGAGATTTTAGTTGAAAGTTGGCATGATATGTATGAGACTTTTTTTCCATCTCTGTAAGTCACTATGATATAATATCATGAACACATCAAACCCCTGCTGTGAAAAATTTATGATTTAGCAACAACTGCAGGAAAATGCAAGCCAAGGGATTTCTTAATAGAACCCTTTCTGCCCCCACTATCCATTATGACAATTTTTTCCCCCCTGAATTAGCAAAAAAGGTGAAGTAGCTAAGACAGGGCAGATGGCAGGTTTTATGTTCAGGTGGCCACAACAGCTTACACAGCCACGCCTGGAAAGAATTGTCTAAGGGGAAGAATTCCTCCTCAACCTCCTGAGTTGCTGTGTAATGCAACTCAGACTTTGTTTCTTCCTAGAAGAATTTCTATTAACACTTCTTTTCCTTGGGTTTATGGCTGCTCTCACAGCTCCAACATTCTGACAGTGTTCAGTAGCCACAGTGGAGCTCAGATGATTTGTGGTATTTTCCTGTTTTGCAGGAAAACAATGAGCTAGCAACACTAGTGAAAGCAGGATTGGTATTCAGTTAAATAGACAACTACACAGGTCAAGGGGGCAAAGAGACTAAAATCTTTTAATGTGTCAAAAACATTGATGTTATTTGTGTGACAGTTTTGTGCTTCACAGTGATCTAACCAAAAGGATTCACAATAAAAAAAAATTTAAAAAATCACAAGCAGTGGCTTCTACCAGCTGAGTACACTAGTACATAGTGTAGCTTATGGACACATCTCCCATATTCCAGAGATTTCTAAAACTATTTTAAGAAGCCAGTTTGGGGGGTGTTGTTGTTCTCATTGTTTTGGTTTCTGTTGGGTTTTTGGGTTTTTTTTATGCCTTCATTTATGACAAATATCCTGAGGCAAATCTCCTAAGGAAACAGAACTCGCAGAACTATAGACATTCCATCAGTGCCTCCAGTAATGATATACAGTACTCTCTTTTCATGACATTCTACTTCTGCACTGATCCCAGTGTGTTTTCATATGTTTATCTACACAGTGTGTCATAAGAGCTGAAGATTCTATTTTAGAATTACATTCTCTTCACAATGAGAATAGATTATTTCAGGCTATTTTACATTTTCAAATTATAATCATGATGCATGAGGAGAGCATTTAAAATTGAATCTTCCAAAATCAAACCAAATTAGCTTTTAAGCAGCTAATACATTCAACATTTTAAATTCCTATTTGACCAACACCCTCTCCTTTTTCTTAGCTAAATACTGACACAAAAAACAAAAAAAAGAAGTAGCAGAAGGAAATTACTTATTTCCTAAAAAAGGTGTCTCCCAGTTATTTCACAAATCCACCTGGTTTAGTCCTTACACTACACATGCTTGTTCAGCTAAAAGGAAAGATGACATTGTATAAAAATCAACCACACAAGTAAGATAGTTAAGCTCTTAGAACTATTGTCAAATGACCTTCTCCTTTTTACACTTTTGACAATATATGAGGAAGTTCTGTCTTGTAACCACTTAGTCATCAATTTCAAATAAAATAAAAAAACCCAATCAACCAATAAAAACCTAGTTTCCAAAGATCAGAACAAGTTGAACTTAGCTGTCATAAAACTTAGAAATAGCATCATCTAGAAGATTTATAATGCTAGGAGCTAAAGAAGAAAAAAAATGACCAGAAAAAAAAAAGAAAATAAAAATAGATTGACATATAGGCCACAGACAGATCTTCCCTAAATTTTTGATTACACATTGGGAGAAATACAGGCTTTAAAAGGCACAGAAAGGGCTGAAAGAGATTCTGAGAGATCTCTTAATCTCCCCTATCTTCATTTTCCCAGGATAAAACAGCAACATTAAACAAAGGGTTTGTCCAGACTATCCTCAAACCCCTTCTATTATGCAGATTCCACAGCCTCCCTGAACAATTTATTCCAGCACTTCAGCCTCCCCTGTTGTAAAGGTAATCCTAATATGTAATCCACACTTCCCCTGTAGCAACTCAAGCAAACTATTGCTCTGCTTTATCTACAGCAAACTTTTACAAAACATTATTCCTCTGTGGATCATTTTTCTAACAAACCTGAAGGCCACTGCCACCAATCTCCCTCAGTCTCATTTTGACCAGACCAAAACCATCTAAACATTCAGTCTGACAGCCCGTATTTTGCAGATCTACATCTTTTTTGTTTTGCTTTTGATAGCAGTCACTGGGTCCTCATCTTTCTTCACAAACCCTGTCCAAAACCACACTTTACTGCAGCTGAGGTCTGATCAATGATGGGGAGAGCAGCAGAATTACTTACACAGCTTTACATAAAATGCTTCTGTGATTTTAATTTATTTTTGTCTCCCAACAATGCACTGATACTTCATACCCAGAACCAATCTGCAGCTAAGGCCAAAGGGGCACACATCCCCCAAATCCCCTTCCGATCTGTTGATACAGATATCATCCCAGTAAAACAAATACAGAACATCCCTTGCACAACCTTAGCAGGACTGAACTCAACCCTTACTCTGCTCTGAGCACTGGAGTAAAATCTCCTGCATTCAAATCTTGCCCATCTAAAAATAATGCAGAATATAAGTAATAATCTTTCTGTAACAGTCACAAGCACAAACAAGTCTGAAAACTACATGGATTAAAGAAAGGCAAGACAGCTGTTGAGTAATTTGATTTTTGGCTTCAGTATAAAATGCCTACCTTTGCTCTTTGCAGAAACTTGGTTACTGTTCACTAGATCACCTCACAGCCAGTTCCCTTTTCACAAGCATTGGGAGAAATTAGACATGTCAATGAAATTAAAAATAAGATGATCCAGATTTATTTAATCCAAGATCCAATGCCTTCTCCAATGCTTAAAAGTACACCCCCAGTTCTACATTAGATGAGGTGTATGTATGCACATCCACCCAGTAAAACATTTTGAGCAAGATGACAGCGTGGCAAGCTGTACTTGATTTAACATGTCTAGACAGCTGTAGGAACACATTATTGAAATGTAATTAGTTTAGCATTCCTACTTTTTGTTATTTCTTCTCTATGTACTTCATATTTTTGCTGCATTTGTATGATGTTATTTAATTAGTTAATACAACTTAACCTTTGATATTTCATCGCTTTTCAAGTACTCAGTTCTATTGTCTTGATGCAAACTAAAAGGCTCCCAAAAAAAAAGCAAAACATGATCCAACTATTTAATATGACAGTATCTGAAGATAGATATGCACTGATATTTTTGTTGCCATTCTTATTGCCGCTATTGCAATTACACACACTTCTCTAGATAGATTTCTGACTAGCTATGTCTCTCTACATCTTCACTTCTTCCTTCTGTCATGCTCAGAAGCTCCCACCACAATCTTCTCCCTGCAGTCAGAACTGAGCTCTCAGACTTCCGGCTTCTATCTCACCCCCGTTTCTCTACCCTCTTTTTAAGCTCTGCTTGCTTCTTCAGCATGCTTGACAGATAGGAAAAGAAATCATTTCAAAAGAAAGTTTGATGCTTCCAGGAAGCATCACGTAGGAAGCTTCCAGGAAGGAAGAAGGTAGCTGAAAAGAAAATAACTGGGAAAGTCTTTTCCCCTTCTTGATTATCCCAGGGATACAATCTCTTCCTTGCTCCCTGTCAAGGAATAGAACAGAGAATTCCACTATCTTCCTCATCACCACATCCACCACCCTCCAAAACACTTTAAAAATTTTAGTAGTCTATCCTAGGAGAGGCTAATAACCCATTCCTCAATTATCTTAATCTCAGTTTAAAATAAAGATGAGTGTGAACAGTGTACTGTTTGAAGTCATTTACTACAGCAACACTTGTTTCACTCAAGTAGGTTTCCTATATTAATTTTGACAAATTTCAAAAAGATCTCTACTATCTGCAACACAGTTTTTTGTGTTTTGTATGGATGGCTTCACTTAAAAGTACCAAAGGAGCATATGCAGGCACAAGTGCTGAGATTGTTTAGAAAGACCTAACTGTGTTTACATGCCACAAGCCCTTTGCTGATAAATTCTCTCACTGACACAGGCTTTTAGAGCAAGAGAGGAATTCACAGAAATTACATTCAATTTTGTCCTTGTGGAAACCCATAATGTACAAATCACACATGGATTTGAAATCTGAGGTCTCTGACAGCAGGTTTTATCAATTACCTTTTGTCTTCCTTGCCTTTTTGATCACTACAAGGATTCTTTATATACAATCCTCGGGCAATGAACATCCTACCTTAAACTACAGCCATTCTCCTGGTAATGAGATACATAACTATCATTTCCCTTCACATAGTTGAGTGTGATCCAGAAAAAGGTACCAACCCAAACACAGCATGCAGTGTGGTTTGATGTCTCATGGAATGGCTTCAATTCATTGAAATAAACTTTTTGGCCAATAATTATTTTAATCTGTACTGCATTTATTTTGTTTAAATCAATTAGATTTAAACTAGACCCACAAATGGTTATGATGATAAAGAGCTAGATTTTAGCATCTAGTTATACCACTTACCAGTCCTAGGTCTCTTTTCCAAGGGATGAGAGAAATTGATTGCATGGAGCGAGCACAACATTGAACAGGAGTGTGCCCAACCCATTCAGAAGTAAATCCTGATGACCTAAGACTGCTTAGTTCAAATCCTTAGTTCAAGACTGCTTAGTTTAGGGCTCAGCCACTTTTCTTTGAGGAATTCTGACTTCACTACAGCTGGATTCCAGACACCACAATGACTACTACAGCAGTCCTTGGGGAGCTTAATCCCGCAGGAGTGCTCAGCTGAGTGTACTTCTAAGGATAGGCAGGCAGTCAAGTGCTTCAGCTGCAATTTCAAATATGAATTATGCAAAATATTAGCACCCAGACGGCCTGTCTTTCCCAGAGTGCAGTACTTGTCCTGAAACAGAACTTCAAGCGACTCATGCTTGAGTTCACATCAACACAGCACAACATTCAGGTGAAGAAGCCTTTTTAAGTTTCCATTCAAATTACCCAGCTTCTTAGGTACCCAAGCATACCAAAAGGCTCTGACTTGAGTGATATGGTAACAAAGGCCCAAAAGCCACATTTAGACACAGACATCATCTAAGGCACAGAGTTAGGGTTAGGGTTACAATCCTCATCTCGGCTGTAATAAGCAGAAGTAACTTTACAGCCCACCACAAGCAATTTTCCACCGATGAAAGCTGCTGCAATGCACACTCTGATAATGAAGTCAACATCTTTACACACAAACTTACAACCATACAGGAGCTTTAAAATTACCAGCTAAATACTATGCCACTGTCCACTTTCTCAATAGGACTCTTTCACAAGGTGGTCTGAATTTGGTCTTAGACACTGAGAATGAGACTCACTGCCACCTGAATTTATGTACTCATCTCGAATTATGCCTTTTGCCTAAGGTTATTGTTTAGGCTTCTTTCACAATAATAATACAAATATTAGACAATAGCATTACAAGTCTCAAGCTGGAAGAGCACTTCTCAAGAAAATAAATGACTGAGATAGAGTTTCCCCCTCCCAACATACACAACTCCCTCAAATGAGAAAAAAGTCTAAATTGCAAGAGTCAATGTTCATAATTTCTATGAATAGGGAATAAAAATTAAATTAATATTATCTTACTAAAGTATATCCACTTGACATTTCATTTCCTGAAGGGAAACAACCAAAAAGCACTAGGGAAGTCAACAAACTGTAAACAGTGACAAAGGACAGGACATCATGGAATTAAGTTATAAATGAATACAGCCGCCTCTGCATGCTGAATCACCATTAAAAATCTCTCTCAGCAGTACATGAAGCCAAGATCTTTTTTTCCCCCTAATTTTCTGAACAGGGGAAAAAATGACAACAGACATAAGGATGTCACTGATTCTGAAATCTGAGCTTCACAGGGTATGAACCTTTGTACAGTAATTTTTTTTTGTCAACATTTGTTCATTCCTTCTAGCATAGGCAATGGCACTGACAGAAGAGCACTTTCACATCTCCTATGAAGAAAACCAGACTCAGCTACTTGAAACAATCAGAATCAATTCTTGATATCAAAGACTTGCATTACAGCAGCTCTGGAGTTAGCCAGGCTAAGAGACTTTTAATGTTTAATTGTGTGGGTTCAATAGGTCTCTATATCCACCTAAATTAACGTTTTATAAACATCATAAAGGCTTTCCCCTACAGAATTTTCTGGAAAAACCTCCTCTTATCTTCTTGAGAAATTTTTGCTTTTGGAGCCAATACTCTTTCATCTCATAAGTTGAGATGCATTTGTCTCAGTCTGTGTTTTCCCCCAGCAATTACATGCTTTGAACTGATTTTAATTCTGTTTGCCAGATCACCATGTTTTTCCAACATTCTTCTTCATTCTGCTGTATATCAGTCTCTGTATTTTAAAGCATGGAGATGAGAATTCATTTTTGGGTGAATGCAACATTTAAAATTGTTTCTATAAAAGCACCAGCAGCCTTTGCCTGTCAGGCAGACATTTATTTTCTAGTGAGCTCAGGGCCATAAAATCTTTTCAGAGTCCAGAGAGAAAAATACAGTACGTTGCAGAGGGGTGCTGATTTTCTGGCCTCCTCAATTGTGAGCCCTTTATAGACACACAAACAATCACGAAGACAGCTTAGCAAGGGTATTGTTAGAATGCCTACAGCAAGAGTATACTGAGTGAAATAGCTTGTATTTATACAGACCTATTCTGTCTCCAAGGTTTTCAAAGAACTCCATAGTCTTTTATAATTGCTAAATAAACTGCATTCATTTGTTAGTTATTTTTTCAGAATTTGTCACTCTATTTTTTGAGGCAAAACCAAAGTAAATATGCTGCTTGGTTTGCTAGAGTTAGCTGCATTAATGTGAATCTACATAACTCAATTTATAGCTAGAATTTAGCCTGTTGTTTCCAAGTCTTGCTAGAATCAAAAGTAAACTTTAACTGGCTGTTACAAATCACCATATTGTTCAATAGCAGGAAGAATAATGCTCTGAAATGGCAGACAGGAAAAGAATGCTTCACACTAAAATTGTTCTTTGAATAGCCCCAGTGCTGTTTGACCCTGATGCTGACAGGAACAAAAATTTTATCTTAAACTTTTTAGCTTGTCTCTTAAAAATCCCTTCTGCTCTGGAATGAGAGAACAGGCTTTGAACACACATACATTTGAGAAAATGAAACAAAAAAGTCCCCAACATTTATACACTTACCCCATTCCCTTGCAACTGACTATGTACAATTTTAGGAGCAATACATGCATGTCAGTTACCATGAGTGACTGAAGCAAATTTGACTCTACATTCCCTCCAAACAGACTATCTTGCAATCGTTCAGTTATTCTTTAATGTTAGTCTTCTAAGTGTTCGTTCTGGTTTCACTCACCTCATTCTGCTGGCTGTACCTTGTTCAGAGTGTAGCCTTAAGATCCTCCCTCATCTCCAAATTTCCCAAAACTTCTAGTTGGGAACATTACCACTGTTTAACTCTAATGTCCATAAATACATTGATAGGCACAAGATACAAGGATCACAATGCAATGATCTAGTTAAGACAAGCCAGAGACAGAATAATTTTGCTGTTCATGAAGAGCAGTTCCACAAATCAATAACAAGAATGGTGGAAAGAGTATCTGACCCAGTGAAGATCAGAGGGAGATTTCCTCCAAAGTCTGAACTTGGGTATAATGTCAAATCATACAGATGTATTTATATGCAACACATATCATACCTCTGTGTGCACTTTTTTAAGCAGTAAAATATTTATGCCTTTTGCAGCTGTTTACCCATACTTCCTGGCAGGGAAATACTATTATTATGAAGTAAGTGTCACTAAATGAAGTCAGAATGGTGCAGTTCCACAAAAATAGTTTAAATTGGAATTTCAAAGTGACACCTGGGATTTGCTTAAATCAACCTCTGAAGTCATCAGTGAAGCCAGCACACATAATTACATATAAACTTACAGAGGAGCTTCACTAGGTTACCAGTGTATTGTGCTGTCAATATAGGAAAGCTCTTGCTATGCCAAATTTGGAGCTGAGTATTCTGTTCAGCACATCAACCCTAAGTGCTGGGACATTTTCTTCCACATTAAGCTTATTTCATGTGTATAAAGTTATGTAAAATATGATGTAATATAATGTAGCCATAGTTAGAGGAGTTACATAACCTTCATATTGTTTCAGCTTCATCCCTACACAAGAATTTAAGAGTTGTCCACGGAACCACGAGCAGATCCTAAGAGTCCAATAGCCATACAGGCATATTTGTCCAACTTCCAGCCACAACACATACAACTAAGACACAGTAGGGTACTGCAAGTCCAAATTCACTAAACCTTATGTAACCTTTACTATTTAAATTCAAGATATGTTTTCATTTACTACCTAAAGTAGAGACAAGTTCTCTTTAATGAATTTGATAAAGAATTTTGGTGAAGACCAAAACAACCCAATCTACCTGGAAGAAAGTATTTTTCCATAGTACTTAATTTATCAACTTAACATTTAACTTCAATTGCAAAATTAACATACTTCTCACATTGTCTTCCTGAGATTAGTCTCATTTTCTTTCTTATCCTCTCTTCTTCCTTGGGATAACTTCATTATACAAACACATGCCTTATTTACTTCACACAATACAATTCCAGTTGTAGGCAAAGTACTCTTGAGTTTTTCTTCTGCTTTCAGTGCATTCTGTGGTTGCCTCAGTCACTAATTAATACATTTTCTACACGTGCCCCTAAAACAGGGAAGTAGTGGCATCATCATTGTGCTTACGAGGAACTGTACCCTGGTGAAAGGGTGTACGAAATTGTCCTCCACATGCAGGCAACACCCGACAATTGATTTCAGAAGCACAAAATTCACTATTTTCAGCTCAATGGGCAAAATGCACAGTGCCACTAAACACTAGCCCACAGACATGTCAGGCTGGAAAATGAAGTGTGTATTTAAATGCATTTTCTGAAGAACCATATAGCAGCCGGAAGTGGATAGAGTGAAACTGAAAACTTCCTAGCCTCTTCCTGCTGTAATAAGCAGTTCTTAGAATAGCTATGTTGAAAGGAATTCCAAAAAGACCACATTTAGAATTTTTTTACTATCATATAAATTTTAGATCAATAGAAACCACACAAAATTCCTTTAACTAATTTTCTTCAGCACTGCATTTATAAATCCAGGGATACAAGCACTGATATTTAGAGGATTCATGCTCAGATGACTAGTGGTTACTATTTAACAGTGCCATTAAAAGACTAGTGGGAAATGTCTGAGGTAGATGTACCTGAATTACTAAAAAAAAATCTTCCTACTGTTTGATGGACTACCAGGTTGCAAACAGAATTTTATAGCTGAAATTTCTGTGCTGCTGTTGCTACTACTAGAGAACTTTTCACTCTGAGGTTCCAAATATTTAGGCAGATTACAGGAGAAGTGTGACAGTATGTACTTTTAAGCAAATAATACATCCCTTGAGAATTACTCAGAGTTTGTATCCCACAAGACAAAAGTTCAAAATGCTTAACAGTAGAAATGCTACCTGCTACCGGCAGGTAACTCAATTTCACATCCCAGGGTGACTTTAAATGCTATAATTGCAACCCCAGTGGTTTGCTGAATTTTCAAGCTCTGTTGATGTGATACATAACCTTACAGTAAAATTCAGCTTAAAAGCCAAAAGAATAGACTATTTACTGTTTTTACTAAAGTACTATACTGCATGTTCTGAAAAGTATCAGAGAAGTGAAACTGCTTACAAATGCACCAGAGTAAAAATTCCAGAAGGCATCTTTAATTAATTTTAATTGAAAAATGTTTAATGTGACTAAACTTTAATATTTTTTACCCCAGTATATCCAAAAGCTCATCTGACAACACTGTGATGGGGCATTTAAACATGACTGATTTCCTATAAATCAGAAGATGCTCAGAAGCACTTGGTCATGTTTGGCAGTTTTCTTCCCAATGTACCAGTACCCCACATCTCATTTGTTTCTGCCAGGACAGACCTGTCTCTAAAGGTAACAAAAGACGGACACTTGTTCCAGTTTCAAGACTACCCATTTTACATCACTGGACTGAAACAAGAAAGTCCAGAAAAATCAAAACCAACTGCAGCAACAGCTAGAGAAGTAAGTTTACTCTATGAGGTACATTTTTCACAATTGCCAGTCTCTGGCACAGTGTTAATATTTTGAAGTAAAATGCATAGAAATGTTCATAAAAACTCAACAGAATGAGTAGCTTTGTACTCCATGTTAATTGATAGCTATGAACTCTTGGGCACTGCTACCAAGTATTACCTGGCTACTCTTTCTTCTCATCTCTAAAGAAATTTTATTTATTGCTACTATTAAAAAAAAAGTTGTGAAGCATTTGGTACTAACTTTCTGGCCTCTGCTTTTTAATAAAGTTATTACATATTCCCCCTCTTCCTTTTCAAGTATCTCCATATGGCCATTACCAAAATTCCTCTGCTCAATGAAGTAAAAGCCTGTCCAATTACATAAGATTATACATTTAAGAGCAATAACAAAACACCATGAGATCATCAGCCACAATCATAAATGAGCTAGACAATGAACATCAACCATAAGCATGAACTAATTCATAGGGTCCATCTCTGGTTGAAACAGGACTAAGGACTGCATATTCATGGTTATCACAGGACACCTGACATCAGGTTTCACATCCTAATCTTACCTCACCATAGTTAATTCAAACATCCCTAACATTAAAATACTGACAGCTGAAATTTAGAATTCAATTTTTATGAAAACAAGTAGTCTTCTAATCTTCAAGGTCATCCCAGTACCTCCAGAAACCAGAAAACCCAAACAGATATGGCAGGCCAAGTTTTAGGTCTCCTTTTCAGGCTAGCGGTGCATAATCCTAGACTCTAACAACATACAGCTCAAACTGCACTCTACTGGCAGATATCTACACTGCTTCATCAGAAGTTACTGTCACCAACTCCCACCTCACAGATGTAGAAAACAGGTGAAACAGGTAATGAGACTGGTTTTTAGGCGGACAGAGAGCTCAGAAACCAAAAATTTGACACAATCCAAATAGCATGCATTTTACCTCTGAGTCAACACTTAAGTCATGGCTGACCTTATCAGGCCATAGAAATTCTTTTTATTACTTGTCCTCTGGCTGTTTTAGGAGTCATAAGCTTTTCAATAAGGGTAGAATGTTTTACTAATGCACTGCTCAATAAGGGGCTTAGAATTTGATAAAAACCAGTCCAGTGTTCAGCTCCTGGTTTTCCTTCTCCTAGTCATGTCCCTCAGAGCACTGTAACAGTGGAGCTCAAATAAGCTAGAAAGAGCTAGAAGCACTGGCTTCTTCCTCTTACAGCTGCATAGTCCTCTCCTTATGCTACCATAGAAGGAAAAAAACCAACTCACAGAATCCATCCATTTAGTGGCACCTTGATACTTGTGAGTACCACTGAGTGTATTGAAGGTAGAATGACTTAGCCTGAAAAACGGAGCCAAAAGGAAAGATGGTTTGGTTGTTTTTTGGTTTTTTTTTGGTCAGAATCCAACCTGGAACAGTCACATCAAATACTGGAGAACTATAAAACCTGGAATTTGTAAACTCTGACTAGTAAGAGTCATGAGAGATGGTCACAATCCAATCCCAGTGGCCATTAATATTTTATTTGAAGAAAAACAACTGCTGACTGGAAAAAAAGCAGTATCATCTTATTTACAAAAGAGACTACTGCTTGATGTTGACAGTGTGACTAAAAAAAAAAAATCTTTCTGAAACTTCTAAGAAAGGGAGATAGTGCTTTGCAAGAAGTATACTTCACCACTCTGAAAATGTTAATTGAAAGTCCTCCAGCTGCCCACTGGTCTTCCCATTAGAGCCAATAGTCTCATTTACCATTAACAAACTTACACTTGAAGAAAAGGAAGCAGGGAGTTGTATTTAAGTGTAAACGGACAGACCATAAAGATGTGCAATGCAGAAATGCAAATATACACAAAGGAATTCTAGTTAAAGATTTAGAAGGAAAGGCTCTTCCCTAAAACCTCAGCAGAACATAATTCTTTGTGCTACAGCAAAGGAAGTCTGTCAGGAGACTGCAAGTACCTAAAGGTCTCAATGTTAATCAGTCCATTATTCAGCTGCAGGAACTTTTCTCCAAATCAAGCCAGCAGACGTTCTGTAATACCTAACCCATAATTCATCAAGCTCTTAATCTTCTATGCCAAAACTTGTCCTCAAGCTCTGCACACAATGGGGCATGAGCCAAGGCCACAAGCTGGGCACCTACACAATCTTTTTTTTATAAATATGAAGCAGAAACTCTCAGGCAGCTCCATACTGTGCAGAAGTTCATAAACGCATAATAAATTAAATATAGAGAAAAATAGTCAATGAGACCACAGTCCTGAACTCCAGCTTTCCAAAAAGGTATCCATCATATTGACACTGACTACATTCATAGATGTGCCTATTGTAGCAAAACATTCACAAAGCACCCTTTTCTGAAGAAAAAACTATTATCTAGAAACAACATGACAAATTTTCAACAGCAAATCAGATTCAATTGTTTTTCTCATCCAGGAAATCTGTTTTGTTTCTGCACAAAATGCAGGATATTGGAGCATTTGCTAACCTAAGAAATCTCACATATAGTTGTTTTAACCTTTCTCTGTCTTCAAGTGTTACTGCAGAAAATGTCAAGATCTTAAAAAAACCAGGGAGTGGGGGCTTTGTGGGGGGAGAGAAGGGAGTATGTTTTTTGTACTCACATCGCAAAGAGGATGCAGGTTGATCCTGGCCCAGCCTCAGTGGTAATGAGCTCTCAGTGGATTGCTCTCCTGAAATCACTTTTTTTACTGGATAATATTTGGGCTTAATCACATATTCCTGTGTTTGGCCATGATGAAGATTCATCATTAATGTCTGAGATGAAAGGGGTATCATCCTGTTTTGGAAAGAGACAGAAAAGACAGAACAATGTAAGAATTAATCAATTAGACTTAGAAACTCCTTGTTAAAAAATTGAAGACAAATTCAATTGCACTCCAAATTCTCAAAATACAGTTTGGGAAACCTACTACCTTAGAAGTAAGCACCTTATTTTCCAAGCATTTAGCACCCTCATTGTCTTGTCAGCTCAAACTCCTAAGAAAGAAAGACTACAGGGATTATATAACTTTCTTTTTTACACGGCAAGAGAAATATCATGGACAGCTCAGAAAAGAGGGAGGAACAGGGAAAAGCCCTGATCAAAATGAGTTGCAGCTCAAATTTGTTAACACACAGAGCTTTCCAGACAGGTCAGAGAAGCAATAATGCATTGAAACCTTATTCCATTTCTTACATCTCTCATTCCATAGAAGGTATATTAAGTAGAACCTAAACCCATCTGACTTTCCCCTTCTGTTCCCAGAAATCACTTCCTTCTTCACCATATCCCTCCAGCAAAAGAGCAAAGCACTGCTCCTCTTCCCCTTTTTCAGATGTTTCCCACCTAATCACAAGGTTTGTGCCCATTCACTTTCTTTTTGCCTGCACTATTGAACATCTCTGACAAATGTCCCATAACCACATGGCCTCCCTTAACAACAAAACCATTCTCCCTTCCTGTTAAAAAAGAAGATTCCTTCAAGCTCAGGATTCTCTCACTGCTAATCCTGACTCATATGTTTAGATTCCTCCCTATGACCTCAGCTTTTCACTGCACAAGGCCGTACCAACTTTCAACAACAGCTCCCTCCTCTCCCTATCAATAAGTCCTTGGTTATTTAGCAACCATGAGCAGTAGGAATAATTTCTTCACTAACAAACTGGCCTTCACTCTTCCAGCAATTTATAAGGCAGCAGATTGGGCAGCTCTTAGCTACATGCAATGAAACTGCAAGCTGCTTTGGGGCCCCAAGGCTGAAGAATCCCGCCACCTAGCAAGTAATTACACACTTTCAAGTAACAAAACTACTAATAACACACCTTCAAGCAGTCATAGCTAGTGCAGATCAGACTGTAAAAACACACACTCCTTGAAGAGCAGAATCAATTACTAACCTAATAACAGTGGCTATCAGGACCACATTGTCCTTTGCTCAAATGAAGGTATACAGAGTGGGATGCTGTAAGCCTCCTTTACTGCATTCTTAGCTGAGAGTCTATAACTAGTTCAGTCTTCAAAAATAGAAAAATGAAAGTTATGGGATTTGAAACAACCATCCTTCAGAGCCACAGTTCTGCAGGGTAAATAACTGTCCTCTGAGAATAAGTCATGAACCCTATATTATAAAGGACAGCTGAGCAGCACTTCCCCACAGAGGTGAGACTGCAGAGTTTCAGCTAAGAACCCAGATGACTACTGCATTGTTTTCTGACATGTGGAGCCTGAGCCAGCCCCTATCTCCAAAGCAATGCCTAACTCCTTGGTCATGTTATTCAAAATGTTTAGTAACTGCTGTAGCCAATGGATTTGTGGTTAGAACAAACAATGGGGTTTTGTCCTACACAGATGCTCTTTTTCTCAATCTGATCCAAGTTAACAAGAGCATTCATTAATAGTGACATTCTAAGCCTCCTATGTAGAACAGAAACATAACTGCTCAGGCTGTCTCCAAGTCAATATTTCTAATACAGTACTTACACAGTCTCATTACATTCAGTACAAGTCCTTTTGCCAGACTAAGAGAAAATACTGTATTTTCTATGTTGTCTTTAGGGTTCCTACCAGAAGATCAAAAGAGGGCCTTCACTGGTATTGGAGGTCAGGCTTGGAATCCATCACAGTCTGATAAAGTATGACCGGGAAACCCTCAGCCTGAGATAAAACTGAAGTTGTTGCCTTCAGTACTGCTTACATATGAATTTAATTTCTTTATTGCTGCAATCACTCCTGCACAACCTGTTTTTTTCTAATGGACCCATTTGATGCCTACACATAATGACATCCATTTCTGGTTTTGCACATAGAAGAATGTCTATGCTGAATGTAGAAGCAGGACTTGACAGCAGAGATCAAAATACTAGATACAGATGTTGCCATTTAAGTGGCTGAGTGTCTTCTGTTAAGGTTAAAATCGATTGTAAAGCATTACAGAATCCCAGAATGGTTAAGGTTGAAGAGACCCCACTGGCGGGGTCAACCTCTGCTCAAGCAGGGTCTTCCTAATGATCTCTGAATAGCAGTCCCCTAATTACCTTTGCTGCCCTCTGCTCAAACCCACTCCCAGAGCTCCATATCTCTCTTGTCCTGAGGAGCCAGGACTGGACTCAGCACTCCAGATGTGCCTCACCAGGGCTGGGCAGAGGGGCAGGATCAGCTCCCGTGACCTGCTGGCACTGCTCTTCCTAATGCACCCCAGGATTCCATTGGCCTTCTTGGTCACAAGGGCTCCCTGCTGGCTCATGGATGACTTGTTGTCCACCATGACCCCCAGGTCCTTCTCCACCAGCCTGTACTGGTACAGCACCCTTCATTTGCCTTTGAACTTCAGACAGTTCTTCTCTGCCCATTGTCCAGCCTGTCAGGATCCTTCTGTACAGCAGCCTGGTGTATCAGCCAGAGATATCTTCCCAGTTTTCTGTCATCAGTGAACTTGCTGAGGAGGCATCTACCCCTTCATCCAGCTCATTGATGAATGAGTGAACAATATGGGACCTGGTCAAATGTTCTGCCATTCTGACAGTTCTTAAACCACCTCACTGTCTACTCCTCCAGTGAGCACCACCCAATTTTGCCTATGAGGATGTTGTGAGAGACAGTGTTGAAGAGCTTGGTGAAGTCCAGGTAGAAAATAGTAACTTCTCTCCCCTCATCCATCCAGGCAGTTTTGTCACTGCAGAAGACAATTGGGTTGGTCAAGCATGATTTACCTTTAGTGAATCCATGCTGACTACTCCTGGTCACTTTCTGGTCTTCCACACACTTGAAAGTAGCCTCCAGAACAAAGCACTCCATTACATTTCCAGACTGAGGTGAGGCAGTAGTTGCCTGGGGATTCCTTGCCCTTTTTGAAGGCTGGGGTGACATTTGCTTTCCTCCAGTACTCAAGCACCACTGCTGACTGCCATGACCTTTCAAATATGACCATGAGTGGCCTAGCTGGGATGTCTGCCACCTCTCTCATCATGGATGCATCCCATCATGGCCCATGGACTTCAGGACGTCAAGTTGGCCTAGGTGATCTCTAACCCAATCCTCCTTGACAAAGTGGAAGTCTTCCTTCCACCATTCCTTTTCCCTGGTGTCCCAGGACAGAGATTCATAAGGGCTGGTCTTGCCAGTAAAGAGTGACGGACAGAAGGGATTCAGTAATTCTGCCTTCTTTGTATTCTCTGTTACCAGAGTTCCCACTTCATTTAAAAACAGGCCCACATTTTCCTGAATTTCCTATTAGTTATTGATGTATTTGCTTCCTGTACTTGATATCCTAGGCCAGGTTTTTAATTCCAGATGGCCCTCAGCCTTCCTTGTTGCATTTCTGCATACTCTGACAACATCTCTATGTTTTAAGTGTTCTGTCCCTGCTTCCTTCTCCTGTGTATCTCTCACTTGTGCTTAGGTATTGACTGGAGTTCTGTGTTCACCCATGCAGGTCTCTTGCCCACTTTGCTCAAATTCTTGCTCATCAGGATGCACCATTTTTAAGCCCGAAAAAAAAACCAACTGAATATTGACCAGCTGCTGGAAGGATCCAACTGTCTTGGATCGTTCTTCCCTGAAGGCAGATTCCAATGATATTTGTCAAAAAAAGTCCCTGAATAGGCTAAAGTTAACTCTCTAGAAGTCTAGGGTTGCAATCTTAATTGTTGCCCCTCTTCCTTCATGTAAGATATTGAGCTCCACAATGTCCGGGTCACTGTAGCCAAGGCTGCCCCAGTCTTCACATGTCAATAAGACTTTCCTTGTTTGCTTGTATTAGGTCATTTTATTTTTATTTACCCTCTATCTTGTCACCCATCCAGCCACACTGAAGCCCAACTGTCAGCCTACAAACGTCCATCATAACACTTGAAATTATATTTTAAAAAATTAAAAATCATTTTAAAAACCCAACAAAACACAATGCCACACCAAAACCATGAATTCCCTATGTTGGAAGCTAAAGTCTTAGTCAGTAGAATTTACAAAAGTTGCCTTTTCCATCCTTCTCAGGTATTATAAACTTCTTCCTTAGTTTGCATTAAATATTAATGTTAATAAATTACTGCTAAGACAGCTTTGTTTTTCAAGAGTGGCTTACTCAGTACTACACAGGAAAGCTGTAAACTTTATCAATTCCATTCTTTAAAAGGAAACACCTCTACATGATGTGCAAGTTGTTAATTTTTGTTTCAATGCAGACTAAACCACCTAATCTAAATCACCAAGTTATCTGCTTACAATAATCACACGAAAGCAAAGTTAAGACTTGTCTAGACCGTTTTTCTTAAATACTTCTGCTCAGTTTGGATGAACTTGGTGTATATGACATTAACTTAATAAACTGGACAAAAACTTTCCATTGCTGAAGCGCACACGAGGCAGATAAACAAATGTCTAACTGTACCTTCAGCAAACAAGCAATATGATAAATACTAATAAGGTTACAAGAGCACTGCAGAGGAAGAAGAAACATTTTCAGCTATCATGCAAAAAAAAGCTCTCCTGCTTGATAAACCAGAGAAAGAATGTGATGTATCAGAATAACTCTGGCAAGCAGAAATAAGATCGACAACATTTGGCATGAAAAGTACTGTCTAGACTAAACTAAGACAAATCTCAGGTTGTTTTCTTTCTTTTATTTACTGTAAGCCTGATGCTCCCATGCCTGGCTCCAAGCTAGCAACATTTCAGAAAATATGAATTTTTAACACTACTGCTTCATGCAAATGTACAAATTAATTCCTTCTTATTTACCTCCTTCCAAGTCACAATGAAAAATCAAAAGGAGAAGAAAACCAGTATTTTCTAAAACCATGAGATAGTAAAGAAAATATGCAGGCCAGTTCAAAAGGCATGGAAATAGAACTAACCCCCTACCCCCACCTAAATTGTTAAAATTCAGTTGCTAGTTCAACCTTACCTTTGCCAGCTGTTTCCTCCTTACACTGCTTCTCTGATAGATATATATATTTTTTTTTTAAGATACATGAAAAAGTTTCACTACCCAGCTGATGATGAACAGATGGGATTTCTCCAAAGCCCTTTACAATATCATACCCATCATCAATCAAGGATGGCCTATTTCACAAGGTCCTACCAGTAACCAAAGATGAAAGAGAGAAGTGTTCAGCTTTCCTTTATTTTTACCATTGCAAAAGATCTGCAAAAAATTGATTTTATACGCAGACATATATTTTTTGTGCATATTTAAAAGTCCTGTCCCTGAAATACAGTGCAAACACTGCAAAACAAGCACTGAGAACTGCCTGTCTTACAATAACAGCCCTACAACGTTGCATTAATATCCTCTTTATAAAACTGCCTTGATTTATATCTTTGCAATACATTTTTTCCCCAGGCAAAATTTTGCAAAGACAGTAGTTTAGATATGATTAAATAGTTTTCAAATAATACCATCAAGTTATTAATTCCTACTTTTTTACCACCTAAAGAGTTAGAATATTATTTACAATATAAAAAATATCTTCTTCGATTATCATCAAATTGATTTGGTTTGTAAATTAGGTAATACAACAAATACAAAAAAATTTAAGAGAGTTATTTAATCTACACCAAGATATAAAGGGTAAAAAGGAATTCAAAGTTGTTTATAAAGGTTCACAAAGAAATGTGAAACATGAACTTTTATCCACGAGTACCAGTTTTTCCCCTCTTACAGGCAATTTCTGTGGTAAAAGCCTTGCCCAAGACACTTTCAGGGATTATCTAACTCTAAGTGTTTACTCATAAAGCTAGCCCTGTATTTGCAGGCTCAAATGAATTGTTAATTGGTTGGATCCCATTTGCCAGCATAACCTGGTGCAGGAGCTGAAGTAAAGCTCTGTGAAACAGACTGTCTGAAAAGAGCCCAACTACGACTCCATTGATGCACTTAATTTTTCACATACAACACAAACTGAAATGTGTAGATTACCAACATTCTTCCAGGTCTCTAAAGAAATACACTGAGTTTTCCAGAATCACAAGCAATGATTGGTTTCCTAGATGTTAAAAAGCAGAAAGAGCTCTTAAGGCCGGAGAAATGTCTCCCTTGGTTAAATATTCAGATGCAGAGCAAAAATACAGATGCTCAGTCACACAAGCTGAAGGAAGCTACAGTTCTTGCAAGTAATACAGCAGCAGGCAAGCATTCCTCATGTAATACAGCTTTCAGAGATTAAATTTGAAGAATATTCATTCTGTAAAAACTTAAACTATAAATGGTAATTCTACCAGTAAAAAAAAAGGCAACATTTGCCTCCTGCATCTTTTCATTAAAAGAGGTATAAAAAGTTTGCCTCACCCTACTCCCAAAGTGCCATCAAGATACAAGCGACGCCAATTTTTAAAAAATCTTCTTATAGTATTAAGTATCCTAAACCAGCATTAAAGAAAGAGTATGCCTGAAGGCTAGAGAAGTCTGAGACAACGATGAACACAAACCAGCTGAGTCTAAGTCTCACAGTAACAGCAATTCACAAACTTTCCATTTCACCATGCACCAAATGAACAACTAGGAGCCACAAATTATTTGTTACCTCATGCATACTTTCACTTAACCAATGAAGCTCTTCACAAATCCAGACAAATTAATTTGACATGTGGATTATTCTATATAGATTGCCAGCCATGCATATATCTTCAACCTTCCAAACACCTCTTATCAATAAAGTTCAAGGAGGCAAAAAAAGAAAAAACTCCACAACAGAAAACCTACATGCATTGCTGACTTATTCTTGTTCCTCTGCTTTTACTGGTTAACTCTTCATTTTGGGGTTTTTTGTTGTTGTTTTCCAGGATGCTACATTAATAATCCTACAGTCAGGTAAGATATTTTGTCACTATCAAATCCTATTTTGTCACTATCAAATCCAGCTTTTAAAAGAGTGGCTGCTAATGCCACCAACACCTGTAGTAAGAAATTGCCCTTCAAGCATCCACTATGTTGCAGCACTGAGTCAAGATGAAATTAGCTAGTTAGCAGCAGACTTACTTACCCACAGCACTGTGTCAGTTCAATACACTGTCTTCAGTAAATTCATGTATGTTTTTCCCTTTCCAGTGTCACGCTATATTTTCTACAGAAAAATTGCTTTTGTTTCCATAGTACTAGTGGCATGTCACACTGACACCATGTCATAAAAAAATTACTTGGATCAAGACATATTAACTAGTGATAATTTCTAATCTATCAACTAATGAGACAGACTTTGGTATTAGAAAAGCATGTTGAAATGACAACTAAAAATGGAAACAAACTACCCCAATGGATGCTATATGATAAAGGCAAGTGAGCACAGCTGCTGCGAAGCAAAACCATGCATCACAAATCTACTCAAATTCTTAAGCATGTTAAACAAGAGACAAAGGAGATAAAGAGCCCACTAGGTTGATGTAATTTATTTGAAATTTGAAAAGAACTTTGAAGATTTATATTACAAGAGACTACTAAGAAATCTCAGATTATTAAACAGTGCTGTAAGCTTAAACTGGGCAAATATACAGATTCATTTTCTTAAATATATATTAATTATAATATACCCTTTTGAAGTCTATTAACATATATATGGTTTGATAATACCTCAGTTCAGATTAATAAGTAACTTAAAACTATCTGCAGTTTTGTTACAGTAGTTCAGAAAACCCTCCATTATTATTTTGTCTTCTGGATTAGCAATTATATTCACACAAGATAAATGCTCTCTGGGAATACACTTACATGCTTGTCTGAATTAAGCAGAAATCTGTCATTTAGGAATATAATACCTAAATAAAAGTAAAAATGCTAGTAAAGAATTGAAAACCTTGGCCTATCTTTGATACTCTGACAGGTTACTTCATGATTACGAAAAACATAAAGGCAAAGAGCAAGTAACTACCCCATCAAGTTTTTGCAAAGATGCAGATGGTTAGCAATAAATGTTTTCTCACTACTGCTTGTTATGTCTAGAAAATGTTTTACAAGTATGATCTTGCTGGTATAAACCAAGTTTCTCAGAAGGAGTCAGATATAAAAAAACACATCATAGGTTTATAACCTTTTTATAAATTAGACCTATGTACAAGTAGGAAAATATACAAACCCCCAAGACGATTAATGGTGGCTAGACAAGAAGAGACAAAGACTCTGAGTACCTGGACTGGAGAGGAAATTAAGCACTGATGAACAGGACAGTGTGCATCAGAAGCAACCAGCACGTGTCACACACGTAAGTGATGTCTTTGATGACTGCAGCCAAACAACCAAGAGACTCTCACATCAGCCCAGTAAAAGGCTCCAGCATACAAAATTGGATCAAAACTCAAAGCATTACTGAGGTGCAAAGAGCTGAGGCAAAATAATAAGGAAAGCTTTTAAAGGCATTGACATTCACAAGGCTTAGAGTGTCCAGAAAGTGCACAGGCAGGGAAAAGCCCAACTCTGATTCCAGAGAAAACTCTAGGGAATACATGAGAGAAAGACACAAAATTAAAATTTAAATTGAAAATTAGCTGAAAATTAACTGCAGTTAAGTTTTAGACTAAAAAAGAAATACTTTTTCCACATAGTGCATAATCAGAACTATGACAAGATATAATTGATCATTATTGCTTTCAAGAATGCCAGTGTAATAGTTGATGAGAAAACTTTTACATTTGATTGAGATCACAGAAAAAAAAGTCAGAAATCCTTACGCTTAAGGCTATCAGTTTCCTAACATCATAAAAAATGTAAACAGACCTTATTTTTCTCCTGCTAAAGAAGGGCCAGGTGTGCAAGTTGGAGCACTTTATCCCTCTGTAATACATTCTGATTTCTTACATAAGCAACTACTAGCAGATGTATACCATACTGACTTTGCCCAAGTACTACACACAAGAAGCGCTTATAGGAGAACAAATTATGTCTTTGTGTTTGAGTGGGAAAATGGTTGCTGCACATTAAGAATCTTAACCACATTTACTGAAGGCTTTCTAAATTTACTTGACAAGAAGCATAATTTATGATGTGCAAGCCTTGAAAATTTCAAGATTAAATCCAGACTCCATCTTCAGTATGTGTATTCATCAGCAGAAGCTTTTTCTGGTATATGAAATCAGCAGTAAGAAGCTCTGACAGACTGTACTGGCTACAGGATACGCTCCCTGAAACATCATAGGGGCTGCTCTTCCTAAATTACAACACAAAATTTAGCAATCCTAAAGATGGAGGGTCAGAAAAACCCCAAACCCCAAAGTTTACCCAAGTCCTCCACAGCAGTCACCTAAATTCAAGTGATGAAACAATGGCAAGCTTCCTACCACATGTGGGAAGTCTGGAAATGATGCACAAGAACAGAAGTACACATTGTGCTGTACCCCAGAGGGTGAAAAGATTAGTGGTGAAAAGTTTTGGACATGGAAAAAATATTTGCATTAAGCCAAGAATACTTTTAATGTCTAAGTTTTTAAATGTATAATTACTTCTTAGCTGAACTAGATAAACAACTCATATGATCTATTTCTTCATACCACAAAATTGAGCAATAAAGACTGTCCTTCATATTAAGTCACCACCAAAATGGAATGCTTCCAACTGTGAGCAGAACCAGAGAAAGGGGGTACAGCAGCAAGCAGTTACACTTACTAGAAACCTAATTTTGGGGTAAAGAAGCTTCCAAAACCTTGAGACATATATACACAAATAGTCTGAACATAACATCACACAGAAAAAGATTTTCTAATTAACCAAGATAGTAAACTTATGCAGGATCAGAGGGCAGCAATTTCAAAAATTGTTAGTGAATTGTAGTTTGTTGAAATTCAGCTAAATAACATGTTGTTCACTAAAAATACATATATACGAGTGCACTAGAAATATGTGTTCATCATCATGTATATTCATAAAAATAACATCCAGAGAAATAGCATGTTTGTACCTACATCCTTTTTGTGTCAGTATAAGATCCCTTATGTAAAAGGGTCACTTCAGTAGAGCTAAAGAACAGACTAGAGCTAACAGAACTGATAAAGTATTTCTTCACTGCCATGACCTAAGAAATTTCTCTGCAGAGAGAACCTTGACAACAGATTAACAAAACCAACATGCTTTATTTATAATTCTATTAGAGATACTATAAAAAAATAATCAAACTCCACCACAATGCTATTTATCAGCTTATCAAGCTTGTTTCATAATGGAGACCAGCTATGGTAAATTTTAGCTACATGACTAATCACTTTAAGGCTTAATAGGAGCACTTTAGGAGAATTTCTGTATTGGTTTAGTGTCCCAGCATCAGGAGAGATACCACATATTCCTTTTCATTTCAGACATTAAAGAAAGAAAAAATAAGTTTAGTATATCAACAGTAGCTGCTGGCATATATAGATCACTGCAACATTTCATACAGCTAGCAAATCTAAAAACAGCATGCAAGGAATCTAGATTTAAAAATAGGCTGGTTTTCCTCATTTACTTGCTTAATTTAACACTGCCATAAAAAGACTGGTTGCTTGAAAACAGTCTTAAAATAATTATTCAGAAAGCAAACCTAGATAATATAAAGACGGTAATATTTTTGTCTGACAAATGTTCATTATTTTCAGCAAAAATTACAGGGCTGAAAGTGAGGCACTCAGTAGTCCCTCACCCCTCCCGCCCACACTTAAATGGGCCCAACAAATGCTACAATTATAATTACTATCATAATTATGCCCTAGCTTTATTTCTAAAATAAGTAAAATGTAAGATTTTCTAGTGCATGGAGGTCAAGGACAAAAGATAAACTGTATGAAATTCTCATTTTTCCTACTGATAGTACTCTACTGACCCATACAGATTGCTCCAGAGACAGAGAAGTTTGCAGAGAATAGGCACACATTTTTTCTTTTTCACTTCCCCATCTGTAAAACAAAGATCTACAACACCATCTAATAAGAGCCTGCAAAGATTTTAACACTGAAATGTTGGTGCACTGCTTGGTCCATACGCAAAAGAAAACCAAACAGTTAAACTGGTTTTCATACAATCTATTTCCCAGACACTAGCATAAAATCCTGATTTCACTGAAGTCAATGGCAGAACTCTCATTTATTTCATTGCTGGCCATGATTTCATCCCAGGACTTTGTTGCTTGTCAAACACAGCTTCGCATCCCTGGATTTTAAACCCGCAGATGCTACATTCAGCGGTCCTTGCCCTGCCTTGGAATGCCAAAGCAGAGATTCCTCGTGGTTCCTAGCTCTAGCTCCTGAAACCCACATTTGTCACCCTGGAAGGCAGTGAAATGCAAACAAACCTAAAGAACACTGTATCCCTGACTTCAGCCCATGATCAACACAGGGATAAAGGATGTGAAAGCAATCTAATTCATTATTATCAAAATAAGTCCACCTACAGTTCAAACTCAGCTTGCAAGAAAGCAGCTATGAAGCATTTCTAACACACGGCTGAACCAACAATGTCTGGAGGAACTTGGATCTCCTATTCCAAACCACTCTGCCTACTTTAAAAAAAAATTACTGTGACCAAAAGCCCAGACTGCATTCCAGAGGTCTAGGAATAGCTTGTTTTCCTATTTGCAGTTGGTAAATTTGAAGTCTGTGAGGCATTCCTCTGGTTTTTAAGGATGTCTCTGATTTCTCCTCAAAAATTCTCTTTGCTTCTTTCTCTACATGTAAAATTTTGATCTCCTTAGAACTACAGGCTTTGTTATATGAAATATTTTTCAGAATGACTTTTGAGAAAATGCAGTTCAATACATTCCTTCTTTCTGATACTGTCCCAGTCCTTAGTTTTGGTGAAATATACCAAATATGTATACACAATACCAGGCAATTATTTTAAGTTGCTGAAGCTTGTGACTTACAGGCTCATGTTATACACAGGCATAACAGTAAACCACATTTCACAATACTTATTTCTTTTTCTCCCTGTTGCATAAGGGATGGTTTTTAAACATCAGCTGAATGCTGTCATTCCAACAAGTCTAAACTATAAAAAGGACATGTTATAAAGTGTTTGAAATTACATCCTTAGGGCTCAATTTAGAATCTTCTCCTCACATTCTTTTGATTTGTGTGCTTCAAAATTGTCTGCTAGAGTTCTTTTTTCTATCCTTGTTAATGAGTTCAAAGAAATACATGCTTCAACTCCTAAATATATTAAACTTAATTTAAATTATCTTAAAACATCCAGTGACTGCTCAGCAAACCAGAAAAAGCAGACTGCACTTCTGGAAATAGTACACTATTTAGCTAGGGAACTGCATGCATAATGAATCACAAAATAAACACATCTAATTAAAGAATACTATCAATAAATATTTCATATAATTTCAATATTTTAAAGCTGTTTATTCATCACGGTAACACAGAAACATGAAAATAAATTTTAAAACTGAAGGTAACTATTTCTTAATTATTTTTTTAAATGTTTTCATGACATACTATTTATTTTTTTATTTTCTAGGAAAAAGCAAATAATTATGCACCTTTCACAAAGAAACAATTCAGATGTACAATTCACCTCTAGAAACTCATTTGTTTATGGTAGAATCTGAAAGAGCATGTGTTATAACTAAGTTTATTAACTTGAAAAATTTAATTACAGCATTACCCTCTAGAATTCTCCTATAGAATTCTGAAAATTAAAACATGGTTTCAACAGAACTGAAAAACCATCCTTTATTTGGCCATATTTTGGGCTCCATCAAAAAGGACAAAATTATTCTGTTACTAAAAGAGGCATCTTAATTATAAAGCAGATCAGAATTTGTATTTTCAAATAGGATGATTGACGATGACAGCTTCCTGCCAAAATAAACAGAAAACTTACAGTTCACAATATTTGCATAGTCTAATACATGTTGAATCACAAAACTGATCAAACAACCTTATGAACATACTAAAACAGACAACCTGCAAACAAAATCTACTGAGATGGTAGGAATATAAATAAAATAGTACCATCTCAGGATCACTGATAATAGGCTGTATTTTGGAAACATTCTGCGGTGCCAGCTGGTTTGTGAATTACACAACCTCAGCAGCCTGG
>NW_005054299.1:18048517-18082080 GCF_000277835.1 Geospiza fortis | reverse complement strand
TTGGTTCTGCCTGAGGCAAATTCACCTCTACCTTGGTAAAGCAACCAGGATGTCAGAAAAATCTGGATACCTCTATGAAACCGACATTACACATTCCCAGGCCACTTCACTAATTTGAATCACGATGATACTGAGCACATTCTTCCTGTTTCCAGCACTTAAATGTTCCTGTAATTGGCTAGTATTTCTCAACACTTTGAGTTTTTTGGCAGGACTTACTGCTCAGTGCTATTTTTGGAAACTGCACCAATAAATACCATAGGTACCTACTCTTATACATGATTTAACGATGAAAAGAAGTAGCTGTTTAGAATCCCTGGGCTTAACACACTACTTTTGAACAAAGAGTCAAAGATGGAGCGGTTGCTGCTCATCTCCAGTATTTTAAACACTACTTAGGACTCAGCTTGTTCAAATGCCTTCCTTCTCCCAGCTGATCACATCCATGACCAAAGAGCAAACACTCTCAGCTCCACTGTGCACAGCCAGAGGCAAGAGGCTGGAGGGATGAAGGCCCTGGCTCTGCCCTTCCAGCTGACCAGAAGTGACCCAAGTCCTGTGCTCCCTCCTTCAGCCTGTCACATGGAGATTGGCTCCTGTTTGGAGGTGGGACAGGGCAGAATCACCCACAGGCACTTCTTAAACCCACAGCCTGGGGAGATACCCAGAAATGGATTGGTCCAAGACCCCCACTTCCTTGCAGCCATGGGGGGATACCAGGAGCATCCTGCACAGAGAGATGGCTTGTCCAACTACCCTGCTCAGGATAATGATAGGCAACTACTGATACTGTTAGGTAGATGACAGCCCCTTGCTGCCAGTATCAGCCTGAGACTGGGGGCTGGAAATGAAACACAAGGTTGGGAGGGAGAAAAAAGCAAAAAGCTTCACACAGGAGACACAATATACTTATGTTATTTGGCCCTGGATGTTCATAAGCAGAGCTGACTTGCTGACCTTTTGGAATCCTTACAGCCTGCTGCTTCTTAGCTTACAAGAAGTTTTATCTCGTACACAGAGTTCTACATACATGGAAATAGAAACTGTTATGGTAGAGTCTTGTTTTCGCAAATAAAGCAACCTAGTTACAGCAAAATATCTCCTGTGCATACTTGTTATCAAAGAGTAGCTTTTTTTAGTTCAGCTTGACTCTTGATACAGCACAAATATACTTAACAATTAGCCAAGAAACATCCCAATTATCTTCCTTGACAGAAATGAAGATAAAATGCACCAAGCACCTGAAAAAATACCCGATTTCAAACTACAGGACACATAGCAATTTCCTACTATAATTAATTGGCTGGATGCTGAGAGTATTTTAATTTCAAAGTACCCTTAAATTTGTTCATGCTCTCTGTTCTGTAGCTCAAACCGCAAGCTGCTGTAATTCTTACAAGTTGCTCTTGTTCTGTACTATATGAAGCTCTGCAGTTTCCCAGTTCTGAGTGCTATATTAATAGCTGTGAAATAACATACAACAGTAAAAAGAACAGTATTTTATAATGACATACCAAAGGGTAAAATTTGGGCTGTACTTCCAGCCATAACTACTTTTCCTGCCTAGTGTAGTTAAGAACTTCAGTTCTTAACTACAGCTTCTGTGAATGCCAAAACATTCTGTATGAGTCTGACACACAGAGTACTGCATGCAAACTACAATAATTTAATTTTACTAAATTATAAAGCAATTTAAAAAACAATTACAATAAATATAGTGCACAACAACTGCAACTGACTTAAACTATATAGGATATTGGGGTTTTCTGGTTTCATTTTGGTTTTTCTCCTAATAACATAGGAGGGGATGGGAGGAAGAGAAGCAGAAAGGATCACAAGAGCCAAGAGCTGACATTTGAATTTTACAATAGAGGCACATATAACTTCTTCAATTCCCTGTAACAAGTTTGACAATTAAAATTAAATGTTTTCAGAAGACAACCACTGTAATTCATAGTTTAACTGAATCTAAAACTATTTATGTGAGTTTTGTAGCCCTAGCCAAAAGCAGCTATGGTTCCTCATAGCACGTGTTTAAGAGCAGAGCACAAATAATAATAGTTCTGGAAGCTTGAGTCAAGCATGCTAAAAGTTGACAAATAAGCCTTTTCTAGCAAGCATTACCATGTCAAAAAGATTTGAAGAACACATGCACACTGTTTTCTATACAGCTAGGAAAGCTAATAAATCTGTTTTGAATGACTTTAACTGCACTATACTCAATGTACTAGGAGGATGTTGAATCAGAACAGCAACGACTTCTGATGTGAGTCACTGGTATTTTAGAATTTCACAAACACATTCAAGAGACACAAACCTAGGAGAGCCACACCAAATTCAACATGTCAAGGAACCTGACAACAAGTATGCTCAGAGCTTATAATCTACCCCTCTCAACATCAAAAATTAACTCCAGCTTTGAAGCAAACTTGTAGAAATAGAAACATTTAACGAGCTTTCCCACGGTATTTTCTATCTAGAACTGTGCAGCCACCACAGACTTAACAGAAAGAAATGTGTGACAATCAACAGCTTTTATTGTCTCTGGTTTCATTCTTTTAAACTGTAAGAATCTCCCCCCCACCCCGTTTAATGAGAAAATAACTACTCAAATATTTTTTTAAATGTCATTATCTAAGTAAAATGGTACTGTTTAACCACTTGTGTTAGACATGCAGTGTAAATAATGTAATCTAAGAAACTGGAAGTTATGCCCACTAAACTCTGAACCTTCAAGTCTAGGTACACAACTCCTGTAGCCTTCAGGACATGTTTTGTAACATACATGAGACAAGTCTTTTGTCTTAAATGACTTAAAGCTGTAATTTGCCACTCTTGGTCTTGTTTCAAGAAGAAAAGTTTCTTTACCAGATATTTCCAGCTTGGAAGAGAAAAAAGATTCTATTCATGACTTAAAAAAAACAAACAGAAAACTAAGCAAACAGCTGTCCTATGTTTTAAAACTCTGTCTTAATCACGATGAATATTTTGCCCATTTAAAGAAAATTAAATTAATTAGAAATCTAGAGTGCCTGTGAAGCATGTCAGTTTCAAGAAGGGAGCACAGCCAATGAAAGCAATGAATGGTCATATCAAATTGAGAATCCTCTAGTTTCCATAGCTACTTTTTAAACAATTGCACGCTCTTATCATTTCTTAGAACAACCTTGTTTACTATGAATAACATTAAAATGGCAGTTCTCAGAAAGAGCTACTTAAAAGCATTTAGAAAAAAGTACAATCAGCAGCAGCAGCTGCTGCTTTAAACTTTTAAAGAAGACTAATAGTGTTAAAATACAAAAGAACAGTAGATAATGCATTTACCTTTTCCATAATATTACTTGTAATGGAGTATAAGCCTTAGGCATCTCAACCTGGATTCCAATCTTGCCATGGGAAACACTTCAGAAACACCCAGAAGTGTAGAAATTACAGTGCAAGGATCATACAGGCCACACAGTCTCTACAATAAGTGGGAATTAAAGAAGAGATGCTCCAAGAGCATAACAAACATCTCAAAGTGAAAATTTGTCACCAGAGCGCCCTCAGGTAATTTTTCTAAGTGTTTGCTTTATTTTCAACACAACACAAGGAAATATCAATTAAGCAGATGGCAGCTATAAAGTCTCATCCTGGTATGAATAAACTATGCATCATGTAGAAAAAGCAACATGGTACAAGACTACACACGACAATGTGCTGCTGCCCCGTACAGAGCAACCCTGACAGTGTGCAACTTCACAGAACTCAGAGCTTCCATCGACTTCTATTCACCTCAGGGACAGTAAGTCTGGGATTTTCCATTCACTTGGCTGGATAGGAAGTCTGTGTGTCTCCCTCTCCTTCAAGGATACTCTGAAAATCTATGTGATGCCATCCCTTCAAGGAAACTGTTATAAAAACGACTGACTGACTACTCTGGAATAACCCCAAAATTATCTCCTTTACAAGGAGCACATAGAATTATCCTGTACTCTTTCAATTATAGTGGAAATTGGCAATGACTGAGAAGAAGGGAAGGAGGGAAAGGGAAAAAATTAAGTAATTACATTGCTGAATTTATACAACTCTTCTTCCTTTTACAATTTGAAGTTCTTCAGTCTTCATCACCTGAATTCCCATTAGAAATGTTCTGACTGTACAGCTGTGGGTTATATTTATTTCTAATATCACTTCCAGAAGCACATCAAAAGACAATCCAATTTAGGAATTCACCAGATTTCTAAATAGAACATTGGAACAAAAAAAGTTTATAGATACAGCCCTCCAGGGTGCAACAGAAGGAAAACTCTTCAGAATTCAAAGCATACTCTACAGTGAAAAGCCGCTATAAGCCACTGGAATAGCAAAAGGGGGAATGGGGGGAGTTGGCTTCTTCTTAAGGATCTGCATGTGTGCAACAGCTGGAATACCCAAACAGGCATTACATAATAAAAACAGAAGCTGTTCGAAGCAGTAAGGAGGCACAGCTGGGACTCCTGTGACCAGTTGTCCTTCAGTTCAGAGCTTTGAGGTTCCAGTTCAGGAAGCAAGACAGACACCGGAGCTTTTGCTCCAGTACATAAATGTATGTATGCATTTCTGCTTCACCATCATTATTAATTTGGCAGTGGCATCGATTCTACAACTATCCTTGTCCATCATACAGAACCAGAACAGCATTCATTTTATAGCAGTATTTAAGATCAGATTATACATCAATTGAACACAGTTTAAGTCTGTTTGCTACCTTTTCCAGAAGCCCATAGAAGTTATAAAATACAAAATGGTCTAAGGACGGAGCTCGCCCAGTGTAAAACCCATAAAATGTAAGAATTTTAAGCTTCCAAAAAACTGTCACATTCTAAAAGTACTTTAAAAAGTGCTTAAAGCTAAAAGGATTCTAGACTCAGATACTGCTACCCAGAGACAATTACTGAAGATCATCAAAGCATTAACTTTGCTCCAAAGCAATCTGGGAGTGCGGTTCAGAAAGCCGTTGAGCAGTATCCTGTTGGGAATGTGTGAATCATGGTGAATTTTTTTTTTTAAATAAAATGTATTAAGATTGTAAATTTTATAACTAGGAAGCTGAGGTAAGAACAAAAGTACTTACTGTAAGTTTACATCTTGGTTGACTGTTCCCCACTACCACAACTTTAGACTACTTCTTAAGAACTTGATATTTGCAACATATTGTGTTATTAAATATTTTGGAATCGTGTATATGATATAAAGGCATTTATTTCTTATGTGTTTATAATGATCTTAGATATTGAAAGGGCAGGGGGTAACTGAACGGAGACAGGGACATAAAGAACAACATTTTACAATGAGGGTGGTAAGGCAGCATACCTGGTTGTCCAGAAAAGTTGTGGATGCCCCATTCCTGGAAGAGTTCAAGGACAGATGGGGCTTTGGGCAACCTGTTCTAGTGAAAGGCTCCCTGTCTATGACAGGGAAGTTGGAACAAGATGGTCTTTAAAGGTCCCTTGCAAACCATTCTGGGATTATGGGAACGTGCCAAATTACAGTGCATTTGTCCCATGTACTAAAAATTTAACACTTTTTGCTAAGTCTGAACAAACAAGGTGCCAGAGAGGTTGACAGTTTTGCTGCATGGCTCAGAAAATGGTATAAATATAGGGGGCACTTCAGAATTGTCAGAAACTGGAACAGAATGATGCTCTGTGGAAGAAAAAATTCTCCTTAAATCTTGATGGAAAATGTAAGTGCCACAGAAGAATTTCAAAATCAGAAACTGGGAAAAAAGTATACAGCTCTGAATGATGCAGTCATGACTTTTATCAAGTCAGCACACTCAAGTAAAGAACAAAGCAAGAGTTGGTAACAAACAGGTAACAGTGAGAAGTGGAAAATTAAACAGTGTGATTTTAAACAAGGGAGGCAACTGAATCAGACATCTGTGCCACTCCATGAAGCATTATAACTTCAAGAATTAGCACTGAGAAAGAATGACCAGACTTTCCAGGAAGGAATCACTCCTATCTTAGAAAAGTAAAACTAACAGGAGGACTGGGAAGAGTCCATGTATTATCCTGGATATGAAACATATCACCTGGTGAAGGAGTGATGCTACTTCTCAAAGAGTAGCCTGTCAAATTAGATCAGCAAGTTAACCATACCAGTCACTAACAGAACATCTCTGTGATCTGTAACTTCAATAAAAAGGAGAGAAAACAGCATTAGGACTATGTTACTAGCTGCCTAAGATGGTGACAGCAACTACAGTGCCATCATAGATGGTGCCAGCTCTCTACCTCACTGGAGGCAGAGAATCAGGAAACAATGGTAGTATGAAATTTCAGTTACCTCCCTCAAAAACCAGCACAACACTAAACTAGAATTTTTAGATGTAATTAACATCATCTTCACAGATCAGCTCATTCAGGAATGCTGAAGAAAATAGTAAAATCTTGGTTTGGCCTAACCTGTGTACAGGATCCAATTCAGATATTACCACTGAAGAGATGCTTTCAAGAGTAAGCAAAACAGAGTTAACAATGTTGAAGGGGAAAAAAGCCAAAGATTCTCTACAGCTCTTCATAGTTCCAAAACAGAAGAATGAACATAAAATGGAAGCTAGTTCATTTCAGTTCATTCAACTGAAAAACTGTCCAAAAGTCTTTTGATCCAATTAAGAAATCTATTAAAGGAACACATGCAGAAGAGCAAAGAAGACAGTCCCAATTAATTCTTCTCATCTAAGTTCACAAATGCACTTAGAAAGATTCTTACGCCTTCCTTTCTGAGGGATTCTTAGAATCTATTTCAGACTGAAGGACAAGAGAAGGTGGCAGAACAGACAAGCAACACCAATAGATCATTAGACCAGATAATTCTCACACAAGACTTGTAGAAGTTAAACAAGATTCTACCTATTCTCTCTATTTTGTAGTACTCTGGGCACAACAAAACCCAATAGAGAAGAGTACAGTAACTTTCAACAACAACAACAAAAAAAAAACCCACACCAAAATTAGATGGGCTTTAACTTAGTGTTCATGTGCAACACAGGTTTTTTGTATAGTTTGTTAAAATTCATGCACAGTGCCTGGAGAGGTTAATCAAACACAGTAAGCCCTTAGGAGACTGACTGGAATCTCAACAGAGCTGCTTTCTCTCTCTTACTGTAATGAAGCTTGTCTGTGTTGGCTTCCTGACAGAGGAGTCGTGAATGACAGGGGAAGGGGTGGAAGGTTCTCCTACAAGCATTTAGTTGATCCTTCCCTCACACTCAAGATGAAATTAGTAGTGTAAATTGTTCAACAGCATGGGCAGGCAACAGTTTCCCTGCTAGTACTTCAACACTGACCACCCTTTTTCTGCACCAAAGCTTTACTCAGGCCACTGATGTCACACAGACACATAAAACCATAAAACAACTGGCTGTTGCCATCACACAGAATAACCTTTTCCTCTTGTCTGGAATAAGCTCTGGCTGGCTTTAGATCCCCGTTGGCTCTATAATTTCATTCTCTGTATCAAAAGGATTTTATTTCTGAGAATTCTTTTTCTGTCAAAGATACTAATGAAAAGACTGAATACCCTCTAACAGCTGTTTGTGAGATATTCACTTAACTAGAGGATAGCTAAAGTGTGGATAAAACAAGACATTCCTGCAAAGGTAGGCTATGTCATCTCAGGAACAACAATAATCTGAAGTATAGGACTGCAGCTGCATCCCCTGAGTGCCTTGCATGCTGCTGCAGTACTGATACTTTATATTTTCAACATTCTTTCCAAGATACCTCTGCTATTCTGGTGGACATAAGTTCACTGCACACACACAGTACCTGACGTGGCCAGAGGCTATCTGGGTCCAGTCCATTGAAAAGAATCTGTGTGGAACTCTCAACAGAAGTAAAGTGGATACTTGCAGCCTCAAAGATTCCAACACAAACAGTTGAAGAAATTTGAAGAAATAGTGGTAGATATCACAAATATTCACATTCAAAAGGCCTTATAAACCAGTCATTAGAACAGTCTGGACTTGATCCACTGAAACACTAAAGGCTTCCTTCAAGGCTCTTTGCCATAATGATCTGCCCACTTCTCACACCATTGTGAGCTAACAAGACCTATCAAATGATTAGCCCATTTTGTAATTGTCACAGGGGTTTTTGCCTTTCACACCACACTTAAGGCCATAGTGTTTAGACCCAAGTCTACTACAACCCAATTAACAGAAAGTACTTAGTCCAACAGAGGTAACAACAAATTATCTGTCAGCTTAATGGATTAGCAATAAAACATGCACTAGCAGTGTTCAAAAAGGACACCAAGACAAGACTGACATTATTGTCATCAAAAAATCATCTCCACCTTCTCTGCCAACATGATTGATCCCAGTCCTGAGGGAGCCCAGCCGTTTGAACCGAACAGTGACTGCAGCCCGATGACTACATTTCCCTAGAATGATGAATGGAGGTGCTCTTGAGGGCTGACTCAGTGCCTGGCAGCACAAAGAGATGAGTAACTACCTTTGAACCAGTTTTTGTTCTAGCACACACAGATCATAGCACGGCCAAAGACTACAGAAGTGAGAGTTAACCACAGTATCAGGATCTCAAAACATTGGTCTCAATTTACCAATAGTTGATGCCAAAGATCCTTTTAGCTTAGTGCTCCTGCAGCAATGAAATTAACCATAGCCTCAACTAACAGCTCAGGTCTGCATTACTAGTCCCCAAACAGTTCTGATCTTCATTAGGAATTGTCCTCCTTCATGAAGACAAAAAGCTTCAGCAGTGAAAATGTAAATTCATATGGAGCCTCTATGTACATGCGGAGACCTCTCCCTGCAAAATGCCCTGCCATAATAAGAAAATGTTAATTACTGTTTTAGAATTTCTAGAACGGCATAATTGAATGACTGTGTTGATGTTTGGGATCAAGGATATCCAAAACAGTTGATCATCCTCAGAGCAATTATCATAAAGTGCACCTAGGATGGAGTGACTGAGAAAGAGGCATGTAAATTTTTTAATCCAGAACAAACTTCCCCAAAACTTCAATAGCAAAGCAAGAAGAACTCCAGCTCATTCATTATGACGAAACTCAAATAATTAACTTGGCTAATGAGTAAAAATTGTTCTAGAGAACAGCTTAGAATGTCTAAGTTGGAAAACAGCTGAGGTGAATGGCATAGGACCACAGGTTCTACATCCCTGGTATCCTTGGTAAAGATACAGAGCTGATCACTAATTCATCAGCTGCCAGGCCATTTGCTCTAGGCAAGAAGTCTGAGCAGAGAAAGGCTACTGACAGTCACACCCAACAGCAAGTTCCTAAAGACAAGCACTCTAGCATTGCCCTTTCTACACAACCTTAGCTTTAGCTGGACAGTTTGCTGCTGCTGTTTCACTGTCCCCATGCTGAATCCAACACATCAGCAGAGCAGGTTGAGTTTGTGAGGACAGCTACAGCAATTCGGGGGGAATGGAAGGGAGGGTGTGAGCACACAGACCAGAACATGATGCATAATAAGACAGACAAATGAATATTCTATTATTTTTTCTTTAGATTTACTAGTTATAGGGATAGAATACAGGAAAATATCGTACTAAAAGAGGGTGTTGTTCCCCCTTTTCCCTAGCTGTACTGCAGTCCACAACAGAATTGAACAGGAAGATCCCAAATAATTTCAGATTGACTGTGACTTCACCTCATTTATATAATGTCCATTAGTAATCTGCCCACAGAAGTCATGAGACAATACAACAGAGCTCACATTTCTTGATTTGCATCCATCATTTGAAAAGAGGCCTTCCTTCAGTATTCAATAGCAAGACAATTATGCACAATGAACAAAAGAGATTGTTAAAGAAATGTGCTGCCAATAAATTACATCATCCAGTGAATTTAAACCACTCCTCTAAAAATTCTGGCATTCTGCAACATGAAAAGAAACCTTAAGTAGAAGGAAAAGCAAAGCTTGCCACCTACTGCCCAATGACATAATAGTATGTACTAATAGTATCTCCTTTTAACAAAATCTCTTTTCTTGACACAGAACATACAGAACTGTATCTTCAGTTGTTTCTTTAATGAAACAAAAAATACAAAACCAGCACATGGAATATTCAAAAGCAGTCTTTTCTATAAAGCCACTTATAAAATCCCTGACAAGTCTAAAACATAATTTCTCACAGCATCCAAGCTGACAAAGAATTCATGTTAATATCCTCCAGTGGTGCTAGAGGCTTTAATAAAGTCTGTTCCCCAGTAGCATGGTAAGTTTTAAAGACAGTACTTTAAACTTAAAAAAAATTAAATTACAATAGATAAAGTCTATCAGAAAAGTTTTTTTTCTGTACACATCTGGAGGAGATATTTTCAAACCTATAGACTACATTAGTAAAAACAGGGCCGTAGCAAACAATGGTTTATTGCAGATATTTTATTTGTTCTACAAACTTCATGTCTCAGTATCAGAAATGATGTTTTGTTATACTTTCAAGTACAGAGAAATTCTCTTCATTAACTGCAATGCTTTGTTAAACTATTACTCCAAAGGTATTAATTTTCCTAGTATATCACATAGAAAAAGTAATTGCTGAACAACAATAGGTCCTTGGCTTAGTGTAGGAAGTTGCTTAACTCAATGTTAAGTAGTCATAATTCAGCTGCCTACAAAACTTCTGGGTACACCTGCAGACTTATCTTCAGCAACAACACTGGGCTGCACACTGAAATTAGCCAACAGTTCACATCCTGGCCCTCCAGCACTGCTCTCTAAGGCCATGGGTAATTTAGGGAAAATTAGATTAATGGGAAACAAACAAGGATCTACAGCAGAGTCCCTCTAATAGACTCCTGGCTATTAGAGAGTCTCAATGTGTACTTGAACAATAACACCAGGAGAAGAGCCCACTTCCTCCGTCTGCCTAGTGCTCTTCACCAATTACACAAAAAAGAAATACCAGTCTCAACAGGTACTGATGAATAGCAACCCCTTAACTTTAGCACAAGATGACATGAGCAATAAACTCCTTAGAAGTGGTTAGATTAGCAACTGATTATACTTTGTATAAAACAGTAATTTTGGACTCCTGGGCAAAATTGATCACAGTACAAGGGTACATGGCATAGGTACGCTTCAGGGAGCTTAGGTAAAGCAGAAATTGCTTCTCAGTGAAGTACTTGGACTCTAGCACTGAAGAAAATAAGTTCACTGGAGATGAAATATGTGTCTCTCAGGGTTCCTAAATCATGAGCAGAACAGGCTATTCATAACAATGAAATCAATGAGGCATTTGTAATTAATCAGACAGACTGATTAAGATACTGGCTGATACATCTGCCTGAAGATACATCTGCCTTTGTCTAAGGCCAGTCTCCATCATCTTAATGAAGACTGTTAATCCATCTAGGGAGCATTTTGCTAGTGTAGCAGATAAGACTAAGTAGAACCCCTGAAGAGGGCTTCTTTGTGTCTTTGTTATCTATTTAATAAGGTTATTAACAACTGAGCCTCAATAGCGACTGGAAGTTAAGACAATACCAAAAGTTATATTGATACACAAGACATATAAATCAGCTAATAGGAGCAGATCATAATTGGAAGGGCTGATAATTTGAAGGGCTTTAGATCAAATATTAAGCAAGATTTATGATACAAAGACCAAAGATAGCTACAAACGTTTTCAAATTCAAAATATGAGAAACAGAGGAAAATGTCCCTGATTCAGTGATCATTTTATCATTATTCTCACGTTGTTCTTCTTCCTTTGCAACTTAAAAGTACAGATGTATTTTGACAGGAGACAGTTTTCCAAATCAAGCTACTGAGCTCTATTTACAGCTCTAAAGAAGGGAATGAAAAATCATGTGAAAATGATTCCCATTTGCTGCAGGGAAAACGGCTATTTGCAGCGTTGATTTTATTTGAGCCACACCCCATAATCATTACTGTAGCACAGTAGTTTACTTAGAGTAACCTGAATAGGTTACTTTTATCTCTTTGGCTAAAAAGTCTCAGTTAAGTATAAAATTGTTTCATAATTGCTTTGCCATCAAACACACTTGCAAACAGAGAGACCTTATTAACAGCAAAGGTACCAAATGCCACAATGTTGTGAATGACACAACGGCAATATATCAAACCAAATTTTAACAATACAAATACATTTTTGTAAAAATGAAAACACGCTGTCATGCTTTCCAAGAAAAGCCGTGCCCCTGCAGCCCTACCAAGCCCCTGGAAAGAAGTTCTTCTGATAGTTTCCCAACATCTCCTGAAATAATTATTCGATGATAAATAGTATAAGTTTCAATAGTTATAGAAAAAAAGGCAAAACAAACCAAAAAGCCAAACCACAACCTGAAAAAGCCACTTTGGAAGAGAACAGACCATACTGCCACATAGTAACAAGTAACATTAAGCGCTCCTCATTAAAGCCTTCCTCACCCATGCATTCAAACACTGAATGGTCAGGCCCATATGTTTTTAAACTAGAAAAAAAAAATTTAAAAAATCTATGGCCTGAAATGGTGGCTGTCTGCTTTCAGCTGAGCTGAGAGCACCAGTACAGCTTAGAGGCAATTTTCTTTCCTGAAAAGCAATACCTTGAAAGCGAGACAATGATTTCCATACACATGGAATTTGCCTAAATCACTGTCTCTTTTTGCTGTACTGACATACAGGAGCATAAACATATTCCAGCAGCAGCCCAAAAAAACCCCAGATTTAATGACAAGTTAATTAAAAATTAACTTTACCTCATGGAGTGTGTTCAAGTTGCTGGGATTGTGAGAGAGAAGTGCACATTGACATTCTCAAAAGAAATGTGCCTTTGAGGATAATATGGATAACTGATCTGCATAAACTCTTTGCAAGTCTATTAGGAAGAACATGAATGAGTTGATGGCTAATAGGGTTACACTGTGCTTCCCTGCAGCAAGTTTCTTGTTGAAAACATCGTGCAAAAGGCATCTCAGAATCGACCCCAAAGAACTCACAATGTAAAAGTTACTTTCCTGATTCTCCCTGGAGCCACCTTGTGCTAGCAATCCTAAGACAAGCACAGCATGAGTTCATTACATGTTAGAAGTCTGTACTGAAGGGATGCAGTCGTCAGCATAACCTGCAGACAGAACACCAGTTTTTCATCTCCCTGACACAGAGCAGTGAGCTCAAGAACTGCTGGGAAAATCTCACCTCTGACCACTACAGCTAAATTTTGCAGTCTATGAACAGCGACACACAGTGCTAATACAAGCTCAAACAGCTCTGTCACTGGGCTCTAGGAGGGCGGAGCCAGAAACCCACGACTTACAGACCAAAGCTCTGAAGCACCAGGTGGCAATCCATGGTTGTATCTCTGTGCAAGATTTGGCACCAGAATGGCTGGAAAGCAGCCCTACAAAAAATGGGGGTCCTGGTGGATGAGTTGAACAGGTGCCAGCAGCACATCCTCACAGGAAGAATGCCAATCTCATACTCAGCAGCAGCAGCACAGTCATACAGGTCAAGGGAGTGATTACTGCCTCCATCACGCACTCGTGAAACAACATCTCAAACACTGTGACCAGTTTTGGACTCCCGAAATCAAGACAGCAGCACGGTGGAGCAAGGCCAGTAGAGGGCCACCAAGACTGTCAGAGACTGGACTCACAATATAAGAGGAGAAAGATTTCTCAGTTCTTAAAAAAAAGAATAGCTCAAGGGGATGATACTGAGATCTACAACTGCCCCTTGAGAATCTGTAGAGGAGGCTGAGTCAGACTTCTTGGAGGAATACAGCAAAAAGACACAGATAACAATAAATGTGCAACAATGGAAACTTCAACTATAAAAGGAGAATACTTTTTTCTCCTGAGGGTAGTCAAACACTGCAACAGAAGCCTGCAAATACTGGAGATCTCCAACCCTGCAATCTTGAAATCATTCAAAGCTCAACCACACAAAACCCAGAGCAACGTCTTGTAAGTGATCCTGTTATAAGCAAAAGGGTTGGATCTGATTGCTTCATACTTCCAACCTAAGTTTTATCCCTGCTGTTCTTAAAAAAGTTTCCTTTAAAAAAAAAAGGTCTTTTTGGACAGAAGTTCAATATTACCAAGAGCTTCTGTAAATTATTTTCAAGTAGACTTCACACTTAAGTTCAAGTGCTCTTGTAAATAAAGAGTTTCTCTTGCTCTGTACATCTTTAGTACAAAACTATCATAATGGCGGTGAAAAAGGATGCCCTCCAGATGCTACTTTCACATTAGCTTCAAAAAGCCTGTCTATAATCTTTTTTAGACCATCACCTGATATGTCATCATATTAACAAATTTTAGAACCAGAAGTTCTAAAAAATAAATTCTATGGAGTCAAAGATACAAAAAAAGAACTGGTATACAAGTGAGGAAATAACCAAAAGAGGAGTCTACTTTACAGTGATCCTCAAACTACAGGAGTTTGCACAATAGAAAGTCAATAATCTCTACAGATTTTAAATCTATATGTAAACATTTAACTTACAATTATATATTATACCAAGCATGTATTCAATTTTCTGTTACGACTGTCCTACGTTGTTGATTGCAGTAGGGTCACACCAGTATGCCCAGTTCTTCTTTCAGGCATGTTTTTTCCAATCTAAATTCACGCAGATTTTCCATCAACTAGTTAAAATTGGGAAAAAATAGTTTAAACTGGAAAAATACTACATCTTGGAACAGAAGTCAAAAAACAGCTTTACGACATCAGTTGATAGGCTTACTAAAATTAGCAGGCAATACATCTGCCTGTCATAGCACGGGACTAGAGCCAGTGACCCAGGAGCACAGGTTTGGAAGGGACCTCTCAGCAGAGATTTCTGGGCACATAAGGGACAACAGTAAGTCCAAATCTATCACCTGGAGTCTGAGGAGTGGTGAACTTTGCTTTATCCAACATTAAAGCAGATTTTCACATTTCATGACCACCTGCCTCCAAAGGAGGCTGAAAGAGCAATGCAGTGACACCTCAGTGTGTTACTGAGCTCCAGTTGGTTGATGCTGTACTCTTTCTGGTGATCATTTCCAAAACTGTACTAGAAAGATCCCTTAATAAAAAAAGTTCTGCTCACACAGATGGTAAATGCACAAAATCAAGCTGTTGGAGCTATCCTGCTGCCAACAAGTGAGAACACGAGATGTGAAAGGAACACCCAGAGTTACTGGAGAGCTATCACAGGAATTCAGGCCCACAAAGCACGCCTGTTACTGACATCAGAATTCCCTACAGGTTCCAATAAGAAGCAGATTTTTGTTTCTGAAACACCACTTGTTTTCAATTACAGCCATCTATACCTTCTGCTAACATTTTTCTGAGATGAGACCTTGTACCTGACAGTACATCCATCTTCAGAGCACAGCTATGACAGACTTGCTGAACCCAGGATATTCCAGGAAATTAATCTCTCTCCAGCTTTCCTTCTGTTCAGCACCTTATTCTTCAAAAAAATGTATCTGGAAAGAAATAAACGAATTCCCTGCTTTCCTAAATATCACTGCCACCATGATCCTAAGACAGCATGCATGAACACATCTTGATGACTGAAGCTAGAAAAGTTGCATTCCTATATTAAACAGAAACAAATTGTCAGAGAATGGCAAAACAGAAGCTTTGTAGAGGCAAGCCTCCTCTAGGAGCTAATTTAGGTGTCCCAGGTTGGGTTCTGCCCTGGCTCTCACCAGTCCAGTCCTTGACTGCACAGCAGCAGTGTCCAGATCAGCACACCCACCACACTGACAGTATGGATGACTCCACTTTCCAGAAGTGGGAAAAGGAAAAGCCATTCCAAAAGCATCTGGGCAGCCTCACACAACATACAAGATCACAATGTATCCAAACAGGATCCATTGAAACAGGAACTAGCCTGTCTGCCCCTGTCAGTGTTAGAGACCTGACCTCAGAAGGATCTTTCAGCCCTATAAATTGTCCTAACAGTCATACATGGGAACTATCACTGGCATTCATTTCAACAGCTGTATCTAAGCATCAGCCTTCTGCAGCACTTGATATAACAGCTTTGGTTTGTGCAGCTTTTTTCCTCCCCACTTCCAGCTCCTACACCTGGCTTCAGCCAAGGTTGTAGGCTGGCATTCTCAGGACTCCAAAGACTCAATTTCCCATTTTCCCATGCCAATATTAAGCTGACTGAAATAGATTCATCTTCATGTGATCTCAAAAAGTAACAGTGCTACCTGAAAAAGTCTCTCTACATTTGGGAGAAAATCCTAGGCTGAGAAGGCTCACAAGAGCAACAAAGCCCACTGCACATGGGAGCATGCAGAGGCTCTTTGGACAGCAGGTAACAGGCGACGGTTTTGTTAGTCTGAAGTTGCTTCCTGTACATCTGTGATGATGTCTCATGCAAGCAGGTAAAGAGATTTCAGTGAAGCATAAAATGCTGTAGGTATTTTCTAGAAATACTTTGAGCATCATAGTCCAACAACTATCATAGTAGCACAGAAAAAAAATCAACTTATCTTCTCTTTTTTTTGCAAGCGGAACCCTTTATCCCTGACATTATTCCAGGAATAATGGAAAGTAAGCCTTCTCTAGAGGCTGCCACAAACCTTCTGAGTACAGTTTTAGAGTGCTTAAAAGATGACAATTCGTTTTTTCAGGCAAGAACAAATTACATTCTTTTATCTTTCTTCCCTCCTCTCCTTTTTTTTTATTTTACTACCTAATTTGGACAACTGGCCTTTATTGCAACAGAAAGAAAAGTTCTTGAGAATATTTTTGTGTAGAGGGAGGGAGAAAAAAGAAAGTACACTCTACAGGAATCAGTACTGATAAGGCAGGAATTGTCTGGCCTTTTGTACTGATCTGTTGCACTGCTCTTTATGGTGCCCCACAGACACACCAGGTGATGAGTCCAGCTGGTCTGGAGAGGAAGGAACAGAAAAAAAGCCTGATGATTTTACTGGAAATTTCCCCTTCATATTAATCACTCCAACAAACCTTGCTTCACCGGTAGGAACAGAACTGGACTCAAAGTACGAGGAAATACTAAAATTGGGTAGCAATTTCTCTGTCTTTCAAGACTGTGGATATATTTGTTCCTAAAGCCCTCAGTGTGTTACCTTCTCAAAGATGATACTGGCTTATGGCTCAGAGCTCCAAGGGAATTCATGTAACTTTCTCTTATTACAGAAGACATGTAGGAACCTAGTTGAGCTTGTAGATCCAAAGTTAGTACAAAGAATTAGAAGGGTTTAGGAAGGAAAAAAACCTTATAAAGGGGTTATGAGACAACAAATAACACTGAGAGTGTTCAATGATCTCTGCTCTCAGATGTAGCTTTGGAAAGGAAGCGGCACTTTGTTGTCAGGAGCCTATGAGGACTCAGGTGCAGAACTCTTAAATCACACACCATCCTTCCACATTCATTTTTACAGTTTTGAAAATGGAAAGCACAATTTATTTCCTAGTCTTGATTATCTTGCTCTGGAGACTAGAAGCAAGACAGACTACACCTTCCTTAAAAGCAAAAGCAACCTCTCCAAAAGCAACACCTCTTACAGGACAGAAACACCTTTTGTCACTGTCTTCACCTGAAAGTGGAAGGACAGCAGCAGCTGAAAACACCTAAAACTGTTCACATTCCACTTGATTGCCACCCTCCTGTGCTCCTCCCTCCCCCCATATGAAATGGGGTCTTGAAATAAATTAAGGTTGCACACATCAATAAAAACAACAGCACAATGAGTACACATTAAGTATTTAAAGCTCAGATATGATATTGAAGGCTGACTAAGTCACCAGCTACTAAAGAGGAAGAGAAAAAATTCTCTAACAAGATGGGTGTTTCCTTGCTGCTTATGGCAGTCAGATACAATCCTGAAAAAAACTTCAAAAGCAAGCAAGCAGAAATATTCATTGTAGTACAGCCACTCACATTTCTATTAAAAGAGAATAATAATGCAAATAGAAGAAATCAGAACAGAAGCACCAAATCGTACTCTCCTCAGTTACACAATGTGTCAGAACTCCACGTCACACTTTGTTCTAGGATAAACTCAAAAGGTCATCAGTGTAAATTAAGAATAATTCCTCCAATTAAAACTAGTACAGTAGTATCAGTCTAAGGAAAAGAGAAGCTAACTGATATCATGGGACTGATATCATATTCTCTTCAGGTAAGGAAATCTGGCTCATATGTAATAACAGTCTAAACACCCACTGAAATCTTACACTTAAAACAAGAAGCTGTTTTAAAAAAATCTGTGACAGTTTCCAAGTATGATTTTTTTGAAAACACTTGCAAGGAACAATGTTTTATAAATCTGAAATAGTGATCTTCTTTGAGAGCAAAGAAAACACTTACTGTGGTTGCATTTGCTGAGTTAACCCAACAGGAGGCTTCTGCTTGATTGTGAATGCCATCTGAGCCATAGGGCCAACCTTGGGTGGGACCTGCACCTTCTGGGAGAAGGTCTGCTGGGCAGCCTGCTGGGGTATGGGCCACGGGGGAACAACGGGGCTCCGGCCTCCAGGGGGAGAGGTGTCTTGCACGCCTGTATCCTCACAGGAGTTCCCTTTTGTTCCTGGTTTGCACACACAAAGCTGAGGTCGCAGGCACATCCCTCCATTTGGGCATGGTGGTGCACAGTTCGCTGAGGAAAGACATTTTAAAAAGTACCTGTGAAACAAAGCAGGAAGGAAAATGCAAACCCTCCCCACAATAAAAAAAGGCATTAATGTTAACTGGAGTAGGAGAGAGCAATATTGCTAAGCTCCACAAAAGACAATATACAAGTTGGTACAGCTTTTACTGATTTCTAGCACAACAGACATGCACAGCATTTGAACAACTTCAAAATGTAAAATGCTGGATCTAAAAAATAGGAAATACACTAGTTAAATAACGAAATATAGCACTATTTCAAATCTTCCTCCTTTCTGCTCATCATCGCTTCTCCTCATACTTTAAAAATCCAAACTGCACCTGATGAAACAATACAACCCAGGTACAGAATTCTACTACTGATCCAGGCTGGGATTCATTTTACTACTATTTTAAAATCAGATGCTGCATAGGTGCCTACAATGAATCCCTACAGCCACATTATAGATCACCAAAACATTGCAGAGAAGCCTGAAGTAATTCATCCCTTCCCCCTCTAAAACCCAAATGACATTCCCTGCAGTCGCCCCACTGTAACAACACAGGAGATGTGAGCTGCTGCTACAGTGACATTGCTACACCTAGGAAGAAACAGACAGGTGCTTGTGATTATCCCAGACCAGCTTCTATAGATTCTTTGTACCATCAGTGAAAAGCAATCAGATTCTTTAAAACACACTGGGCCTTCAGAGAGGATTGATTACACTGCTTTGCCTTGGTCTGTCTAGTGACTACAGAGGGAGACTGAATAAGCAGCCTAGACTCGACACCCAGCTTGTACACCCAGATAATGCAGTACCAACTCCACTCTGAATGAACAAGAAACTGGGAGGAGCAGCAAATCCCATCCAAAAACCAGAGGGAGGGAGGAAGAAAAGCAAAAGCAACTGTGGATTATGTATATAGATAATACTGCAAAGGCACGTCTACCTTGAGGATTTATTTTGGATGCTGAAATTTGCATCACATAAAGATGGCAAAACAAATTAATTATCTTATCTAAAGGACACAATTTGATATTAAAGCAAAAAAAAAGTTCTTCATTATTCACATTAAAGATGGTATACAATGAAGCATGTATAAGAAAAAAAACATGGCTGAGCTACTTTGTTCCTACAAACGAAGCAAATTTTTAATATTGTTAATGATCTTTTAACATCAACAAAAGTATATGTCAGGTGATAATTTTTTTACTAGAATAGGTAAGATAATGTCTTGAACTATAACAGGGGATTCTGCACCATATTTAGATACATCCAACTGAACAAAAATCAGTCCACAACCCTGGTCCAAATAGAGTACTTGACACTTCAATCAAGTTCTAATACATTCTTCTATATGTAAAAATAAATTAAATGTACAAGAATATATATGAATTAACTCATTAGGATGGGACTGTGTTAGTTTGGAGGCCTATTTCATCCACTGGCAAATGTATCATATATACCAACTGCACACAGCAACAGAATTGCCCTACAACTTAAACCTGAGTTCTGCATGGGGTTTTTTCACATACACTTTCCTCTCCATGTAAAAGTTCTCTTCTTTCTCATATATTTAGCTAGGCTACCTTAACTATATGTTATACACCTCCCTGGCAACACAAAAGTATAATTTGCTCACTTCTACTGTTTATTTTTGAGAGTCTGTCTTGTCTTTGCTGGAAGACCGAAGACCATTTTCACTGTAAACTTGAGAAGGGATTTGTAACAAGAATATGCTGTAATAGATAAGCCAAGTCTTCCCTGTGCCTTATTTTAAAATTTAGACTTTGCTAGAAACAGTGAAAATTCAATTATATGCACATGACTGAAATAAATTATATAGCGGAAAATAAATTCAGGAGCCTGAAATTCTAATTAAATCTCACTGGCTTTGGAGAGATTTTTAAGACCAGAAGAGTGACCCCACCACCTGGGTCATCTGTGTGAACTGTGCAAAAATCACAGTAAAGAATTTGGGCCCAGTTGAGAGTGCTTTAGAAAAAATCTGAAAAAATTCTTTAAAAAAAGTAAGACTTTCAAAAGCCCCATTTTTATATCAAGAAAGCATTCATATATTTGTGGGCATTTATGGACACGTGCCTATATTAACCTCTAAGTTTGTAAAGAAATTATTTTAAAACCAATGACTCAACTCTGAAGTAAGCTAAGAAGAGCACACCAAAAGTCAGTATGAAAAAATACCCACTCTGCTAGGACACTGATTATGGCATATCTCCCCTCAAAAGTGAAGTAACAATGTATACATACACAAAAGACAACCCTGGAAAGACTGCAACTCTTTTTCCTGCAGTTAAGAACGCAAGCTGTGCTTCAGAAGCCTACAAAACCTTGAGTTTCTACTGATTAAAGTGAAGGCTGCAGTGAATTTAAAACTATAAAGCTAAAAACAGAACCTGTTTTGAAATTACCTCATCTTTTTTGCCCACACAGACTTGATCATTCTTACTTCACTGAGAGTAAAGTAAACCCTGAAACACATTACATGTACACGAAGCAAATGCTCTGCAGGACAAACTGCATTACTCTAACTGGCCTTTAACAAAAGAACCATCAGGAGATCCAGCAACTATGTTATAAGACCAGTGACAACAGGTTGAAAACCCCACCCATTAAATCTTCACAGCAATGAACTTTTTGATTGAAGTCCTACATTAATGTTGCATAATAGAAGAACACAAAACTGGATAAAAGATCACATTTTTAGGAAAGAATTAAAAGGAACATTTTAATTGACATAATACAGCAGTTTAGTTTCTAAAATGTTCAAGACAGCTGTAGTGTGCCAAATGAATGACCTAATTATTTTGTTTGAAGACAACAATAATGGCCCATAAAACTGAAAACACCAGTATTTTCCATAAAGCTAGGCTTCCAAAACCTGCAGCGTGGAAGTATTAAGTTCAAAACTGAAAAGCAGGCCAATGTACTGCTGTTAAAGGCAATTGACTTCATCCTATTCAATTCAAGGGGGTCATGACTGGAAATTCAAAATGGAGCTTGGCAAAGATGCAAATAATGAGGCTGAGCTTAGTGGGTCAAATTAAAGATCCATTTAAGTGGAGTGTTCTCCCTCCATTACTAAGGTGGATGCTTAAGGACAGGGTGAGACACAATAAAAATTTATACCACTACAGCTTTTACGAATTAGAGGCTCAGCAACTTCCTGAGCAAGAGTGCTGGTTTTGTGTTTAATAAGTCTCCATAGATTTTTCTGTCAGAGGTTGACTGATCTGCTCTCTGAGCTACTAGACTGCAACATCCAAAACTTGCTGTGCCATGGAAGTTGGCCACATTGAAAGGCCAGGCATAGACAATATTGCCAATCTTCCCTCACTTTCCAGAAGTATGGTTTGTGGTGAGGTTGACCTGGGATGCCAGGTGTCCACTAAGCTGCTCGGTGAGTCCCCAGCTAGACAGGGGAAAGAAAATAAGATCAAAAACAACTCATAGGTTGAGATAAGGCAGTTTACTAAAGAAAAAGGTTGTGTGCACACATGTAAAGAGAAAAAAACCACCAGGTTTATTCTTTACTTCCCATCAGCAAGTGATGTTTGGCCACTTCCCAGGAAGGAGGTCTTCAGCATGCAGAGGGGTTTCATCAGAAGGCAAGCTTTGTAAATAACAAATGCCCTCTGTTTCTTCACCTTTCCTTAGCTTTTCTATCTGGGCTGGTGTCATATGGTATGCAATACCCCTTTGGTCAGTTTGGGTCAGCTGTCCCAGTTGTGTCCCCTCCCAGGATCTTCCCCACCCCCAACCTATTGATGGGGGGAAGGGAATGTTGGGAGACATTGCTGGGGCTGTACCAGGGCTGCTCAGCAGTAGCCAAAACCCCACAGTGTTACCAACACCTTTCTAGGTACCAATGCAAAGCACAGCTCCAGCTCAGCCAGACCCAATTCAGTGGGGGAGGAACAAGGGTTGTCTTGGGTTGGTTTATGTTTTAAGACCATGTAATCTGTATCTAAAGTCACAGTGACACATTTGCTTCGAGAGTACCTAAGTCACAAAAAGCCCAAAACTGTATCCCAAAATGCTCATCTTTGTTCTACATCTTTCTCTAATCAACTACTGCTCACCACTCTCTCAGACTACTACTGGGTTTGACAAATGTGTATTAGGCTGAGCATGGTTGTATTTGGGACATTCTTTCAGAATAGCAAGGGTAAAATAACACTAATGTTAGGTTTATACACACCCCTTCCAAAACATCTTATGTTGGTTTGGGACTGATCTATACATACACACTTTTCAGTCCATGTGCTCATGTCATTACAGTTAAAGTGTATATAAATATTTGCAGAAGCAAGACCTAAAAGAAAAGATTTATAATAGTTTCTAAACACAAATATCTTAAAACTTCTACATATACAGAAGTTTCAATACATTCCAAATTAAGCATAATTTATTATCTTGAATCAGTAAGCATAAAATGCTGTCATTTATGGAAGGAGTTTGGATAAAAAATTATATTTTCCCCTTCAAATGAATCAAAATACAAGTATAACTGACTCCACTTGTCCTAAAAATGTTTGTATTAAAGCAATATTAAACTAATGCTAATTCTTGGATTAAGATCATTACAATCTCATTCCTATGCTAATCACTTCTTTTAACCTTCTCAAAAGTAACAACACATTTACAAGTTTATTTCCCTGTGGAGAACAGAAATCCACGAAAATGAATTTTTCAGTGAGAAACTCACAATAAAGAAATATAAATATCCCAAAAGTTTTCTGCACCCAAGTTTCTAGCCTTTTAGCCTCAGCTCCACCTTCACGTATTTCCTTTAACAAGCAATGCTGTTGGTTAGTACTTAGATGTCCACAAACATTTTTCAATGTCGTTCCTGAACTTCTAATACTTCAACACAATTGCTATAACAGTGTTGTGAGTCATGCTATTTCTAATGCACCCATCTACCAGTTTTTTTTCTTTTTCCACATGAAAATTACCTTTTTTTTCCTCCTCTTGAGCACACATAATAGTTCAGCAGCAGTTTAAACAAATTTCATCACCGTGCACATTGGCACAGTATGTATCAACTTCTCCCACGGGAGTGTGTAAATCCTGTCAGGCACAATACATGCCAGAGGGCAAATAATAGAAAACACAGCAATTGGAAAGAGGATTTTAAGCATAGAGCTGTTTCAGATTCCAGCACAAAATGGTTGAGAAATGATGCATGCATGAAGTTTACAGAAAGGGGAAAAACCAACACTATGACATGGATACATCTGTGCTGAGGGCAGAGTTTTCAAGTTTCCTTACATGCAACATAGGAACACTGCTAAAGGCATAACAAATACTGCCTTCTTGCATGAATGCAAGATTTTTATTCCTCAAGCACACAAGGAAACCAAACCAAAGCTCATCTTGGTTGAGTGCACATCCTAAACAAAAAAGCTGTGATACAAAGGCACCTTTAACTCCTGCTGGGTTGAAAGACAGAGTGATGATCCCCCACCGATTCCAGAAGAAAAGCAGTGAAGTGCTTTCCTTGGAAGGCAAAAAGTTGTGGGTTCTGAAAGCAAAGAGGCATATTTCAGTTTGCCTCAGAAAAACCTGAATATGGTGCTGACATCCTGAAGAAGAGCAATGTTTTTTTAGAATTTCCTGTTCTCTGAACTACCCTACTGCTTAGCTCACCACTTAATTATTTGCTTTTACTCTGAATACCCTTTTAAGTATCAAGTCATTGTCCGGACTGAAGATGCAACTGGAGTCTAGAAAACCAAAAGTTTACTGAAGCTAATGTTTTTCTGGGGATCTAGTTCTCTATCTGGGTATCTCACACCAAAGAAGTTTCAAAAATTGAAAAGTTTACCAGAAATATATCCAATTATTCTAAATATTCACTGAGAATGAAGGAAAGAGGAATTTGCAACCAAGGGTGATACAACCTTGTTGTAAAACCATTTTATTTAAAAAAAAAAAGCTTAAATTACTTTTATACAATCCTAAGAAATTACATTAACTGCAGAAAACCTGTATGACCTCTACACTACTAATGAAGGTAGTATTGCAACCATCTGTGTCTTTCTACACAGGAACTTGTTTTTATCATAACTATATGGTCTTAAGGAATTCTTCCCCTAAATATATTTCAAATGAAAGCACATGTTGGAATTCTTTGCTGTCCACTTCAAACCATCAGATTCATTCCCACAATGGCATGTAAACATGACCTCCAGGAAGGGAGGGAAACAAAAAACAATGCTTTTAGCATACATATTTCTTTTAAAACAAACACACAAAAAATCAGTTTCTCTCTTAACCTAATGGCACCATGATGTACTTTACTAATATTATATTCTATGTATCTCCATAGTATAATCTCTGAATGCCAAGACTCAGGAGAATTGAATAGCCAATGTACTCAAATACTTCAAGAGCTTAACTTCAGCAAAAGGATGCATTATTCTATCAGCAACAAGAATATAACACACTGTTTCATACTTGGCATTTTCATTCATGTCGTGTTTACTGGAGTTTATATAATATAAATATTTAAGACTGTACAATCTGAGAGGCATTTTAAAGTATTTAATTATAGAAGATCATAACTATGCATATTCTAACAAGACAAACATTTCACATGCTACAAATCCCTTTATCATTCCAGTGCCTACAAATAAAAATGAAAATTGCTCATTACAGAATGGACTAAGCCAAAGAAAGCAGCAGATTCACATGTTACACACTGTTGCTGCTGCTTGAGTGGTTAACACTCCAGTATGCAATCCTTTTTAATTCTCTTAACATTTCTCAGTACAGCGCTTACTTATTTTGTTACAAAATCTTTCATCATAAATTTGCAGGAAACTGATCAAACTAAGACAACTGGGAATATTTAACTGGATGCAGGATTCAGACAACTGAAGTGTTACAAAAAAGAGAAAGACTAGAGAAAAAACTATTAATTAGAGTAGCAAACCAGTAAGTACGATGAAGTTTTCCCTAAATTCAACCAATTCTCAATAAGAGTGCGCCATTTGGTTGAGCTTCTCTGAAATTCCAGGCCTAAACTGCCATCTAGGGATAATAAAAACCTGACCTCAATTATAAAAAAACTAAATCTTGCCATAGGACACAAAACAATTTCCCACATGCAGGGATTACTATCTGCACTTCACCAAAAAAAAAAAAAAAAGAACATGCCCAAGCAGACCTATTTTTAGCTCTGTATTTAAATTAACATCTTGCCTTACTAAATGTGAAATGCTTCTTCCCCCTGTGTGTGCAGTCACAGATGTGGAGAAATGCTAGAGATTCGCTTTCTTTCTTTAGTCAATGCACAAGATCTATTTTCTAGGAATAAATTAGGCTACCCAAGTACTGCTGCTTTTAAAGGCAGACTAAAAAGCCAACTAAAGAAAGAAACCTCATATCCAGCCCAACATCAGTACAACAACTAACATATCAGTTACAGAGCATGGACTGATTTGGCCACCCAAACCATCAATAACCTGTTAACACAACCTACTCCAGCGTTTGAACAGGGAGACAATTTAGGGAGGTGTGTGCCCCTTTTCATCTACCCTCTACAAATCCTAGAGCTCCCCGGCAATCCAAGCTTCCTTTAAGGTAGGATCAGCTGGCACAAGCAGCCCTCCGTGGTCAAGGCTGCATTTTCTCCAGGCCTCACAGAGAGCAGAACCCCACCTCTCGCTACAGCCCTGCTTTTCCCAAGGCTGGGAGGCTCACTGATCCAAACACAAAGCCACTTCGCAGGACAGGAAGGAGAGGGGAGCATGTTCCCTTCCAGCTCTTCCTTTCTCCATGCTCAGGAAGATTGATGTAACGAGAGAGGTGTAAGACTACTACTGTGAGTATCTATTGGAATAAAATCCCAATATTACCGGGTGGAACGTGCCTGGGCTCTTCTGGGCCCTGCTGCTTGGCCAGAGGCGGCAGCTGTGGTGTTTCACCTCAGAGACACCTTTTGGCTGGCTGTAAATTGCAGCTGGCACTTAGACAAGTCCAGACATGCAGGAACTCAGGCTTTACCTCTGATGGAAAAGCTTTAGGCGAGGTGAAGATGAAAAGGAGACAGATTCTGCGGAGGGTTTAATCCAGAGTTTTATTCCAGGGTCACTGATCTCAGAATCTTGGTAACAGCTTCACAGAATACGACCGCATGGTCTCAGTGTCCTTTTAAACCCTGGGGACAGGGGGAGGGAAGGGGTAGAAATGCCACCAAGCAGGTAGGAGGGGGGAAGTCTCAGGGGACAATGACACCTAGACAGGCCAACTGTCCCCAGGGCTGAGAGGCATCTTTTGAACTTTGCCTATTAGACGATGGCCTTGCTGACCTACTGAGATTGACGGACAGCTCTCAGCACGAGGCAGGGAGAGAGGAAGGGAGAAGGTATTGCCACACCTGGGAGGGACTGAGATAGCTAAAACAGGAAATTGCTTCGCACTGCAACAAGTATCAAAGCATCACTTCTCTGTCAATACATCATTTTGCTCCTACACCTGCGCAGAACCAGGCAGTGCACAACTGAGGGATGAACCACGGCTTTCCCTGGCACACAGACAGCTTTCTGCTCCACTTCCAAGTTACACACTGAAAACAAACAGTCAACAATCTGAAAGGGAGAGAAGCAAAATAAAACCAAAACACCTCAGTTTTCTGTGTTCATTCTGATTCTCTATTAAGAAGGGAAGCGTTCAGGACTTTTTATCCACTGTAGATTTACCACAATTTTACTGCAGGTAAAACTTCTTTTGTTAACACTAACTGCTGCAATGAGCTGAACAAGTTCACTATCAATCTGCCATCTGCTCCAGCGTGAGAGCACAACATCTTGACAAATTTCTTTTAAGGTTTTTTTTTTTCTGTTCTGTCTTAATTCTACACACACTTGTAGTGTTTGTATTAAACAGACCACGTACCATTATGAGCTTGTTTCCAGTAAAGTCCCCAGTGTCTCACAAAGAGAAGGCTGGGTAGGTTTCAATTCATACTAATTGTGGACTTAAGTTTCCTCACCAAAATGAGGGAATGGCACATGGCATGGTCGTGTGTAGAGGCGGCAGCAGCTAACAGCTCCCCCATCTTCCCACAGCTCTTTTACAGCCGGGTCTCACAGGAGGGAGGTTGGCTGCCAACAATGGCCAGGAGACAGACAGACACTGTGCTCAAAGTCTGCATTACTGCTGATTCAGGTCAGCCTCTCATGAAGCTGTCATACCAACTGCACCTACAGAGGTTTGGTTTGTGTTGTGGGACCATCTTTAGGTGTGAGCACTCTATTTCTTTTAAGATGCAAAAAAAAAATATATCTAAATAATAAAAAGCAAAACTCAAAACATGAGCACTCCAAGAACGTACCTAATGTATTTCAGCCTCATATTGGTGTTCATTCCACAAGACCAGCCTACACCTTGCCTAAAATAAAACACTAAGCCCTGAAACACACATGCCCTGGGCCTCAGGTCATCAAACCCAAAGGGTTTTGTCTATAGATCAGCTCCATGCTGCTTGGTAATGCTAATGTACAAAGACTACAAGAATTTGGACCCTGTCATTCTATCCCCTTCCCAAGGGCAGTAAGTGAAAAATAAAGCAGAGAATAATTACTACCAAGGCCTAACAAGCACTTTCCCACTATGAAAGCCCATTTCCTGTACGTGAAATGCAAAAGTTTTATTTACATATTACAGCAGCAAGCACACAAAGGCAAAACTAAGCTTCTCAAACTTTCAGTTTTTCAACTCTGAATTGTTTAAAAACCGCATCAAAGGACAGATAGATCAAAAAGGACTAATGTATAGGTCAGTCACATGGGTCAAAGTAGTTTGTCTCTTTAAAATGCAGATATTAAATTTTGATTTAGACATAATTTGAAGGAGATTGATATTGCTTTTACTGAGATGATGGTCTTAGAATGAGAAGAAACAACATTTGGGGACAGTATGTTATAGTTAGGCTTTGTATACACAATGTAAATAAACAGAACTTGGTAAAACTCAAAGCCACAAAACTGATTAAGCACAAGCCTCGGGAACTGGTTGTGACCAGAAAACCACCAAGAAGCACAGCTGCAAACATTTGAAGTACTCAGTTCTAATGATGAAGAGTACAGCTCTCCTGGATACCCCTTTCTAAGAGCTGTACTGAAGGCAGAAAAAGAGATTCCAAAGATTCCAAGCAAATCATACTAAAGTGATCCAGAGTTTTACATCTAAACTGGAGGACTCACGTATATTTCTAAGTTTCCAGGTCGGGATCCTAACCTATTCCAGGACAACACCTAAGCACCTTCCCTAAGAAATTCAGAAGCACAAGCTGGAAGCAACTTAGGGCATACTCCACTCAGGTGATCTGGAGCCCCTGGTCACACTGTCAGGTGCCCAAGTCCTGAAGGAGATACAGAGCTGTAGCATGCTTACTCAGCCACAGCAAGAACTGCAGCTCTGGGACTTTAGGGAGGAGGTGGCTCAAGCTGAACAGCAGTACACAGGCAGAGGCCAAGCAAATTTAAAAACTGAACAAAGGGGACCCTTCCTCGGGGCAAGTATTCACACAACTTTCTAGTCTCCTGCCTCTACAGCAGCAAGTATCTACTGTTGTGTATTTTCTTATTCTGAAAAATAAATTAAACCTCTAAGTCTTTATTTAACATCGAGTCAGGCAGTCTTTCTTAAAAGACAATTTTCAAGATAATATTTTAATACAAAGAAGAAGCCAACAGACTGCTTTCTTATTTTCTGATGACCTTCCCAAAGTGCCCAAGCACATGACAGACAGCTCATGATCAAACTCATAGAATTCAGTCTAGTTAGAACACCAAAGTACTAGCCCTATGCATGGAATACATGCATGCAAACATAAAACACCTTCAACTAAGAAAGACTTAATACCCTTTTAATCTTAATTGACAATGGTGGCACACCTGGGTTCTACATAGACAGCAATTTCTCTCCCTATAGGAAATTTATTCTGAATGTGTTCCTCCAAAATCCACTTCCTCACCTCTTCGCCCTATGAGCCTTTCTTACACCTTTGCAGTAAGGAACTCATGCCATTAAAAACCACAGGCTCTCTCCTTTCCATTTTTTTTCACCATCCAGTTTACATTGAGATCACTCACAAACAAATGCTATTAATACTCCAGACAAAACCCCTTTTACAAGGGGTTTACTACTACTACAAGGTGGTTCTTCTCATTTATCTTTTTAAGGTATCAGATTCTCCGTACAATAGATAATTTTCTCTTACATTCCCAATTTGAAAAACAGCTCCTTGTACCATTAAGCAAACAAAACCAGAACAAGCAGAAGAGCAAATTTTGTAGAAGTAGTTTTAACTAACAGAAATTTAGTAGTAGGTAATGAAGTAGGAGACAACAGATTTCAACAGGATAAACACACATTTGGGTGGTGGGACTCCTGATTTCCAGCACAGGCCTTCCTGAGAGTTGTTATAACTTGTCTAAGACCACGTTTAACCTGTGGTTTAATTTCCATAAATTAAATAATAAAAACCCCACTCTCTAAGCTTTACTTGCCTTACAGACATGTTACAGAGCTAATTAATGTTTCTAAAAAGCTCTGTTATGCAACAAGTACTAACAAAACATGGTGTCTCCAGCCTCAGTGGTATCTCATTACTGCACTTGCACAGATTATAACCTATGATAACTATGACTGGAACACAAGCCTTGTCCTAAACATTTTCACGTGCTTCTGACTTTCCAAGATGTTTACTGTTGTGGTTCAATTTTTCCCACCTTTGTCTTTACCCAAAGGCGGATGTTCTGAAAGCTTCAAAAAGGTTGGTTTTGATTGTTAGGCATCATAAAGCAATTCTGAATACTTCTAATGCTGAGCGTTATCATTTCATCTTTTTAATTAAATGATGCAGCTCTTCATAATTTAAGTCACTCTGAGTTTGAAAAAAGTTCTTTATACAATGTAAAACTGAAATATTAGGGACAGAGGGGGGAAAACCCTACATGTCTAAATTGGACATGGTAGGCACTCTCACACAGTTCACAGAAAGACAGAAGTTCACCTTCTGAGGACTGTCAGGCTTCCAAGAGAACATGAACAATGTAAACACAACAGGCAGTTCAGCTTCAGACTAAAGTTTACATAAAAGTACTTACAAAGTTCCCTTGCCACCTCTGTACAGATGCTGCCCTCTGACCTGCACAGAGACATTTCAAACACCTCCTGCTGCTGCTACTGAGGGAAAAGGGACGTGGCTGCCACTGCTCCCAGCCAGACCATGGGGACAGAAGTCACCCAAGAGAACAGCAGCCACAGCCTCACATGTGAGAAAGCAGGGCTGGCAAACACCACCCAGCAAGGCAAAGGGAAGGGGAAGGCAGCCTGGCTGCAAGAGCAGACCTCTACCCTTCACCCCATCTTTCTGAGGGTTCCAGGCAGGCTTATTCACACAGGTGCAGCAGAGCAGAAACACATGCTGCTTGTTCCAGCCTGGGATTACACCTGAGCTAATAAACTTCGCTGATCAGAGCTGGCTCTCAGCACTCTGGTTCTGGAAGCACGATGCAGACAAATGGAAGTTGGCTCTGGAAAGAGCCAGTATGGGTCTGGGGTTTATTAACTCAGGCTTTGCACCATGCAAAAGAATAAAATCTGACCCTAGAGACTAAATAGCTTATTAAAGTGATACTGAGCCTGAACTAATAAACCCTGGCAGAATCAAACCAACTTTGCATCAAGTCAGCTCAGGTGTGCCAGCATCTGTGGCACTCTTAATCCACTGCTGCAATAAGGCACTCAAAACCAACAGAGCCTGCTATCTGAATTTTAAAAACTCACTTATAATTTTACAGGAAACAAAGGGGTTAACTGTTGTTCAGTTATAATTTTCTTTTCTTCTGAAAGGAACATCAGGAGCTTCCAGAAAAGGTGATATCTGGCTTTTATGACTGTGAGCTGAATCAAGTCAATGCTATCTCATGGTTTGCCTAAGTTACAAAACAGACAACTTCAGTACATTCAGTGCTTCCCTTGGCCTGCCAAGAGAGGGGTGAAACTGAGCAAATCCAAGCCAAGTGTATTATACCACTGCTAGGAGGAATTAGAGAAGCATCAGAGCAGGGAATAAAAATATTTAATGCTAAGGAGAACCTAATATCAGAGGCACAAAATGAGAAAATCCCCCCACCTTTCTTTAACTTTGTTACTCCATTCCTCCAGTAACTGTATGAACTAGCCAAGTAATTAATGGATTTAAATTAAATTCTACACAGCTATCACATAAAAATCTAATTGTCTGACTTGGTCCTTACTGAAAGCTCTAAAAATAAAAGGTAATAAAAAAGAAAAGATAAGTGATAAACAGAGAAGTGAAAAAGACAAAGCATAAAGGACAAAAAGCAAAGAAAGTTACCTAATTTACAAACAAAATAGTTGCCTGGAAAGTTACTAGAAGACAGAGAAAAAGACATTAAGAAAAAAATCAAAACATTGTTTGAGTTTTGTTCAAAATAGTGAAAATAAAATTGGTTGACAATAGCACAGTTAAAATACATTTTTCACTTAATGTCCTGAAATTACTAAGAGGTTTTTTGTTTTTATTAGTCTTTAAGCTAAGGTAGGTTTTTATTAAGCTCTGCAGTTAGCCTCAAAATACCGCTGTAAGCTGAAGGAAAACATTCTAGTACTTGTAAGGTGTTAAGCAAATGTGACTAACCTAACACAGCAGCATGTGTTTGAAAATGTTAATTTAGAAGCATATATTAAATACATGTCTAAATTAGCAGGGAAATGGTGAAGTTTTGTCTTTAACTACTGTCATAAAGTCTTTGCTTCTTAGCAACAGGTCCATGCAGGTCAAAGGTACTTGACCTTAGTCAGGATTACAAAAGTGATTGCTCCCTATTGTGAAAAATCCCACACAGGGACAAAAGCCATTGGGGAAAAAAAATCTCGAAAGCAGTGTAGCAGTGTTTACTCCAGCTCTCTCAGGGACAGCCTGAACTACAGCAATAGTGTCAGATCTGCCCAATCTCACTGATACTCACAGGAGTTTCCTGAAGACTTATGCCCTTCCAGTCTTTCCGGACCTCATGACATCACTCCAGTTTAGCCACTAGCAATCATTCCGAGTCTTGCCTAAAGTAGCAGAAATTCTTCTGCTTTCCCATTAGAAAGAACAACAGGAGCATAGCAGGATTGGTTCAGCATTATGCACCTATTTTGTGTTTCTAGTTATCCCAGGAAAGGTACATCACTCTACCATCACCAAACCCACTTCTTTCACGTTGTTCAGTGCTTCAAAAATTCCATGTGGTAAGCATAGGATCATTCATGTGTCATACTGGTGAAGGGACAGAGTGGGTAGATGGCAATTCCTTGCTCCCCACCTGTGCTCCTCTAGTATATTCTTTACCCTGTTAAGTCCCCCATTCTAAAAACTCCTAAAAACCAAGAACGGATGGGGAGGGGATGTTCACACATACAAAGCCTCCACAAAGCTCTCTCCAAAAAGGTAATTATCTGTGCTATGAATAAACGCAAGAGACACCCACTATTCACCCTTCAGCAAAGGTGAAGTTAGGAAGGAGGGATTTAAGGATGGAAGAAAGAGTACTAGATCTGTCCTGTTGGCTCTGTAGCTCAGCCAGCACCTCTTTGCCCACAGACGATCCCAGCACCCACCACCTCGCCAGGTGCCAGCCTGGTCCCCTCGGCTCCCACCACATCTCCTGCCCCACGCCTCTCCCCGACCGCACTCTACTCACGTTTGATGCAGCGCTGGGAGCCCGTGGCCTTGCTCCAGCCGTGGCAGCACTGCCCCCCGCACACATTGACCCTGCGGAAACAGCAAACAAGGACCAGTGTCCGGCGGGGCAGCCCCGCTCCCCATCCCGAGTCGGGCCGCGGGGCGGGCGCTGGGCCGGGGACACAAAAGGCGGGAAGAATGAATCCTCCCGACTGAGCTCGACGCCTCACGCCGGAC
>NW_005054299.1:18040746-18048075 GCF_000277835.1 Geospiza fortis | reverse complement strand
TCCCCCCCGAGGAGGGTCGGGCGCTGCTGCCGGCTGCCAGACGAGCTGCCCCGGCCGGGCTGCAGGACGTACGTGATCCTCCTTAGCCTGCCCTTTTGGGAAGCTGCCAGCCCTGGTGACAAAAGCGCACAGGCAGCGAGGAGGAGGAGGAAGCCCCATCTGATCCGACCCATTTCCACAGCGGGAATCCCTACAGCCGGCGAGCTACGCGGAGCCGTGGCGCAAGGGTTTCCTCTCCTCCAGAGGACGCGGGGGTGCGTGCGACCTGCGCCCGCGGCGCGGATCCCTCCTCCGCTCGCTGCCCCCCAACCTGCTCCGGGCGGGGCGGAGGAGGAAAAAAGCCTCAGGATCCTCCCGCCCGCCCCCCAAACTGTTGGGAAAGTTCAGCAAACACTTCGCCCCGTAGAGCAGGAAAACATCGTTGGAAGAAAGGAAGCGGCGGGGGCGAGCCGAGCTGCGAGCCGGAGCGGGAAGGGAGGAGGAGCAGCAGGGGAAGGGTGTTTGCTGGAGGGGGGTGGTCGCAATGGAGAGCAGATGTCTCGGTGCCGGAGCTGCCAGGGGTCTGCGTGCGTGTGTAAGGAACGGCCCCGGAGCCGGTGCGGGCTGTTCCCACGCCCATCCTTATGAGTTTCTCGGCGAGTGAGCGTGTGCGGAGGGGAGGGGGCGGGCGGAGGGAGCCCCTGCCCCGGTGCCGGCCCCGCGCAGCCAATCTGGGCCCGCCCTGACGTCAGGGGCACTCCCGGGCCGGAGGGGGCCCGGCCGGGCCAGGTGACCGCGGGCAGGGCAGGGGTCTGTGCTCCGGGTGTGCGCCGCTAAGCCAGCCTCGGAAATACCTGCTGGAACCCGTGGGGGCCGAGCTGCCGTCTGCCCGAGACCGGCCCGTACCTGTGCTTCGGCAGCAGCTGAAGCTTTCTGCTGTATTTCAATGGAGGTGAGGCTTTAAAGCCCCAAAAGCGTAATATACGTGCTTCACTCGGTAGGTGGGGACTCGATGAAAGCGCTTACACACGTTTAAGGTAAGCACATCCCTCCGTCTCAACCTGATGAGAGCTAGGGGTTGCTCTTAGCAGAAATCTTAGCAGGATTAGGAGGGACTGTATTGTTCCTTGTTTTTCTCTATGTTCATAAGGCAGTGTGTATTAGTAAAGAATGAAATGCAAACCACAATTGTATACTCGTAATTAATGTATAAGCAAAACTGCCCACGTTTTTCTCCAGTGTGTCTCCACTAATCTCACCCTTCAGCACTGTAAACAAAAACAACAAAGTTCACAAAATAACCCGAAGGTACATCTCTTAAAATAGATATTTTAAAAGATGTACCCGAAGGTACATCTTTTAAAATACTCAGAAGCTGATGTGTCCGAATTCTTTCCAAGAAACTTTGTGAAGAATCAGTTTGCAAATCCAATAGCTTGGAATTCAGGTCCTCCTCCCAGGGCTCTCCTCTGCTCTTTTCCAAAGCTTTAAGGACACTGACCCCGGCTCCAAACTGACAAGATTTTGCTCTTAAATGCTCTTGGCACAGCTACACAGCCGGAGAGGGGAGCAGGAGGGTTTTACGTGTACTTGCTTCTAGGCAAAAGCCAGTGTTGAGAGCACAACGGTCCCTTCCTCTTTAGTTCTCATCTATTTAAAACTGCTCAAAAATAAATAGATGTTTTAAATAGATGAGAGTTTGGAGCTTGCTGTAGTCCCAGTGTAAGGGATCCACATCAATGTTAAACGCTTCTGCTCCTGTGCCTCCAGTGGCCTGAACTGAAACCCAGTGTTTGAAAAGAAAATGCCACAAGTACTTGGGTATTCTAAATCCACAGTGGATTAAATGAGAATGAAACTCTGTGGTGCTTCAGAGAAAAACTGAGATAAAGCCTAAAAGTTTCCAAGCCCCAGGTTGAAGTTAGCTGGGAAGATAACTGTGAGACCACTGCCTCTTCTTGTAGCAAACATATACATCTATTGTCTTTTTAACTTGGAAGACATTCCTAGCAAGTGAGCTGTTCAGCCTTCCAAAAGCTAATTACTGTAAATCCCAACGATGCTAACTGTTTCGCACTATTTAGGGAACAGAAAAACACCTTGAAACCAGTGTGGGGAGGTGAGGACTGAGTAAGTGGTGAGAAACTGACGTAGTACTCGGGATTGTTGCTCTGCACAAGGCCACTGTCCTTCAGAAGTTTTCCAGAATGAGATCACAACTCTGTGTGTGGCTGGGTTTGTTGAACAGAGGGCAAAAACTGCATCATTCCACAGCAGAAGCCAGTTGCTTTTGAGAAATGTGAGGTTTAGGTCATGTCAAGCAGGGGGCAAATGCGGTGTATTACTGGCTACTGTACAGCAAATGGTAAGGAACCTCAAGGGAAATATAGCTACAAAGGTGGACGCCTTGCATAGAATCATTGAGGTATAAAACCATTCTTGAAAAAACATTTAGTATTATCTGAAATTAATAGCTAGAGGTCAAGCACTCCTCACAAATTTACATGGCAGATCTGATTTTCAGTGTTCTCTTTTTTTTTTTTCCCCTCTAGCATGGTAATCCACACTTTTCCATTTGTCTGCTATCTGGTTTTGCTTCCTCCCTCCCTCCCCCTCCTTCTTCTCCACAAGGTCTTGGATGTCAGGTTTGGCTGCAGTAACACATCAGGTTGGCTGCATAAGTTTTAACAGCTAAAAGAGGACTTCAGTGAACCACCACTGCAGACTAAATCTCAGCTCAAAATTTCTTCACATGTAGAAGTTTCTGCTTCCAAAGGACAAGAAGTTCGTCCAGCACAGAGCAGCATCAGCCAGATGCTGACCTTTTAAAATCAAGCCAGGTGACTACTAAAGTTCTGAGGATTCTTCAGTAAATGGTGTCACTGCTTGTGGGAAACCTGCTCTGGCTGCCTCCCCAGCTCCTGTGGAAAAGCCACTGACTTGAGTAAGCAGTGACAAACAGGAATTAGTATCTCACACCACCTTTCAGGAACAGCCCTCTTTTTGAAGAAGGGTTGGGAAAACAGTTGGCACTGTTTCTGTTCTTGTCCCCTGTGGTTTGTGACTAAAGGGTGGACATAAGGAACATAAAGTTCTTTAGTCTGTACACCATCCACCAGAGGGGAAGACCTCTGGATGCTCTGCTGAAAGGGTGAGGCTGAGAAGGGGAGAGCTGGCTGGAAGGCTGGGAGCAGGACAGATGCAGGAGGCAGAACTGCTGCCCTGATGAGATGGCATGACTGCCTCAGAGTTTAAAGGCTTAATGGACAGGGGAGAAGTCAGTTTGAGAGTGAGTATCTATAAGAAGAACCAAAATAGCACTATTCAAACCAAAATAAAAGGAAGAACTAAACTGCCATATATGTTTTTGCTCAAGTCTCATGACTTTGGGGTCAGTCCTGGGAGTTGAATGAGGAAGGACAATAGTTTTGAGCTGGCAGAGCTGGCAGCACTCAGACCTCCACTGTTCTTTTCATCAAACAGCTGCTGCCCTGTCTCATGGAGGATGTCTTTGGTGCATTGGCTCGCAGGGCAATGCAGGGACCTTTGCAGGATGCTTCAGTGAGGATGTGCTCTGTGTTCTGCTGGGGATGAAGCCATCTGAGCACAGGTGATCGCTGAGCCAGCAATAAGCACCACAGTGCCACCACATCTCCCTGTGACTCCATGTCCAGGTTAGCCAGGCAGTAAATTGAATGATCAGCAATGCCTGATGTGTGCAGCTATGGGATCAGTAAATGGCAGCAAGTCTTGGCTTGTAAGAGAGCTGGGTTGGGAGCTCACATTTAACATTAGACTTTGACAAGGCTAAATGCTGTATTTAGCCTCAATTTTGGCTATTTAAGAAAACTTTTACAGTACTGTAGCTCTATTAGCTTCAGTAATATTACTTCAAACTTCTTTTGAGCTAAAGGAGGAAAAGCAGTCTATAATTTCTTGTAAGCTGAGAATCAGCTGGAGACCTGTATTTGCTCTTTTCCTTTTCTGTACTATACAATTATCTGAAAAAAGTCCTGTATTTTGCAGTCTAAATTACTCTTTAGCCATAGCTCTGTACAGGTAACGTGACTCTAATGTGGAGAGTATTTCTTTTGAACAAAAGAAAACAACTTAGTCTAACTGTCATCAGAGCAGGAAAAAGAAGTAATTTGTGTTTATTGTGTCACTAAAGTAAGTCACACGTGACTCTGAATGCATATGTGATTTGCAGAGTAAGACCATGTAGATATAAGTATCATTTCTGCATGCTATTTTTCAAACAGAACTGTACCTTTGAAGCCTGATTGTTGTTTGTTCCTACGAGCAGAAACTGCAATTACTCTACAGTTTGTACTAATATCCTCAACTGGCCTCAACTGTTCCTGAGTGTTACCACAGTATAAATATCATTAATAAAGTTTCAGAAAAGGACAAGTCCTGCTCACACTATTCATGTAGGCACTTACACTCACTTCCAAGGAACTCAGATAGTTAGACTAGGCCTGGATGGATGTGTGAGGCTTTGGAAGGAAGCAGCTGAGCTTTGCTGTACCCGTTCGCTACTGGTGACCTTGCATGTGATTTGGAGGTCTCTAATGACCATACCTGGCACATCCCAGTGATTCCAGACTCACACGACATTACCTTGGTAACTAACTTTTTGCCTCCCCTTGTTGGATTTGCTGAATCCAAGGTGCATGAATGTGCCTTCCCAAACTCCTTCTCTGAAAGAACTCATCGTGTCCCAAGGCCACACTCCCCCTGGCACTGCAGTCAGGGACTGCTGCATTAGGCACTGTACACACAGCCCAGGTGACAAATCCTGCTGGCTCTTCTGACTGCAGTCACAGGGTCCTGAAGCAGACCAGCTCTTCAGGGGCCAAGGAACTTTTATGATGAGCTTGGCCCATGATACGAATTCACAGCTTGGAGCAGTACAGATCCTGTGTGGCACTCAGCTTCTGAAGCAGACAGATTAGCATGCAGATATTCCAGAGCCACAAATCTGGATGGGAAAAGAAAACAAAGTCATGATAGTGGGGCTAGGGGTCATCATTCCCACTCTGACTACTACCAAAAGAGATTGCAATAGGAACTTTTTTTTTCCTTGCATTAAGTCACACTGAAAGTTGGATCCTTTTTTCAAAAGTCTGATGCCAGTCTGTTACCACTGACCACCACCATATCCAACAAAACACACACTTGAGGCAAGTAGGAGTAGGCTTCTTTGTAAGTTACTGACAATAGCTGTAGTGAAAGAAGTTATGTGGATTTGTATAGCCTTAAATTCCATTTTACCAAACTAGCAGAAATCCCTTCTAGAATATTTGGCAGTTTCGCAGTCATTCTCACATATGGAAAATAACTGATTCAGAAATACAAGATTTTTTTCAAGATATGAAAATATCTACACTGTGCTGCTGCAATTATTCTTCCCCTCAAGGAAATAAATACATCTTGTCTACAAAACAATTAAAATATCTATAGAACTTTTTTGTTACACTATTCCTTACAATCAATTGTTTGGTTTTTGTACAATCCCATGTACACTGTAAATAAATAAACTGCAGAGGAAATTAGGTGGAAAGGACAATAAAAAAAACCATACAATTATTTCACTTTACCTTAGGAGAAGACATGTTTAAACTAACATATTATTCACAAAAGCAAAGTAAATATTATAACTAATATTTGAGAACTCTCACAGTGTGACTATGTCGTATGCCAAGAATACGAATCTCTACAAAAATAAACTTCAGCAATGGATCCTGATTTTTCAGTGTTGCACCGCTCAGACTTTTGAAAGCTGAAGGAAAAAGAGTCTGTATAAAATAAAGCTGCTTCTGACTGCAATTAGCATTGCAGAATGTCCTAAAGTTTTCATAATTGTACAAAATCCAGGCAGACCAGCAAATCAGTGGAAGTGAAGCAGACGGAAGCAGTATGAAACTATGGAAAAGGAGCCGTGGCTCATGGGAACACCAGCCATGATTACCCCTGCAGCAGCTGCTGAATAACCTGAAAGGCAATGGTTTCACAGCCTTGTCTGGTTGGTCTCCCCCTCTGACAGCCTGGGATGAAGTTGGGTGGACAGCTTGGGCATCCACTGTCCAGTTTAACCTTGCTTTGCATGTCACAGAGACAGGAACCCAGCCCTGCTTAGCATCTGAGCTTGACTGTCAGGGTAAAAAGTTGTTTAAAAACCAGCTGGGCACACAGAGCATCAGATCCTGCCTCTCTGAATTTAAAAAAGGGCAGAGTACTACTTCTCATGATGCACTTGGAGCAGCTCCCAGAACACCAATGTTAGAGGTTGGGAGACTGTGTATAGGTTCTCTGTCTGCTGCTCCTTCAAGGTTTGCGGTGCAAGATGATGAAACGAAAATTACAAGCTTCTTTTCCCCCCCTCCATTTTTAAAGTAGGTAGGTAATAAAATGCTGCTTTAAATGTAAAATAAATGCTTTCATTTCCATCACTTTTCCTCCAATAGCAAAATGTGTCTGCAGAGATGTTTAATGTCAGTCTGTAACATGTCTGTGTTTTGCATCAGCATGCTTGAACACTGACCCTGGTCTGAGCAGGAGCACCTTTGAGGGTCCCCTCCACCCTTAGTTACCATTAGCATCTGTGATGAGGTGTGGCATCATGCCTAACAAGCAGCCTCAGGTGGAAACAGGCACAGCTGCCGCCCATTTTGGTCAGAAACCAGTTTCAAGAAGCAAGCCTGCAGGGTAATAATGTAGAAAACTTCCTGGTGTAGGCTACAGGTGAGAAGGAGATTGAGGACTGGAAGAGCTAGGATGGGATGAGCAGACCTCAGGAAAAGGCTCAATACCTGGGCTTACAGATGATGCCAGGCACAGTGTGAACTGATCTTGCCACCGGGCAGGTTGTAACATAGCAGTACTGTAGAGAGACACACCAGCCCAGCACCTGCATTGAGAAAATACAAATCCAGCCTGGCCCTATAGCAAAGAGGCTTAGCCGAGGAGGTAGGGGCTGAGTGCACCAGATAATCCAAACATGGTCTCTAATTAGCCAGATCAAAGGGATGTGAGCGACTACTCCACCAGAATCCTTCTCAGGTTATAGTCAGTTTTGCAGTGTTCACCTGAGCCTAAGACAAAAAGAAAAGGTATAATTATAAAAACCATAAATTTTCCTCTTCCCTTAACAGCTGTATTTAAAACAAATCTCGGTGACCGTCAGATTATTTCAAACCTGCCATGGTAATTCACCATGCTCCCCTAAAGCAGCAGCAGCAGCAGATGCATCCAAACAGCAGAGGGCTTGTGCTCCGTGCCCAGCACGGCCACGCCGCCGTGCCGCTGACAGACAGACACCGCCGTGTCCGTGAGTCACGAACCGCA
>NW_005054299.1:18032395-18040577 GCF_000277835.1 Geospiza fortis | reverse complement strand
CCACCCCAGGGGCAGCCCCAGCCTCCATCCCTCGCTCCTCCCGCCGGGGCTCCGTGCCCCGGCAGAGCCCTCGGCGATACACACAAGCACCGGGCCCCACAGCTGCACATCTGCTTTGTCAGAGCGCACATCTGCGGGGCAACAGCGCATCACACGGGCAGCAGCAGAGAGGCTTTCAGCTCTGCACATCAGCGTTCCTAGCAGGAAAAAAAAAGTCTGAAGGATGTGCCTCAGTGCTAAAGAGCCTGTCTGGGAGTGAGATTCTTAATTTGAGTCACATGTAGGAAGGCTGTAAAGACAAGAACAATTATCTGTCCAGAACAGGGTCATCCAGGAAAGCAGGCATTTGTAGTGTGAAGTTTCAGCTCTTGCAGCCTCTTTTTCTCATTTTGGTTGAGTTGACTTTTAGCCAGCAGCACACAAAAAATTCAAATTCTCTAGATTCAGGGGCCTAGTGTTTTGTTCATATTACAGCTTAAAATGTTATGAAAAAAAGAAAAGGAAGCAGATTCCTATCCTTTTCTTTCAAAACAAGTGTAGCATTTTCAAAGACCACAGTTTTGACCTATCAGTGTACATACAATCTTGGACTGAAAAGAAGTAATCTGTGGACAAAAGGAATGATCTACCTCCACACAGAAGCTTCTCATCTGTTCCTGTTAAAAGCACATTCATGTCCATCTCTAACCTAAAATCAAGTAGTAGCTTTACTCCTTCAAACTGAACTAACCTGTGTTGTCCCTCATTTTCTGTAGGGTTGTAGCCATGGCTGACAAGGATCAGGATTCTGCTCCAGGACTGTAAGTTTGATGATTTCCAGAGTTGATTTAAAGGCAACTGCAATTATAAAAATCAGAAATTATGACTGCCAACAATTTAAACTGAGAGAAAGCCTCTCCAGTCAAGAAAACCTGAATGAAGGCCATATGTAAGTTCTTAGTGCTGACTGGCAAAACCACCAGTGGTTTTTCTGAGTGTTTGCCAGTTTTGTGAAAGACACAATACATAACATTTTTAGGGTCTGCAGGAATCTCTTGTGATTCTTTACAGTTCAGCTCATCAAGTACTATGACATTTTCATGTTCAGTGTTTCAGCATTTAAAGCAGCTTTTCCAAGCCAAAATTGTACAGCTCTTCAGTCTTCTCTTGTCATCTACTATCATGTATCTTTCAAAGACCAGAATAGATTTATACTAATTGATTTAGCTCTTCTCAAAGATCGGGCTAATAAACTGAACTTTCACACCTGCTCCCTTTTCTTAGGCTTTCTTAGTCTTATAATGAGGTGGGCCTTTTCCCTCTGAAAGAATTTAGGATTCGTTTTTATTGCAGAGAGGATCTCAGTTACTTGACAATACAATTCGGTTGAACAAAGTCTTTTTATAAATAGTGACACTGAACAAAATATTAACAAAAGCAACTTCAGTATTTCTTCACAATTTGATGTAGATTTTGCAGAGAAAAAAAGAGGATCCATATTTATAACTCACCTATAAAAAGTGCTTGTTTTGACTCTGCATCCAAATCTCATCTTGTCTCTGTGATCTCCAACTTTTCAGGCAGGCTGTGCCTGAGGATTAAGTTCTACCTCATTCTGGAGAAAGTAGGGAGTTTTATTAACTTATGCATGATTTAGGTTGCTATTAAGAGTTCTGATCAGCATATCAGGGAAGTGGGGGGGTTTTCTCCTTTCTTTTAAAACTTTTTGTACAGAGGAGCTGAGGCTGAATTTGCCTTTAAACTAAACAAACCTCTTTAGCAAGTAATTTTTTTGCATGTAACCCTTTCCAAATGCTTCCACAGCTAATTTTCTTCAAGTACCCATAATGATGTCACCAGACAGGTAGCTTATTATTCACATTACAAATAAAAATCATAAAATAGTTTTGAAGAATTCTCTATGGAGTGTTTTGTGAAGGAGAATATGGGCATCGTATTGTTGAAAGAGCTCTTGGGGATCCTCAAAGCAGGGAGAGAATTTCTCCTTCTTTTTCATTAAGTGTACCTGCTGTAAATAAATGTTTGATGGTTTGTCTTGTGTATTGAATGAAAAAGAGTTAATGTGACCATCTAGTTAGGTATATGTGTTGAATACTTCATTAGTTAACTTTCACAGCTAAAAATCCCCATGCTTTAAAGCAGCTTTTTCCTCTCTGGCTGTGCAATAATCTTCAGTCCATGTTAGCCTGTATCATGAACGCTTATCTTCTCAGCAAATGAGGCCTCAAGTTCTCTCTCACTGGTAAAGTAGTTTAGCTCTATGCCAAGCTGGAAAACTTCACCCTCCCCCAGGGGTAAATAAAATCCCTATAAGCAAGAGTTCAAGTTGAGCAAGTTCTTCACCAGCTACTCTTTCCATGAGTCACACACTTCTCTTCTGCAGAATCTGTCCAGCTCCTTGTCTCAGTGATATAAGATCAGCATAATCTAAATTACCCTTCATAGCTGAAAACAATACTAAACCCTAAAACTAATGAGAATAAAAGCCCTCTGCAGTAACAACCCAAAATTTCTTCTCCTTTCCTTCTGCAGTTTTCTTCACTCTCTTATTCTTCTTGCTGTTTTTCCTAGGTCAGACTCCCTAATCAAAACAACATGCTTACCTGCTCACATTGATTATTTCTAAAGCAGCCACTAATCTTCTTAATGTTTTTCAGTCAGGGAGATGCTCTTCTTTTCTTATATCTTCTGATCATGTCTCCATCAGGAAATTATGCCGTTGGCATATGGTCATTCCTCACAGCACTCCAGTGTACAAGGCTTAGACTCAAACCACAGCAGTGTGCTGGAGGTTTGAGGACACAGAGCCTGGTTTCAAGGGCTAGCACTGCCTCTTAAAGCCCACTTCTAATTGGAATAAAGGTTCTTCTGTTGGGGAAAACCTAATGCTCTGAGTGTACTGTCTGATCCTGTAATCAACTAGTCTTGCACAGATTTAACAATTGTCTTAACAATTATACACAACCATTGTTTCCACAGCTCAATTCCAGCAAGAACTATAAACAAGAAAATGTTTTTACTTTTGTGACTTACTAAACCAGAAACACTGACTTGGAGAATAACCTGTTTTATCCAAAGAGGGATGTACAGTACAGTGATTAGCACCTTCCAGACCTAGGTGTTATTTTAGGAGGCTACACGGGAAACCTTTCTTCAAAAGTAAGAAAATAACATTCAAAGTAACAGAGAATGCTTAAACTGAAAATGTGGCTGAGTTAGTTTCCATTGTAGTGCTGAATCCTCATATTGCCAGCCCATCTGAAATACTGGGCACAGCAAGCAGAGCAGTCCCAATGGGGAGTTTTGATTTTTATTGGGTATTATGGTGATAGGTGCACAAAGATTTGTGTGTTGTCAAGAGAATCTTGTCAAAGATAATAATCCCACAGAACTTCTTGGGATGTTGTCACAGTTTTGTTTTCCAGGACATCTCCAGAACTGTAGCTGGTGATGTACAGGCATTGTGGAAGATGGATGATATTCCCCTGACCTTCAGTAGTAGGTTAAGCCACTAGGTAGCCTGTTGAGTCCAAAAGGAGTTACACCAATATTCTGGCTGCATAAACCTGTAATTTAAAGATGTTTGAAGTCACGGGATTACGAGCATGCTGAAGTAGCAGAAACTATGGCACAAAACACTTTCAGCTGCAGGCAATTAATTATTCTCTGTTTATCTTTTTGTTTTACTAGGTCTTTTTTCTATTTATATGTTTTATGGTATACAAGAATAAATTCATTAGGATTTTTATATAAGACATGCTAAAGTACTTAGAGGAAAAATCAAAGTCCTATAACAGCTTTTGCTTTGTTTTAAAATTACAATGGTGTGAAAGCCAAGGACATGGTTTAGGTTCCCTTTTATTGCTTTAGAGTGCTGTCTGGCTTTTCCAAACCATATACATAAATATGACTGGATAACCTGGAGATAGGAAAGCACTTGTTTAAACATGTGCATGCCCACAGCACCACAGTTTACAGAAACAGAGCTGGCACCGTGTTCTGACACAGAAATTTAGGGTTGCACCACACTTACTGAACAATTGCTCTAATGTTTGAAATACAATGGCTACACTGTTTTGTTTCCAAGTTCTTTAGGAAAAATCACTACAAATTTTTTTGGTACCATAGAACCTCTCTAGATACTATAGAAAAGTATTCAGTGTATTATTTCTCAATTAGCTGTTACTTATTATACTCTAAAAAAATCTTGAAATTAAAGCTTAGGTACAACTAACTGGCACTTGGGGAAAAATCTTTGAAATTCAGTGGAAATGCTTTAGTAGCCTGTGGATTCAGAAGTAGCAGGTGGAACACAAACAAATAGAAAAGGCTAAGAAAAATCTCTAAGTTACATATACCAGTTTCATTGTTACAAGCCAGCAAGTCAACCAAGCACTTTGTTTTATGAGGTGTTACAGAGTCAGAGGAAAAGGGGTTAGGGGACTGTACCAAAAAGCAGCAGTGCAAGGTAATGGAGAAAAACCCCCACATTTGTCCCTGTTAGAAGCCAGTTCCCTGTGCTGGTTGCAGTTGTGATATACTGTGATATGCACTGTATAAACACAGCCTGGCGCTCCTCAGCCCAGAGAAGCTGACTTGGAAAACCCCACATTTTCCCAGCTCAGCCTCACAGTTTTGCCCTCCATAACTCTACATTGATCACAGTCTGGTCACTTCTGCACATGGCCACTCTTGGTGAGCAGCTGTGAAACAGAAAGGTTTTGGTGTGTTTTGGTTCATTCCAAGCTTATTTCTTGATAGCAAATCACACTTCTGCTTTGTTGGTATCCAAAACTGATTTTGTCATCCTGACTCTGAAAGCACCTGTATGGGACTAAGGCACTGAGCCAGAAGGTATGACAGGATGTACTAATCTGTCAGGGAATCTCTGTAAGAGAAAGAAAAGATCCTTAGCTGTTCAAATTTAATTTTTTTTAAAGAGAGAGTAAAAAAACGTGAGCCAAAAAGTGATATTTTCAGCCTTGGTCTCTGCTGCATTTGACTCAGGTAGACAGAATTTTTGATGGAGTTACAGGAATGCTGCAGCAATTTTTTTTTCTTTTACTTTAGCAGTTCTGAGCAAAAATGTCAACTTATCTGTGTTTAAGCTGACACTGCTATGGCTCATTGTATCAGGTTCATTTGTAACACTGTCTAGTTCTATTAAGCAGCTAATAATACTCACACCTATGCAATACTTTTCATTTATAGACTTCAACACACTGGCACAGCTGTACCCCCATTTTACACAGCGGACAAGTCAAGGAAAGCAAGGCCAACAATGGACTTTCTAACACACACAGCAGTTTGGGTGGCAAAAGGATGTGGGATATTACTTGTTTTTTTCCCTGGTGTGCTGGAAAAGGATTTAATTAGGCACAGTGGCCTTCAAGTGTGCAGCCATTTATGGGGCTGAAGGCTCAACAGGGTTCCTGTGTCTCACAGGCACAGCTGGTTGTGTTTTGGGGGCAGGGGCTCAGCCTGAAGTGCGAAAATCCCCTACTGGCACAGCCCCGGGCACAGCACATCTGCTGCACCCAACCACTGCCTGCTCCCACCTTACAAGGACAGACACAAACACAGAGGGGAAAGGCACACAGCCTCAGAAATGTTGGTGGCATGGGATCAGAGGGAACATGAAGGGGAGACTGTGAAAAGAGAAGGGGAAAGAGCAGAAACTTCCAGGACAGCGTGAGAAAATGCATTCAGGGAAGAAGAAGTGGGACATGCTGCACCTCGTCCATGAAAGTTTTGATCCAGCAAAGAACATAAGTATTGCTTAGGTGTCCTTTTAAATTCGAGGAGCTGGAATACAAAGATGCCTGAGCTTTGCAGCCTTAACACTTTTCCACTCATATGTTTGTCTGTTTTCTTGCCCTGTGCTGGAAACATTCACAGAATTATAGTCCAGTTCTCCTGAGTACCATGCCCAGGGAAATGGAAGCATAACAGGACAGGAAGCCAGCCCCTTTAATTACACAAGAACAAGAAGGACCATAAAGCAAGATCCCAGGGTGTGACTGCCAGCAGTGCAGTCCTTATTGTCAGGAGCAACCCAATCAGCCCTGGGGCACAGGCATACCAATGTCATTTTCATAGCCTCATTTTCACTGCCCCACCACTTTGTGAGGCTGACACACTGTCTTTTAATTTCCAGCCTCCGTTTATGCACCACCACTTTATACCGACTCCCTGCTTTCTGTGTGAGAATTTTCCTTCCACCTTAGCAAAGTTCAGGCTTCTCCTGAGTGGATAACATGTAAGTCAAGTTATCTGCAAGTCTATTAGCACTTCACTTACAGATTAATAACAACTTCTCTGTTTATACAGGACTTCATATCCAGCGTACTTCCTAGTACCTTGTAATTGTTAATATAAATTTCTTTTACAGAGGTGTAGACAATGGTCTTGCCTTAAATCACTAAAGAAGGTGTGATGTTTAAGAATTATTAACTAGACTAATAGATTTATCAGTTAACTAAGCTTTTGCCTTAAAAAAACATTTAAATAACATAGCCTTAACATTAGGACTTTTATAATTAGATATATTAGAGAAAACACACTTCAATAACATTTTAGAAAACACTAAATATTAGAATGTTTAGTCTGACGGTGAAGCTTATCAGTTTAAAAACTCATGAAATACTGGAATACACTTACTTGACAATTAATCACATCCTGGCTCATGTATTGAACATGAGATTCACACTGGACCCCTCTATTGAAAACAAAATATTTTTTATGTGGTTTAAGTTTTAAGGGATTCGTACATTTACCAGTTAAACTGCTAGGTAAAAATAAAAGAATAACAATGAGCTATACTTCTGCATACTCTAAGAATAAGCTATCAGGTGTCCAAATTCTCAAAAAAAATCATAATCTGACTCTTTCTAAAACAGTTCAAGAAAAGTCACAGCAGCTGTTAGGTTCTGATTTCCTTTCAAAATTAGATTATTAATTTAGATACAACTAGAAGGTAAATTTGGCTATACCAGTTTAAGTATCAGTCTCCATATAACGCTATTGTTCCCTATTTTGCAACAATTCCCTAATTACAAAGAAATTCTAAGTTGCTGGAAAGCTGTGCCATCAGAAGACAGCTGGCTCAGCCAATCAAAACTAGGATTTTCTTTTTAAAGTTAATATTGCCATTCATGGCCGTGGGCTGCGTGCGGCTCTAACCCAGCTGTTCAGGATAACAAAGGAGCAGACAAAAGCACATTTCACCCTTTCAAACCTTGCTGCACTGCTTCTGCTTAGCTTTTGCTCTGGGAAAAGATGGGAGGGCACAGGCATTTGGCTGGGACACAGCCCTGGGAGCTGGATGAGGGGACACCCCAGGCTGGAGCAGACACCTCCAAGGGCTCCCCTCCTTGCCAGGGCTGCTGCCCCCTGAACACTCACCTTAACCCATTCTAAACGAGAGCAGATTTCTTCCTACTGGTTGGAAAGGAGAAAACCAAAACCAGTCCCCTGCTGGTTCAAGCTAAGCAGTTTGAATCCTTGGCCATGTCTTAGCGAGTGATGGTACAGAAGTGCTGTGATACCTCTCTGTGCATGGGATGCACAAAACCCTAAAAATATGAGACTGTGAATGTACTGCAGAGTCAACAGTAAGTGAAATGTTTTCAGAAAATCTTAAAGGGAAGAATGGAAAAAAAGCAGACCAGCCCTCTGGGAACTCCGCTTTCCGAAGTCATAAAACCCTCAGTTTTCCCCGTCTGGAAAAGCTGTCCACAATGCTCAGAACAATATGCTTTTATTTTTAGCCTTTTATACCAAATAGCCATGAGGAAAAAAATACCCCGTGTCAAATGTTGTGAGTGGGCAGAAGTACCATCTCATAGTTAAGACAGATATGTTTTTAAAAGCTGGAGTTTGAAACATGAAATTGAAATTGTTCAACAAAGTTTACAAATAAATTTAATATTTCAGGAACACGTTTGTGTCTTTAACTAAAACATGTTTTCAAACTGCTTTAGTGTTTTTATGCGATGTGTAAAAAATATTTCATGTTCTTCACTTTGAAATTCACAAAAATTTAGAATCTTAAAAAAGTCCTGGAAAATGGACATGCCAAATGTGTTGTTAATAAACCAAAAAAATTATTTTATTGAATAAAATGGCTTGAAATCGAGCCATACTTCCAAAATGGAAAGGAAGATACATTTTTTCTTCTTTT
>NW_005054299.1:18015035-18032232 GCF_000277835.1 Geospiza fortis | reverse complement strand
GAATGCTTTGTTGAAAATCTAAAGATGGACAAATGATCAAAAACTTGGTGGAGCAGCAGACTGTATTAATTAAACCACAATTAACTTTGCGGCCCTATTTGGTTTTGCATGGTCACGCAGTATATTCATGCGTACTGTATCTAATCCTGCTATCACCAGATAGACAAAACTCCAGACACCAGGAATTTGGTTTGGCTAAGTCAAGCACAGTGACTTATTTCAGATGCTGATCTGTTTCTTAAAAAGAAGCATTGTTACTTTTCCCTGTACATTCTACAGCCCAGCTCAGCTGAGGCTCAGCTGCGTGGGTGTGCTCAAGGCAAACCTTCAGACAACATCCAGCTCTTGCAGAAATGTATAAAGATGGTAATGAGGCTTTGCCTGGGTGTGTTGCTGTATCTGCAGCTGAACTGGGTCAGAGACTGAAGCTCCTGGGCACCCTCCCAGCTGCTCACTGTTGCTTCTTGTTTTTTTCACTGCCAGAGGTCACCCTCTTTTGAGATCTGCCTCTGTCGCTGCATGCTTAGGCTGGCACTGTGAAATGACATAATTGTCACTGCCATGATTGCTTTATCATTGGTAGCTCTCAGTAGGCACTCACGTTACAGACAGGGAAGAACAGAGTGAACTGACTTGGCCAGAGGGCTTGCTAACACCTGCACCCACTGGTGTGACCCAGGCTGCTGCAGCAGTTCAGAGTTTACAGGAGCACATAGTCATTGGAGGCACCTCTCACCTCGAGGGGCTGAAAAATCCCTGTGGGTACAGGAGCCCCTCTCTGCACCTTTCCTGAGAGATGGAGACCTCTACTCCAGCTCACTGGGCTAGTCTGTATTCTCAGCCTCTGCCATAAATGCAGACCCTCTCAGATGCCAATCAAAGGCAACCTTTTAATTTGGCCCAGCACAGGACAGGTGCTTAGGAATAGACACAGACAGGGTTTCACTGCATTAACACCTGTGGCAGTGTTTCCCAGAAATCTACCAAACTGTAAGGGGAAGAGGTGATAAGAGGCAGGGTCGTTTTGGCAGCCTGCCACCACAAACTGGTGGATGCTGAATTTATGTCACAGGCAGATCCTGTGCAAAGGTCACAGCAAGCTAAACATTAAAAATCCTAAAAGGTCCTCGCACAATTAACATTTTAAAAATAATGTATATTATATAAACTGCTGTGATTAAAAGAGGCCAGGAACAGGGAAAGGTAGCCTGCAGCCAGGATTGTGCTAATTAAAGTACACAATAGAAATATTAATCAAGTGAACTTAAGGGTGGGAAGCAGGCAGGAGGAAGGGGGAAGACATGACATAATCCCCTTAGTAGCATGTGACATTCCAGCGCCCTGAAAAACGGGACAGGCAGGCAGAAAGAGAGCAGTCCTGCCATCCTGGCTGGGAAAAGTTGTCTCTACCAAGGCAGGGGTTCTGCCTGGCTGGAAAGCCACAATGTCTCTGAGTGCCCACACTGCACACCACAGCTGGGGTACTGCAGCCTGCAGCATCATGAGCCCATGAAGGCCTTGAAGACAATGTTTTCCAAATGTAGCTTTAATAGGGAGTTTTGTTTTACTTTTTCCTACCTTGGTATGACAGACTGATGGTCTGAAGTAAGCCCTGTCTTTAAGGGAATATCTCACTGTAACCTCACACAGTAAAGCTCTCTGTTCCTGAGAGCATGGCAATGTTCAAAGCTCTTCCTGTAACCAGCGTTCCTATGTACATTTTTCAGGATACCCTAATGATAACATAGTCATCCTCCTCTTAGTCACAAGGCTGTTTGGGAAGTGGTATCTCTGGGTCTGAGGTGGGGGAGCATCTGCCAGCAGACTGCTTTAGCCAGGAAAATCCTCTGGCACAGAGGGTGAGTCGGGAGCCTGCCAAGTACAGAGCACTACAAGGGAGTTTGTAAAGAAGCAATGAAGCCTGTGCATGCTTCTGCCTTCCTTTGCTTGCTGCTATGGAGGATTATCCTTATGTTACAGCCCAGCTCCTGGCTTGTTTTGTTTAGATCTACCAGCTCAACTCAACTTCCTTTTCTCTCCTCAGCTGACTGGGCTGGTAATGGGGCACTTCTGCTGAAAAATCCTTTTTGTCTCTATTCCCTCTTCCTCAGCACCACCCTCGTGTGTGGCTGTGAAATTCCTTACTTAATTCTTTCTGTCCCTTGATCGTGACCTGACATCTTTATCAGCCTCTGATGTTCAGGTTGCTGGGCATGCAGCACACAGCACCTTGGGGCTGGATTTCCCTGGCAGGAGCCTGGGGAGTTGCCAACAGCAGTAATGAGGAAGAAGGATGGAGAATCTCAGCCAGATTCTGTCACATGAATACACTATCTTACAGTAATTAGGAACCTCACAGCAGCTTGGATATACATGCCCTTTACACTCTGCTCACTACTTACTGTATTTTTCTTAGCTTTTTTTTTCACTGATCTTTTGAACAGTATTTTGGAGCAGCTCTCAGTACCAGCAGTAGGATAAATAGGATAGTTCTGTTCAACTTTAATTAGTAGTTTGCAGCAAGGATAGTATTCAAATATCAGCTCATACTATCAAAATTACACAAACTTTCTTGCATGCAAGCACCCAGTCAAAGGAATGCATATGCCCATACCAAAAGTTCTTTCAATACCTTTGCTGGCATCTGTTATATATTGCCTGTACAAAGAAAGAGAATGGATCTTTTCAGCCATATAGCCATTCATACCTAAGGTCTTTGTTTCTGGGGCACAGGAATGAAGCTAGTCCCCAGGAAAAAAAAAAAAAAAAAGAAAAGAAAAAGGTTAAAAAGACCTCAATGTAATCTTGTTTTCTTGTTTCCCTTCATGATTAACTGAAGTTGGGATAAAAAGGGATCTCTTTCATGAGCCTTAGGTTGCTGGAGACATATTGGAGTCATGCTGCTCTGTCAGCTGAACAGGAGCTCCCAGTGTGACACGCTGCTAAGAGAGACAATGCTGCTCTGGGATACAGGAGCAGATACCCGGGGCTTGTATCCAGCAGGATGGCTATCAGATGTCTGCACACAGTCCTGAGCAAATACTGTTGGAATACCGTCCTGGCCTAGTGCCTGCAGTTCAAAAGGGATGCTGATAAATTATAGTAACTTCAGAGAAAAGCCACAAGAGTTTTTAACATGGACATGACTAATCTTCCTCATCCTATAAGCTCCATACCAAAATCATTGTTTGAACAAAAGCCAGCAAAGGGGAATTCCAGGAATAATCAGAAGAAGACAAAATTGGTGCCCTAGGAATCCCACTGCTCACTGCATGGAAGATGAAACAAGGCCATGATAGAAGATGGGTTGGGCACTCACCTCTTCCATAACCATGCCACAGTCCTGGCATGAGCTGCGCCTTAACACTCGCATTTCATGTAGCTGGAGCACTGCTGATCAGTTACCTGGAACATAAACATCATCTATGAGAAAGCCCATTCATTACAATTATTTAGGTCATCAAAAGGAGCTTAAGGACTGAGTTCAGAGTCTGATATATAAAAAAGACTTTGATAACAACTGTTTCAATTCAGTAAAGGAGAAGGACTCTGAAGGTTGAATATGAATAGTGTCTTCATTTCCTAAGGTGAAAAAACTATTTTTGAACGTAATACAGCATTTGAAATTTTGAAAAAGAAAGTTCCATAAAAGCAGCCATAATCTCATTTTCATTTTCTTTCTCAAAGCCATTATCCTCTTCACAACTCTGTGAGCAAGTACTGCTTATTCACATGGTAAATGGCTGTAGCTGTATAACTAAAAGAAATTTCATTTAAAATATTCATTTCTTAATCCTACATTGGAAAGAACAAATAAAAATTTTATGCCCATTCTTAATAGAAATTAATTAAACTGGAATAAAACCCCCATACCCTAAACTCTAAGCAGTCCAGCTACTTCTGGCAGCTTGTCTCTTTTCTGATGGCAGCACACAGTTACTGACAGTACAAACCTACCAGCAAATAGTGCAGGGCCTTCAGACTTACTACAGAAAAAAAACCCCAACCATTCAGAAGCCTTTGGCCAGGATGACCCCTGCTAGCAGTTTTAAAATGTCACAGTGGATTAAGGCACAGAGTGGTTTTTTTGCAGTCCAGAGGTATGCAGAAGAGCTACTAGGAGATGAAGAAAAACAGGGGATTCTGGGAAGCCAACACTTGCATTACAAACTTTTAAATAACATTAAATGTATTTTTATGAAACAGCATAATCCCTCTTCCTTGGCTTCCTTGAGAAGAGGCTAATAGGAATCACATGACAATGATAAGTGCTTCGGCAACCATTATTGTGGCTAGTGGGGTTTTAAAACAACAACAGAATTATTGTATGTTCCTATTAAATCCTCTTTGTCACCCTTGATAGAATTGATCGAGTGCTCTTCAGCAAATAAACACATTGGTGAATGACTCTTTTTCTTGGTCAGCTGTTGTGCTGACAGGACTCTTTTATCCTTTGAGTGGCAGATGGTATGTGTGGCTGCTGGGAGGCAGCAGACAGAAAGTCAAGGCCAGGGCTTAGGGAACAGGCTAAGAAATGCCAGTGGAAGCTTGTGCAATATGCAAGAATCAGCCAGATTCAGAAGGGAAGGAGAAGCCCTGTCTAGTGTCTGTGGAGACTGATTTGGGATAGCCATTGGGATTATCTTCCTCATGACACACTTGCTTTTAAAGATGCCATAGTGATTTCAAAAGTTTGATTTCCCCAGCAGTTTCAGAAACTGTCTCAGCCTCCTGGAAATCAGATGCTGCTGACATCCCTTGCCACAGAGGACAACACCAACACAACAGCAAAGGGAAATGCCACTTTTTCACATGCAAACCTATTAGAGGAAAACTGATTAGAAGAATCTTCCTCTAAATTAAGATGTTGCATATCATAACTCTCTTGTAAGTCCAAATGTTTGGGTATTTTTAGCACCACTCTACCAAATTAAGAGGAGGTATTGAACCCAGCAAATCAGCCTATGCTTGCTTTCTGTACCTCACCATGCCACATCCAGTATGCCTGCGGTTTCCAGTGACCAGAGAAGGAGCAGCCTGTGAAATTAAACAGGTATATTTTCCTCAGCAGTAACCTTTTGTTTCCCATTTCCCCTAAGGCACCATCCTGCCTCCAGCAGGGGACCCAGCCCTGGCATTCCAGCACCATCCCTACTCTCCAGCGCCAGCTGGGCAGGGAGAGTTGGTGCAATGAATTTTGCAGCTACTCTCTGTGTGCACCCGTCAGTGCCACTGACCACATTCCTGGGACCTGACACACACTGGAACACCTCTCCTACGCATTCTTCTCCTCCAGTTTTGGCTCATTCCAGTGGTTTTCTTAGAAAAATGAACAAACTATGGTCGTATTACTTTAAAATGTAAAGCAGACATTTTGTCCCTCAGCAAAAAATCTTTAGAGTCAGATACTGTAGAAATGTACAGAAAATATTTTGACCACCAGAGGGGGCCTGTATTTTCCCAAATTTAAAGTAAAATCAGAAAGGCACGTTTTAGGAGAGCAAGACTACAGCAAGTATGTGTTTGTACCAGGGTAGCACCAACAGGCATGAAGTAATGATCCATTCATTCCCTGAGATGAAGGGAAAACAGGTTTGTGTGGGGTGAGCAGGGAGTGCTATCTGGTATCCACTCCATCAGCTGTGCTCAGAAGGTATCCTACAGAGGAAGTTCTTGGGAAATAACAGAAGTTTTTCTGTGAACCTGTATGTGAAATACAATGAGATGATTTTGGCTGTTGCTTTTAACTGCTGCTTCCTCCATGTGCATTTCAGTACAAACAATGCTGTAGATGCAAGTCAAGCATTCAAGGCTCTTATCACATGTCATGGTATTAATATCTGTCTTAACTTCAAATGGGACATTTTTGAAACATCAATATTTTATCAATATATTGCATAAATATAAAACAGCATTAGGTATCCCAGTCAAAGTAAAAAGAACAGACTTCAGAAACACAGTTTCCTGTAAATACTTCTAATTATAGTGAGAAATCCTAGCACAAAATTTAACATGTAAGATTGGAAAAGCCTAAAAGAAGGTTTTTTCACCCTCAGAAAATAAGCTGATCTACAACTGAGAGATACCATTTTCCAGTACCTACTTAGTTATAGTACTGCATATCTCAAAAGTATTTGTTTTCCCTTTGTCTCCATTTTGCTTTTTTTGTCTGTGTAGAATGAATACAAACCATGTGTAATGCCATACCCCATGCTTGCAGTCTAAAGCAACTTTCAAAATGCATTCATATATCATCATACTAATAACTAGGCAGCAGTAATTCTAATCCAGCAATTAATGCAAATAATCCTGTTTATGTTCTGTGACTTTTACAGCAGACCATCTATACAAAACAATGGCATTAACACTACTGCAAAACATTTTAAAAGATGGGAAAGTTACTGCTGTTTGAGTAGGAATTGACAATCTTGCATGTTCTTGCTTAGAAACATTGTTCAAAGGAAACAAATCTTCCAGCTGAAAGCCTCATTCCTAGAGTCATCCAATAACACATAAATAGGACCACTTAGACACAGCATTTGTCCCACACTCTAACTTATTCATCTATTTGTAGCGGATATGAGACCTTGTGGGTGGCCTGACATGGTCCTCATTCAATTTTATGTAATTACTCACTTGATTTCACTTGAAAGAACTATTAAAATGGCATCTTAATTGCTCAGTATTATCCAGAATCTTTTTCAAAGCCCATAAACTGTCAGGGATTTAAAATGATGTCACTTTTCTGAATTTCCTATTCAGAGGGGAAAAGAAAAAAAAATCTCCATCCAAGCCAAAATAAATACATAAAAATACACAGCCCTTGAGTAGGGGGCCAACTCTATCCCTCCCCCAATGCTGCACTTCTGCTGGGAGCAGCATTTGGGGAAAGCAGACGAAGCACTACAGCCACAAAGGTTCAGGCAGGAGAGGAAAGTCCCATTTGGGATAACCAGATCCAGGATGATGGGGTTTCACAGGCACAGCCCACTCCACCCCCAGACACAGAACACTGCCACCCCAGGGTAGATGAAAGGTCCATCCAGCCCAATATCCTGCCTTAGACTGCAGACAAAGGCAGATGCTTAGGACAGGAATATAAGAACAGGGTGCATTCAGAGTGATTCCCTCTCCACACACCCCCCTCTCTTAATATCCTCTGTGTTGTGTTTCCGACAATCAGGAGTTTAGGGATTTCCTGAGCCACATGTTGCATCTGGACCACTGTTTTTAATAATCCAATAGAAATAGAGACCCTCTTCTGCAGGGGCTTGGCTGTAACTGCAGCCAGCCCAACACAGTAGCAGCCACAGTGAGTGGCTGTACTACTTCCCTGAATCTACAGAACATTTCTTCCTGTTTCTGACCTTCATATACAAAAATGCTATAAATTCAGGATTAGCACTAAGAAGAATTCATAGCCATTGGACTTTATAAAGATAGATTATGCCATCAGTAGTCTTATTAAGAGATCTATTAGTTGAGCACAAAGCCCTGTTTTTACATGCACAAACACATGAGCTACATCTGCAAGTAGATGTTAACTGCAAGACATATGGAATCTATCCCTAAAATACCTTACATATCAGAAAAGTTTGGTTAGATATTTGATTCAAGTGCATTTCAATCTAGCTGGGAACTGGAAAACTAGGAAAAAGTAAAATAGATAAATGTTGGTATAGAAGCCTGGGGCACTAGTGCATTGGGCCACCACTTCCCTTGAAGTCCTGCAGATTCCTTCCACATAATGGCTATGAGGACCAGCTCTCATGGATCCAGAAATGAGATTAATTTTTATCTTTGGAGAAGGGAGGAAGGCAACAGAGAATACCACTTTCTTTTTTGTGCTTGATGCCCATGCATAGCTTTGCTTTTTCTCTGTTTAATTAACCAATTTGAAAGAAAGTGTCTTTTATTTCTGCTTTAAATAAAATCATCTCTCTTTCTTCTCCTGATCAAATTCCACACACTTTTAAAAAAAATATATTTATTTTTATAGAGTTAACTCAAAAATAACTGAACTCTAGAACCTGGCATGCAAATAGTTCTAATCTTAGTGTACACACATGTTCAAGCTTGAAAACAAACTGAGTAAGATAAAAATAAAGGTGTTGGTAATTCTGAATATGGCTGCTTGGCATCCACTAAGACCTTTAGAATGTCCTGATTTAACTCCCCCATATTTTGTGACTTGACACAGATACACCTGCCTGATCTCGATGCTCACAAGGCTCTGCAGAAGCCACGGACAATGGAGGACAGCGGTGCCTCACCGTTAGCCCAGCAGAACCTTGAAGATAGTGAGGGAAAAGAAAGAAGAAATTGCCTAAGCACAGACACACTGGAGAGTGCTTTCTTTCAAGAACTGCAGCTCCCAAATAGTTTTGTTGCATTTTGCTACTTTAAGCTCTGCAGTTGACTCTTTGGACTTTAAGCAGTTCCAGTCCCTCAGTCACTCAGTGTATCACAATATACATCAAACTGGTCACACAACATTCCATTCCAGTGAAACAAGAGCATCACTGACTAATTTTATGATAATTCAGCTCCTGATTCATCAGTGTCTACTTACACGTTCACCTTCAAGAAAGAAGGATCTCATTTACATACCCAAGTGGCTTACTCAGCTGGAGTTTAGTTTGGAGTTTGCCTGCTCCAAAACCCAAAAGCCATAAACCCTAATGCCCTCAACTGGAGTTTTCAATATTTTGAAGCTGCTTAAGGAGACTCAAAACTGAGACATTCCCCGAACATCAGGGTCAGACATTCCATTAGGTAAGGACGTGCGCGTCCTCTCTATTTCTCCCTTTCTTTCTCAGCAGCCTTTAAAGAAGTCAAAGATCTTCAAGGAGCTGGGATCCTCTCAAAACTCTTGCTGTCTCATGGAAGACTGTAGGCAGTGGAAATAATGCTATCTTTCAATCTCTACCCCTTCTGGCTTTGCCCTTCTGCCCAAATTTTTCTGCACTTCCCCCCGCGACCACCAGTTCTGCCATCCCTGTTGCAGCAAGACAGTCTGTCTGCAGGGCAGGAAAGGGAAGACAGTGCACATGGGGAAAACAAAATCATCCTCTTCTGTGGACCCCCTTCAGTTAACAAAGCAAGAAACATCTTGCCCATCACTTTTAGCAAGCTTATTACTTTTAACTGCTAGTAACTGAGCTCCCTGTTGTCAGTAATTTTTTTTTAAATAATGAGAAAGTACTGCTATATAAAGAGAAATTGTGATGAACTTTACACACTGATACAGAGAGTCAGAATTGCCAGAAATATCCACCTGCACATCCCAGGCAGTGACATCTGCTGGAGTCAGTGTGTTACCTCACACAAGGCTGTGCATAGCACTCAGGAAGTGTCCAGCCTGAGCCCTGCTAGACTCATGCTGGGCTTAAAGTTAAACATTCATTCACTGAAAAGAAGAAAATGGGCAGTTCTGAGTACCAAGGAGACACACATATGTTAAGTAAAATAGGTACTGACAATCTTCAGAGCTCCTGAGATGCAATGGATCATCCACCTGGAAAGTCTTTTCTATCATATGAGAAAATGCACTTAAATGATATCTGAATTTTCTAAGCATGAAGCATGGACATCTTCTCTCAAAAAGATACAAATACTGAAAAAGTTTCAAAGCATGGTTTAACTCTCAGTTGTATTTCTCATAAAGAAACATGTCTGGTTTATAAATTAGAATTCATCTTTTTCTTAGGCATGAGTTAAAACCAGAAGAAATTGATCAGTTTCCTCTGTGTATACATGCACACACCTACATACAAGACCAGCAGCCATAACATGTTTAATCACTTAAAAAGCATCTTTCTCTGGGAAAATAATGCCAAAAGTGCATTTTTTTCATTTCATTAATTAGAACTCAAATGGTTTCCAGTTTTGAGATAGCTCTCCAGAAACGAGTGTTTCTGCCTGCAACTTACCTGATTAACATTCTCTGTCACTTGAAATTCCAGGAGTCATTCATCTTTGCATCACCTACTGACTGCAGTCACAGTCCTGCAAGCTTGCACCACTCCCATCAGTCTCAAGAAGAGCTGCATTTTCCAAAATGCAGCAATAACAATTAATTTCAAACAAGACAGTCCAGCAGTTGGACTTGCACTGTAACCAGAACTGTCAGTGGAAGCAGCATATTTTCCGACTAGGAAATTGCTGATCACTTCAGGCCTATACAAAATAAGAGGGAAAAAACAACCCCAGCTAATTAAAAACTTGCCTTGCAATATTATGGTAAAGATTTTTTTTTAACTGTTTTTTTTTCCCCGTTTGTTGCTTGCCAGATGTTAACAGGATTGCAGCACGTTTGCACAGCTCATGGAGATTTTTGACTGTAAGGTTTACAAGAGACATGTAAAATGCATCTCCTAGCCTCTGACACAATTTATTTTTAACTAGCCCAAGTGAAAGCACTAAAATTCCCTGCTCAGCACTTGAGGAATGAGTATCTGACAAGGAATGCAGCACAATTGCCCCCAAATAACTTTGCCCTGACCCACCAAACACAAGGATAAAACAAATGAGATGGTTCTTGCCCCTCCTCCTTTTCTGAGATGTCAGCATTCTCCACTGAAAATAAACTAGTGTCAGTAAGTGACAATTCTGGAATTCTCCTTGGGAGTTAAGTCCCAGCTGAGACACTAAATCACTTCATGAGAATGTGTCCTATTGCAAAACATTTGTATCAGGGTCCCATTGCAGTATCCTTGGGTGCATTCCTTTTTAAATAAAATTGACATTTTATTCCACTTAGGCACATCATAAAATTGCCACCAAATAATACTTCATGTGGTAGTTCTGTAATAATCAAAGAGACACTCCAGGCACTTTATTCTAAATGTTAGTCCTAATCCTCCAGGCAAATACTAATGGATTGTAGCAATTTGGGTAGTCATTGGAGCATAAAAAATGAACTTTTTAAAATACCTAACGCTTAAAAAGCAAACAAACAAACAAACAAACACAATAGTTTGCTTGTCAGAACACAAACAACTTCCCCACAAAACATCTGAGAAAGAATGAAAAGGCAGAAGTTTGGACAAATCCAGTTTAGTCATTGTGTGTGAGTCTCTGCCTGCAGTAGGAAATTTTGGTGCTTTCCTCTTTTTTACTGACATGACTGCTGCTGCACCAAAGGATCAACAAAGCAAGCAGTAATGTATACAGGAGGAGACAGATTCAGCAAACTGAAAAGCATTCCCTGTTTTTCTGCTCCAGGATGGAGGATACCATAGCTGTCAGTAGATGGGTTAAGCCAAAACTACTGAGAAACCAAAACTAGTGAAAATCAATTGTAGCGACAAACATTGGCTATGTGACAGGGCAAACACAGACACAGAGCTGAGTTCCCCAGGTGTATGGCCCCATCTGCACTAGAGAAATGATGACATTGTGCTGTGTATGTTAACTTACCTTGTAGGAGGCAGAACCCTCCCATTTCAGTCACAGCCACACGGGTACAATGTGAATTTTACTTGTCACCTGAACTTTTCCAAACTTCCCCTGAACACAGAAGAACACATTGTCTTGGAATCATTAAACAATTTTAATGGGTCCTTTTCTAATTAAGTGGTTGAAAACAAACAAGCAGACTGACCCACACATGCAACAAGACTCTTAATTTCCCCAATTTTCATTACATTTCCTTTCTTCCCTACTTTCAGATGACAAAACTGCACAATTTGATCTTTCCTTTTTGGAGTGGAATGCCTGACCACATTTAGACCCTGGACAGCAAGCTACCCCAGCTAACACATCCTGGGAGTCACTGCCGAGGTCCAGGCAGTGACCAGAGCTGCCCTATGGACCAGCCTGCTAGGACAGCTGTCAAGCCCAGCATGACTTGACCTGGTCTCTTCAGAGGCACGTGTCCTATAGCATCCTGCAGCTATCCTGGCTCCCAGAGGCTTTTACCCATGAACCTGGGGGAACAGGACATCAGATGCCCATGGAGTGCGGCACTGATACACACCTCCTGCCAGGTTTCCACTAGGAGCACTGGCCAAGGAGGCCAGACACAAGCTCAGGCTTTTCCTCAGGAAGAGCAGGACAGAGCTTACCTGTGTCTAAGTAGACAGGGCAGTCATTTGGGAGGAGACTTCTGGTCTTGGTATCTGTGCCAGAGATCATTTGTAGCTTCTTTTTAATAAACAACAGATATATGCATATATACATATCCACACAGATATCCACATAACTGCCTGAGCTTTGGTCTAATATCTGCTGAGGGTGGATACCCTCAGCTTAATGTGAGAAGTGGTACATGGTCCCAATGAGCACCATTTAAGGGAATCAAATCCACGTTTGCACCAGCCTGATCCAACTGGATTCATGTTAAAGGTGATTGCACTGGGCCCTTCTGAGGGCTGCAGGACCATGCCAAGCACTGTCAGAAAAGTAAATGCTTCTGAGGCTCAGAGGTGTGCAGAATAGAAATCCAGACACCTCAAAAAGAGATGGACTTGATGACTATAGGACAGGGATGAGCAAAGTGCTCCTCCTTTGTGGCTTAGTATTTTGGTATTTCCAGTTTGAACACCTATGCTCTTCATGGGGCTGAACCTGAAGCTCAAAGCTCACAGTAAATCTTGCATGTGTTACCAGACAGGAAGCACACCATGTAAATTAAAATGGCAAAGTACTAAAGACAACCAATTGGAGGCTTCACAGAGAAAATATTAATGAATTCTGTGTGCCCAAAGTTTTTAATTGCAGTATTTGAAGACCATTGATGTCCTCTGATATCCTGAATTTCAAAATCAAAATGTCACTATAACTATTTCTTGAATACTTTCCTGCCTTTTCCCTCTTTCAAGATGGAGAATTTTCACCAAAAATTTGTAGCTTACCCAAGACTTCATATTTATGCTGACTCTGTATGCTAGAGAGGAGAAATATCAAGCATATTTTTCAAAACATATTTTCAACCATGTAAGACAAAGAATCACATTAGTTACCTTTATAACCCCAACAAAAATGGCAGATCATGTTTCTTGTGATAGAAGTGACCAGACATACCTGGTTTCTGTCAGGTCTCTCAGCTCTGGAAAGAGACAAATAGTTGAACCACTGTTTTCTTTCGCCTTAGATGTAGTTCTCATGTGTCAGTTTAATCACAGTCTCTCATAGGATATTATCATTAAGGAGAGGCACATGGGAAACCAGTAATTGGTACTAAAACTTGATCTTTCACCTCTGTTGCTGGTAACTCAACAGATCCCTGATTTCCGGGCTTCATGAGATACTTCAGCTTTTGGACAATGTTCAATGCACTCCAAGTTTGTGACACACATTTTGGTGTTAATCTCATTTTGCTGAGCTCATATCCTCACCTCAGTGCAGGCACTGGTGTTCACATTATAAAGACAGGTGCTTTAGTGTGACGGTGTTCACAGGGGTTTTCAGGTGAGGGAAGAGACAAGAATGTTGACTCCATGTTCAGAAGGCTTGATTTATTATTTTATGATATATATTACATTAAAACTATACTAAAGAATAGAAGTAAAGGTTTAATCTCAGAAGGCTAGCTAAGCTAAGAATAGAATAGAAAAGAATGGTAACAAAGGCAGCTGCCTCAGACTCTCTGTCCGAGTCAGCTCTGCTGCGATTGGCCATTAATTACAAACAAGCAGACGCGACCAATCACAGGTGCACCTGTTGCATTCCACAGCAGCAGATTACCATTGTTTACATTTTGTTTCTGAGGCCTCTTAGCTTCTCAGAAGGGAAAAAATCCCAAGAAAGGATTTTTAATCAAAAGATGTCTGTGACACTTTAGTGCTGGACATAATGACATAACAAGATCCCATGGCTATGAAAGAAATTTAGATAAGTTCAAATTGTCAAGCATGCATGTTTCTACTGTGAGGAAATGAAGCATTTACTTCAAGTTTGTGTCAATACTGAACTTTTTTACACCTGGCTCAAATGTGTAAAAAACCAAGAACTGCGGGGTGAAATTCTATAGGTTTGTCCTATAAGGAAAGCTGAAATAGATGAATATTTATAACCTCTCCTGGCTTTATAATCTACCAGTTCTTTGACCTGTGATCAGACTGCCAGCAAGTTTTTTGGAAGAGTTCTCCAATCTATTGTTTTCAGACTATTAAAATTTTGTAATTTTGAAAACATGCCCTGTTTTTTAGTGTTTGCTCCACTTTTCCTTTTCTTCTTTTTTTTTGAGGGGGGATGTGGGGGTTGGGGAGGGGCAGGGAAGGAAGAGGGAAGGACATGAAATGAAATTTAAAAAACCCAATTTTCCCCAAAAGATCTGCTTAAAATACTACATTACTTTGTCTACTTTGGATGCAACCCTGGGTTTTACGCATTCATTACAAGATAGTACAAAGAATTTCTTACTATTGCTTAACTTTGATTTTGTTCTGAAAGGCAATTAAGTATCTTGTTTCAAAGATATTTAGGTGACTTATTTCCGCAGTTAAAAGATACTTCAAGGGGAGCATGTGCTAAACATCTCTGTAGGCATTGCTTACAGTGTTAAGGATTTACTCGATATTTGAAAAAGTAGACTCCAATTCTACTTTTTACTTTTTTTATTCTTAATTCTACAAATAGTGAATCAGCTCCCTCTGACATGGGACATATAACATTCTGTATATAATGTTCAAAGTAGAAAAACCACCTGAATTAATTTCCCCTTTGACTTCCTATAATCTAAAGAAGTAAATTCATATCTTTTTCATCACCTGTCCTTCATATGGGGAAGAGCAGAAGGTAAAGATCTGTCCTATGAAGGAATCTGCAGACAATTGACTTTACAGCAAACCCCTAAAATGCATAATTCATTTTCCAAGCAAGATCCTGCCAAACCTGGAGAGTTTGTATCTAAAAACATCCTGATGTGATTTTTATCTAGCAAACCTATACCATTGTTATTCTTGGCCTAGTTTCCTAAGATATTGAAAAAGTGTAATCATTGTATGCGTCTTCCCCTCATAACTTCTATGGACATGGCCAACTTCAACACTTCAATCGCCTTTTAAGAAGAACAGAGATGTCAAATGTATTCAGTTTCACAAGGCTGCTAAACTGAAATGAGGAGAAGCTCCACTGGAAAATGGCAACAGTTTTAGACATCAGTAAATGTGAAATATTGTGGGAATCCTAGGTCTGGGACAGGTTTTGTTGGCATTTACAGTGCAGATCAGATGAGATCTACCCACAAGACAGAAAGTTATAGATTGGACATCTGTAATGTTGCTGTCCACAAAACTGTTTTCTGTAGAGTGACTGATATATTTTTACTTTTTTTTTAAGGCAAAAATGTCTGAGTAGTCCCAATCTGCTGCACATCAAATAGCTGGCTGCATCTGCCATCCAGGCTGCCTGCTATTTTCATAGAAAATATTGCCTCTGCCTCCTGAGAATCACTGCAGAATTCCCTCCCCTGCTTATTAAGGAGAGGACCTGGAGTTCTACTACTGTGAGGCACTTCAACCCAGAAGCCATTATCCCTTTGTCACATTCTCTGAGCAGGTCCCACAACTGGTCTCCAGCCCTGCCTCCTAAAAACAGCTGGACAGTTAATCACATGAGCCATAAAATCTCATGCAGTAATTTCATCACAATTATATTTGCATTATTTCATGACATTGTTATAGCTTTGGTTGGCTGTTGGAATTCTGTGTCTCTACCTTCTTTTCTTGTAAGTGAAGTTCTCATCTGCCAGCTAAACAACATAAAATTATGCTCTATCTATAAGAACTATAAAGCCACTAAAAACACACTGAATTGAAAAATGACAGAGTCTCTCTGTCAAGATTTTTCCTGGAACTGATAAATACTAGATAGACTGCAAGAGAAATTGAAAATAAACTTTAAAATATGGCTCTAAGAGCAAACCAATTTGGACAGTCTTATGGAAACTTAGAAAATCAAGTTCAAGCCACAGAGATTTTAAATAAAAAGGCAGAAAGAGCAGATCCTTAGATTCTGTAAACACATAGAACATAATATTTGTTTTGACTGAAAGATTTCCCACTATATTTTTAAAAATAAGTTTACTTACATAATACAAAATCATACGTACAAAGAATAACGTACATTGTATACCCTGATATCATCCATCCCATCTCTCAGATGAAAACCAATTGCACTATATGCCTTAAATATTTTGTCACTGGAAGTTTAGTTAGAAAAACAAATGCCAAACAATTTTATTGTTCAGCTCTTGAAAGAATTCTGGTTTTCATTACAGCAAAGAAAGTTATAAAAGCTGCATTTCAAAGACTGTGTATGGTACCCCAGACTGACATTAGGTACCTAAATGAAGCCCATGGTGAGAGCAAACCATGGCATATTTGCATCAATAGTCACTGGATATTTGCAATCAATTGCTATGGAATTAAAGTCTCAAATAGCATCTAGAGCACAGACAGTCAAAGCATTAATCATTCCATCACTTCCCTTTTGTTCTTAATTAGTTAAGATGGCATAGCAAAAGCCATCCCTGGCATTGTGAAGCCCTATATATGTTGCCAAGCTGCAGCTTCTGTGATTCTAAGCAGGTCATACTAGAAAAAGCCCAGCATATCAAGAGGTGGGCACTAGTCATGCAGCACCAAACATCCCACAAATCTCATCTGTTCCTTCCAAAAACAAAGGTGGGCATGAGAAGAGAGATGGAAGACATTGGGCCTGCACTCTGCCATCTGAGGTGCCTCCCTCCCCAAGCAGCTGGCAAAGCAGGATACTTCAGCTAGAAAGGGCAAAGCAGAGCCAGGGAATGGGAGTGATGGGAACCAGGCATGCTCAATAGTTATTTATTTCTACAGCTGTACAGGAAATTTCAGCTGTTGGCAGCCTGCCTTGGCAAGCCACACCTTGTCACCCTTTCTGAGCAGACAGAAAAGAAAGAAAGGGAGCCAAGTGAGATCTCTCTGTGGGTTCAGCCACTAGTCCACCTGGAGCCAGCAGCATCTGAAATGTGATGTTTGAGTACCTGCTTTGCTTTGCTTATGGGTTAGAGATTTCTGCTTCACCCTCAAATTGGGGAATATTTGTTGGCCTAAGTGCTGAAATGGCAAATGCTGGTAGGACTGTGAAACACATAGAAAGGTTAGATGCTTTCCTTTCTCAGCATGGGAAAGAACTCAGCTGAAGTACTCTGCCCCATTTGGACTCCACACTTCACAGATGGAGCCAAATGGAGATAGCTCTGAGGGGAGTG
>NW_005054299.1:18014058-18015025 GCF_000277835.1 Geospiza fortis | reverse complement strand
GGAAAGACAGAAAAAACAAGTTGTTTACAGAAAAAGGCTGAGAAGAGACTTGAGAACAATCTTTGGTGTATAAGGTTGCAAAAAGAAAAGGAGAGGAACAAACTATTTTCCAGGTCCAGTGTAGACAGGATAAGAAGCAATATGCTTCATTTGCAGTACGAGAAATCTGGGAAAAGGAGTCCTCTAACAAAAAAGAAAACTAAACACTGGCGAGTTCGTCTGGAGAGCTCATTATGGGCGGTATTTAGGAACAGAGCAGACAGATCCGTATGACAAAGTGATGTTGGTTTAACGGATCCTTCCTTGGGACAGGGAGTGGACTTCACAACTTTTCTGAGATCATAGCTTGAGAAAACTCTAAATGAGGTAAACTGTGTGTCATGGTCACACTAGAGACCCCGAGACATCACGTGTGAATGAAAGTCAGCAAGGACTGTGCTGGACAAAAAGGCCAAATGGATTCCTTGGCACTTCAGCAGAGGATTGTGGGTACTTCTTTAGGCCACATTCTTCTAATGTGTGTGAAACATTTCCTACATCACCTATTGACACTCCCTTCCCTTTGCAATTTCCAAGTGATTTCTGCTTATCTGAGAGCTGATTCAGAGGACAGTCTTTGTTAGGTCACTGTAAGGGCCTCACTTGGCCTCCTTTCCCAGGAGGGAGGAAGTTTTCTGGGATAAAAAAGTCATATCCTCACAATAGTTGTTAGAAATCACTGCTTTTTTGGAGGGTTGAGACAAGTCTCTTAAATCTGCCTCCAAATTTAGATTAACAGGGACACTGGGCATGTCTACAGTAAGCAGAGGCCTGGGATGAGAAATAGACTTTTTTTTAGATAAGTTAAAAAAAGAGGACTAAAGAGTGTCATATCACACATACCTCCTGTATTTGTAAAGGGGCTAGGAGCCTTCTGGCCACTCCCAGCTCAGGTGAATCCTCTTCTTCAATCAACCCCACACCAGCA
>NW_005054299.1:17990344-18014048 GCF_000277835.1 Geospiza fortis | reverse complement strand
GAGCTGCCATGCTTTTCTGCCTGCTGGTGGGACAATGTCCTTGCCCTCATTCAGCTCTGCAGGAAGCACATTTTGGTGAGTGCTGCAGTTTAAGGAATGTAGGAATGTTAATTATTAGAGCTTCAAAAGATACACGTTCCAGTGGGCTGGATTCCAGAGCTCTGAATGAAATAAAAACCTCATCTTGATCTCCCCTGGCCCACAGTTTGGGTTGTTAGTGGAAAAAAGGAATTGAGTACACACACAAGAGAGTCTACCAGCACAAAACAACAGTACACAGCTTTAGGACATGAGGACATGTTAAAGTAGGAGCTGTTGTTGGGCAATGTTCCTTATACAGACTTACTCTTCACTGCTGTTAAGAAAATTCCACTGGAAAATTTCATGGTTATGTTTACAGTGCTCTCCTTTAAAATGGATGTAAACAGATCCCCTCCTTCCCTACTGTTTGTTTGGAGTTCACATTTCAGTTCCTATGCTGTGACCGTGTTATATAATGGGTGCCACTGGCATTCTGAATGCCATAAGCAAAAAAGAATCACTTAAAAATATATCAGAACTGAGTTTCTCTGTCTGGAGTGTCTCATCAAGTCCCACTATAGTTTGTTGCTGTTCCTCCCCTTTTGCAGAACAATATTAAAGCTGTTATTTTGCCTTACCTTTCTGTCTGAGGAAGCCTGTGAGAGAAGCAAAAAAAAAAAAAACAACAACTATGAGCTATGTTCATCCTCTGGCTGCTGAAATGCTGAAAAGCTGTGATTTGAGGCACTGGATGTAGGAAGAACAGCACAAATACTTCTCCACCTCTGGTTATACAGGTAAGCCAGCACAATCCAGGGCAGAAGTTCACAATTTGGTCTGTTATGCCCAGGCTCCTACTGTGGTACACATGGACAAAACTAGCTTGTTTAGGTTATGATTAAGACGATGAGATGGCTCATCTAGTAAAATATGAGATCAGACAGTATCTAAAGGAATATGAGGTGTCTGCACAGAAGGAAAGGAAGGGTAATTCATTCTCCCATGAGAGCTTCCATCACAGCTGAACACAGAAGAAAACGGTACAAACACATTCTGTACCCTCAAAAGCATTTTTTCATTGAGCGAGAGAAAAAAAATCACATGAAGATGGACTCAGGCATGGATGCATGCTTCCTCCTAATAGAAGCAGACACATGAGCTTCTCCTGGCCAGCACACTGGTGCAAGCTGTCTGAATTTCAAAAGGAGCCAATCTCCAGCTCTTTCTATTCTTCAGACACTCTGTTTTATGAACCACAGAGGTGAAGTGATCCCCATTTCTGAAGGTCAAAATCTCTGGAATTCACTGCTAGCATGTGACACGTCTTCTCCTCTCCTGATGGCTGCAGCATGTGTCTGAATGGATGTGGCACAAGGTAGAATGATGAGCCCCTAACTCTTGTTCTGTTTCTTACTTGCTGGATGGTCTGGGGCAATTCACTTCAATCTTCTGTGGCTCAAGTTCCCCATATGTGAACTGATGCTACTAATACCTCTCCAAAATCTCTGGAAATGGATAACTGAAAAGTTCTAGATACTGTAAGCAGTTTATTTCCCCAGCAGTTCTTAAAAATTGCAGGGGACACTCTCACAAAAATACAAGTAATTTAAAAGAATTCAGGAAACTTCCAGCAGTTCAGACTCTAAGAAGAAGGAGTAAAGTCCAAACCGAAGAATCTGTCTAGTGAGAATCCGGAGTTTCTCATTTAATTAAATTATAGACAGTTAGCTCAAACTCCACTTCTTACCTCACTTCCTGTGACTAATTCACAAGGATTCACTAGCACCCAAACAAGGGAGGATTTTCTGTGAGTAGGTAAAAGAAAACTTTGAGGGAGGTCTCTCTAGGATCTATAAAAACCATGCATATTACACTCTCAACAAGTTCCAAGAACATTAAGATTGAAAAATTGCATTTCAATGCAGCCAAAAGCACCATTAAAATGTACATTTGTATTGCATCACTGGGGCAGAGCATTAAAGGATACACATTAGAACTTCACTGGCTTTAATATAGGCATTGCTATATCCTGGCTGCACTAGGACTATCTCTTTATGACTTTGCCTTTACCATCCAAATATATACATGAAGTGCTAGAAGTTGTTTCAGTGGACTGCACTGAAGAACATAATTCTTAAAAAAATAACAGTGCATACTTTGCATTTGACTGGATAATTACCTATGCAATTATGAATGAGTGTGCAATTGTGAAAACTAAAAGATTAGACTTAACATTTGCCAGCACAGGCTTTTGTAGTAGGGCTGAAATGAAAATCTTCTGTTCTGAGGTGAAAAACGATGAAATCTGGATTAAAGGGCATAGTTAATCAACTGCTGATGGTGGTAGTTCTATGGTCTCACCAAAAGAAAAAAACAAAAGTACTATTTTGGGGGCGCAGTACACATCTGTTGTTTTGCACACAACACTGAAAACCTGGAAATAAATCATCAGATCTGCTTTCTCTTATGGGAAAAACTTTGAACCAGGGTTTTCAAGCACAAAAAATATCTCTGATAGTCACTGCAGTACTGCATCCTGTTATGTCCTGTTATTTTCACTAGAATTTCCTACAAAATTGGAGCCTATGTGATCATTCATTTTGTGTTCACCTATGTATTCATTCCATCCATTTCTTAATGATATTTCTAACCAGTTTCTAACACTGGTAGACTTGTGAAAGATAGCCAAATTCCTCCTTTTTCTTCCTGAAAATAGACAGATGCATAGAGATGCTATCAGAGTCCTGGCTCTGAGAAAACTTGCAGTTGTGAGTTCAAGATATGAGAGAAGCCTCATGGGAGAAATCCCATATATAAACACCCCACTGATGGGAAAAGCTTTGCCTGGGGCTCACATCCTCTTAGATAGTGAAAGTCAATCACCCATGAGACAAAAAACTATAGGAAACCAGACTTCATTAGTTCTGCTGCCACAAAATTTACTTGTTAAACAAAATGGCTGTTCCAGGATTTCTGAAGAAGAGCACTGTACTGTAGGCATGTGCAAGTCTGGATTTTTATTCCTTTTTCACTAAGTACTTCTGCTTAATGAGCTGCAAGTTGTGTGCCTAACTCACCAAAACGTACAGTCTCACTGCCATCCATAGCAAGACAAACTGGTGACCTATGAAACACATGAGAGTTGAGCAAAGGTTTGCACAAACAAACCATGACACAAATCTGCTGAGAAGAACAAAGAATGAACAATTTAAACTACTTGCCTACTTTTCCAACACATGATGCCTAATTTTTAACAAGTAAATCTTTAGCAGAACAGGGAGGGGTAAAAAACAACAAAAAAAGCCTGAAAGCAAGCTGTTCAGAATTTTCTTTTCAGCAGAATACAGTGTCCTAAATTTTCAGCAGTGGTTTTGCATGCCAAAACATCTGAAACAAGATTAATTATCAGAGAGCAAACTTTGAAAACATAAATAAAAACGCCTAAGCCTATTTTGATGTCTCATAGCTGGTCAACTCAGAAATGCAGCATACAAAATCTTTATTTCTAATCAAGTATTGTGAGTATACTTTTTCACTTCTTGGAATTCCTACTTTGTTTGGGAGAGAAGGAAATTTAGTCACAAAAGGTCCCTCTGTGCTCTTGATGATTGGCATTCTTCAAACACTAAAGCAAGTTACAAAACTGTAATAATCTCTCCTTCAAATTCTGGATTTCACACATACACACCCAAAATACCCTCAACATCCTGGAAAGCTTCTGCTATTGTGATTGCACCAACAGTCACAAAAACAGCCTGGAGACTTGGGCCAGGGTCACAGAATTGGATCTTTTCTGCTCTCCAGTATGACCAATCTGAAAAAGTAAGGCTCAGCAGCCTTCTTCCCTGGTGGTCTGTTAGTATGGATATATACTGGTTTACATTTTTCAGGTCCCTTTCAGGAAGCAGGCTACAGACTTCAAAGAAAAACAACCCAAATTCACCTCAAACCTAGTGGACAACCACCATAAACCACCAGATTCTAGCTCAACAACCTCAGAAAACAGAGAGGGTGAATGTGACCACAGTCCCACATATGAAATATCTACATTGGTATGGACAGAGATCCATTCACTGGGTCTGGAGAGCAACTGCTTGAAAGATTTACTAATTGTCCCACACCTCTTATTTTTTTCATCCTTTTCTTATATTTTTTCCTCTTTCTTCACAAAGTATAGTCTGTGAAGGTCTTCAGTCACACAAATCAAAAGTTCCTCAGTTTAGTCCCTAGTCTATATTGTTCCCAATTAGTAGGTTGACAGGAAAACACTGCATGGCTGTAGCCAGATTAATACTGCTGTAGATTAATGTTTTCCTTACTCTTCTTAAGCCTCACTTAAACCAAGTCTTTATCTTTACTCTTTTAAATCCTCTTTGTTTCTCCTAGCCCTTTTAAAGTAAAATCCCCAAGATCTTTCTCTTTGCACCTTAAAAGTTGATTCAGTTTGCTACCTCCACCATTTCCAGTTTATTCCCTTACCATGAGAACTGCTTTATATGTCTTCTCACAACTTCTCCATGTCCAATTTTTAGCTCTCTCCATCCAGGTGACTGCAGGAAGAACAGAATGCAGGAGGTAACAGAGGACCAGATGAGCTACAAGAAACACTGATAGTGGGAAAACACTGAGAATTCTCTAATGAAAGAAATACCTGCTGACTTTTTCTAGCTTGGCATGCCATAACTACTCTCTGTCTCACAAAATGCTTTGCTCCATAAGCAAGTTTCCATGTCCTGTGCAGAGCTGACTGGTATTGCTTCAATTAAATGCAATTTTCCATTGAATGGAGATGTTTACATAAGGGATTTTACCATGGGTCTCTTGAATCCCAGACAATTACAGATTCTTAGATGATATATACATGCCTCTCTTCAGTGTTTACAGATTATCCATCAAGCCATTTTGCAATTATTTTTTTTACATTGTTTCCTTTTTTTCAGTACCTTCAGTGAATTGCATTGATATATTCCCTAATCAATCTTTGTCTGTAACTCAGTGGTTGAGTCACCAGCCCTGGAGATATTTAATAGATGTGTAGACAGGGCATTTATTAGGGCCATGATTTAGTGGTGGACTTGGCAGTGCTGGGTTAATGGTTGGATTTGATCATCTTAAGGGTCTTATTGAGCCTAAATGCTTCTGTGCTTGTAAATGGTTAACTAACACCAGAACCCTCACCACCTAAACTCTGTGGCACTTAAGCATCACTACATTAAGTGACTTCACCATCTTTAAAATCATATTGATGCATACATTCAAGCTGATTTCAGAATTTTTACACTGCATATTCCATGGTCCTCTACTGATTTAGTTGTTATGTAAAAATAACACAGTCAAATGTGATGAGGGCTGTTAGTGACATAAACAAGGGCTAGGACTGGAATGGCAATAAGCTATATGTAGGCATATGCTGATTGAAAAGAGAACTGATCCACAAGAGTCCGGCATCCTGTGAAACACAAATGAAGGCAGTAAGTGCTCCTCCAGGATCAGACATCTGATCCTGCACATTCCAGTCTATCTGGGACCTTGATCCTCTGATTCCTCCCTCTCCTCCCATCTCTGTAAATAACATTTCTTATTATGAACAACCCCACATCTGGCACAGGATTGCTTATGCCAAGCTGAACTACACCCTTCCCCTGGGGAATAAGGTCAGGAATCATGATAAACACAGCAGTATAGGAATTTCACACCTTATAAAATTTTTGTTTACAAGTAACAGCAGTGATTACTCAAAAAATCTCAGAAAAAAAGATGAAAAAAAGTTAATCAGACATGTAGACACAGTAATTAGGTTGTAGCCACTACCAGTTATCAATTTACCCAGCAGTCTGTGTCTTTATTCTTCTGCTGCTTTTTCTCTAAGAAAGCAAACCCCCTGCAGTCCTAACTGAGAGGAGAAATATCATTTAAATACCCTGCCCATGCAGCACAGAGCCCTGATTCAGATCTTTTCCCTACTCCCCAGAAAGAAAAAAACCAAGAGGGTGCCTTCTGGAATATATTTTGCTTACTAGCTTGAGACTATTTGGAGACTATCCAAACTATCCAGTCTTGTAGCCTTCCCTTAACACAATTGCTCCATGCACAATCCCACTGGGAGCAGGCTGCCGGAAGACATTCAGCACTTGTGAGCTTCTGCATCCTTTCTACGTGTGGCATGGCTGGCCAACCACACAGGAGCACCAGAGACACCATCTGGGAAGAGGTGAAGAACAACCTTCCTCAGGCTGCTCTGGATGAGCAGAGATCCAGGGCAGGTGCCCAGTGGCACACACAGCCATGGCAGAGAAGTACCTGCTCGGTCACACTTCCAGCCTGGAGCTGACACTTCTCACCAAAGATGGAAGGACCCTGGTGCCACCAAAAAAACCTGCTGCAGCGTCCTCAGCCTACAGCGTGTTTCTCTCCACTCCAGTTTATTTGCAAGTATCCCATACTTAAAGTGGGAAAATGACTGTTTTCTATTTTCCCATACCGGTGCTCTCCCCCAGGGCAGGGCCACAAACAAGACACACAAACTCCCTGAGGCCCTGGAAGCCAGAGTGCACCACAGCTGAGTTACAGCAATCCTTGCAGGGTGCAATCAGCTGCACAAGGCTGGACAGGGAAGGTTTGACATGCCAAAAACCAATCTCTTTCTCTCACTCAAAGTTCTGGCAACAAAGACTACTTCATGGCTCATGCTTTCTACATTTAGAAAATTCTCTCCCATGCTGAAAACACCACTCAGGGACTTTCCAGACCCTTCAAAGCTATTGGAAATGGCAACACCATGTGTCCTCCTCCACTCTCATCAGCAAGTTATTTAGGAGTTAGTTCCTCTGGGTTCATCTTAAAAATACTCAGAGCACAAAAATAAGTCATGCCTGAAGGTCAATTAAATTGAAATCTTCCAAACGGTGTTTAAAGTGCCCCACTAGATGCAGCTAAGAGTAAGGACTTGGATTTATTTCCCAACACCTTCCACATAGCTCAGTCAGTACTATGCCAGTGTCAAGGGGGAGACAGGGAAATAATCCAGAGGGTCAGATTTTGCATCTCTCCTCCTTTCTGTGTACAGATGTGGACAGACTGACAGGAATGGTGGCAGCGTGTCCATCACAAGGTTGTGCTCCATGACCAGGGACACATAAAATGGGGTTACAGAAGACAACAGCTATGCCTTCCTTTGCCAGTCAGCCATAGGATGAGTTCATCTGCTTGTCAAATTTACAGGTTCTTTATAAAGCAGACAGCTATGGCCTGGCTGTCCCACCAGTGCTGTCAGCTGTAGCTGGAATATAGCACATGGGGGACTGCGGGCATGCATGAATTTTGGATTTCTATTTCTTCCTACAAATTAAACCCTTTTACGGTTATATTTCTCTAAAGATATTTGAGCCATTAATATATGTTCTGTGCAGCTGCATATAAATGCATGTTCTTTGACTGTATATAGAAGTTACATCTCCTGTATTCTCAGAAAAGTGTAGTATATAAAAAAACCTTTAAGGTGGAGATAGAAGCTGACTAAATGAATGCAGAAGATTAAAAGAAGATTAAAATTCTTCTTCAGGGGCAGAAGAAAGTAGTTAATTTTAGTGGTTACTATTCACTAGCAAGTTTGATTACTTTATGGCTCCAATCTCTTTACCCTTTCCTGTTTAATTATTCTCCCTTATCAGTCATTTGAAGACTAAAACCTTCAAGCCTGGTTTAATTCAGTCTTGTCCTCTTTTATGTTTTCTTGTCAGGACTGCTGTTATCTACTAGTTCTTCCATCTGTGGCTTATTTTTCTGTCAGGGCAACAAGCTTCTCTTTGTCAGCTCCCCAAGGTCACTTCTGGGACATCTTCCATATGTATAACTCCATGTAAAACCAATGGGTCTAAGGTCACCTGCAGAGCTCTTTGCTTTTTACAAGGCCTTACGTCATATCTCCTCCAGCTGCTCACGGGAGTTCACAGTAATTTGTACATAAAATGAATGTACCAGAAACTGACGTTTCCTCTGCCTATTTGGCAATCCTTGCACTTGCACTGTGGTTTTCCTGGAGTAGGAACTGTATTCTTCAGCTATGTCTAGACTGGTCAAAGTAAGAGTGTCTGAGCACAGACCCACCCCAGTCACCCACCCAGCTCAGTGTGGAGAATGGCCTCTGGCATGGTTTTGGACAAGGCCAGCTAACTCTCTTCCAAGCATTATGTGGGCACAGTTCAAGCTTGGTCAAGATGGGCCACGGACCATTCCCAGCTGAGTCCCATGTTTGGGGGAGAGAAGTGTTTGTTCCTCTGTGTGGATGTGAGCTCTGCCATACCATCCTAGAGCTCTGCCATCCCAGAGTAGGCTGACATCCTACTAGACATTCCTGTAACTCCCAGCTCCTGCAACAGGGACTGCTTGGGATGAGTGCAGTGCCCATGCCTGGGGGATCTCAGCCGTGACTGAGAACTCAGCTTGCTGTCTGAACCTCAGTGACTAAACAACAGTTTTATTTTTCCATTCCTAAGATTTTATGAGTGCATAAGAAAATATTTGCCTTCCCTCCCCCCCCACCCCCTGCCACATTACTTGAGTATCCCTTTCTTAAGGCACAGAGGCACTCCACTTAACACTTCAATGAGAAACCCCAATTCCAATCTCCCTTTCATTTGAGAGAAGCTAAGAAAAAGGATCAGAAGTCTCTGCACTCCCATTCTCCTCCTTGAGCCATCTGCATTACCTCTGCTGACTCAAGGGTTAACAGGGACTTTCTGTCCAGGCTCTGCCTGTGAAACCTGTGGGTTCCTCTTTAGGGACTATGCTGGAGCAGTGGGACCTGGAGGGATTTCCCAATTTCCCTGATTCCAGAAAAGCTGTGCTGCAGGGGAAAGGAGGGTTCTGGGGAGGTACACAGCCTCTCAAAGAGCATCCTGAAAACAAGACAGCTGTTAATGAGTTGCAGCAGAGAAGGCTAATGTGTGAGGTGGTGATTGAAGGCGAGGAAGATGCAACACAACCAGCAGCTGCAAAAACTGCACTATTCAGAGGGTGTTCCCATGATGCTGGAGGGAGCAGGATGTCAAAGATCCCCTTCACGTCACTGCAGATAAAAGCTGTTATTCCTTCCTATAAGGCCCCTCTCAGAGCCCAGGGAAGAGAAGGAAAGATAAATAGGAAACTGGGAGGTCATTATCTGTCTCTTATGGGTCCTTAGAAAGAATCTGGCGGCAAAAGCCACAAGTAAGAAAGGAGAAAAGAAAAGCAAGAATGGCTGTGCATGTCCTCTGCTGTCAACAACAAAAACTTTTATCTCAATGCCTTTCTTGGGCATCAGAGTGCTGGAAGGCAAAGGAAAAGACTGATGCCTGGAAAAGTGGGCATCTTGTTCCTTGCAATGTTCTGACAATAGCTCATGGAGGCTTTCCTGCTACTGTGCCTTAGAGGCAAAAAAAGCAAACAGAGACAGGGAGAGTATGTGCATATTCTTATCTAGATTTTGTTCATAAATGAGAAAAGTCTGAAGATTAATTCAAATCTCTCTTAACTGGGATTCCTAGTGAGAGCATTTCTACATCATCCTTTCCAACCGCAGGCACAGAGCTGAGCCCTGAGATTTTCCAACTCCCATCTCCTAAACCCTCCCACCCCACGGCGGCACTCCAGTCACTATTTACAAGTGAGACTTATGAAACAATTTTATATCCATGCCCTCATTCTGCCACAATTAAACACCATCTCCAGAGCTGTTCTGAGATCACTGATGGTATCAAGAGCAAATGGGACAGTAATTTGTAAAGACATGTTAGCATTGTTCGCCTTTAAAAGGCACAAACCCACACACTTACATGCCCTTGCACACACACAGTTTTGCCAAGCATTACAACCAATGTTATTTTTAAGCTTCTGTCAAATAGATGCATGACTGCTGTGGGGATTTTATATGTTTAAAATGATTTCAGATATTTTCCTCTTAAATCTCTACTTTTTTTAAAAAAAATTATTTTTCCAAACAGGTTTTGAAATACTCACAAAGCCCAAACACATTTAAGCTTGCAGAAAGGCACATTTAAGGTCTGACAAGACTATGTTTAGGTAAGTTTGAAGGATCACTACTTTTTCAAGGATACTGTTCTTACTATAGTGCTGGATTTTGGCCTGATAAATCTACACACACACAGAAGTAACTTTTCTGATGAGAATATGCAAACAAATCAGGCTCACATGCAGAACAAGTTATGAGAGCTACTGTTTTAAACTGTGAGGCCTCAGTTTTAGGAAGCATTCTTTACACTACAAATCCTCAAGTGAACAGAAAGGCTGTTTCACTGAGTTTCTCAGGGGAAGTTCATGGCCCCTGCATTTGACAGATCAAAATAACACTGCTGCTCCATTCCTGAAGTGGTGATGCAATATTTTCACTAGAACTCTCAGAGAGAAAGTCCAAAGAAAAAAAACCAAAACACCCTAGATTAAATTTCAGTGACAATAAATCAAGGCATGAATGCTTGAAACAATTCAAATGCAATTGCTTGTCTGCATAGATACTACCTTGCCATCCCATAATACAAACCCCATTTGTTTTCACTGATGCAGAACCTTGTTATAGAAATGTCATTACAGCAAGAAGCAGCATAAGGGAGGATATCAGGTTTGCCTTTGGATTTATACCTTGGAAGGTAAGTGTATCTGCACTACATCCAAAACACATGCAGGCAGGATGTGACAACACACCCAGTTGTGTTCACTGTTGTCACAGTAAGCTACCTTCATTGCTTTCTCAATTCTTTCACAAGTACACTTGTATGAAAAAATAAAAATAATTTGCAATGTGCAAAATAACTTCTAGTATGAATGTATGAGAAAATATCCAGAAAAGATACCTTCATACCTTCTGAAGTTTTTTGGCTCAGCTCCCCAAGCTTCCACATGTAGCATCAAACTAACTGATCACTCAGCTAAAGGCATTGCCAGCAAAACAACACAGGATTCAACTACATTAAAAATAATTGCAAAACTTTCCTTTTAGAAACCAAACCAACAAACAAACCATCCCACCATGGTATTCACAAAATATATTTTCCACTCACTTAAACCTCATGGAAATAATAAAACCTTAACCAGAAACTCTAAAATTTAGCTTCAGGCAGAATGCTTGAAAGAGCATAAATCAAAAGCTCCCATAATATCCACCAGAGACTTGGTTATAGCCAGTGATATTATGCAGCAGGCACTCAAACACTGCAGTAGCAGGTGGGAGCATTCACGTGCAGGGATGATAGACTAGGAAAAAACCCAGTTTCAGACTTGTCACCTTGTGAAGCAGAACATTCCAGATTGCTTTGCTTTGCCTTGAGGTGGAGGGAGGATCACAACAAACAAGAGACGTGTGTGCTTGTGTGTTCTAAGAGTGGTCTGCAATATCTGCAGTAAGGGAGGCAGTTGGTGTAACCCAATCAAAGCAGAAAACTCTTGGTTTTATCCAAGAGCATGACACATTTAAGAGTATAATAGACACAAGATACTGAGGAAAAAGGACAAGCAAAGGTTTAACCTCAGGCTGAATCTTCATCCAAGATGTTCAGGAAACATGGAAAAATCCTCAGTGCCAATCTTCCTGATTAATAGCTTGCCAGAAGTTTGCTGCAGTTCTGATTTGGAACATATCAGAATCTGTATCTGACAACTCTTTCTGTAGTGAAACGGCATGTGCAGGCAGCAGCAAGCATCTCACTGCCTGTGCCATCTCTGAATGTTGTCCTTGGTACTATCACCACTTCATTTCATTTTATGGACTTCACTTCTCATGCTGTTTCCATGGCCAGTTACTTTTTCTCCTTCCTCAATTAATTTATAAATTAGACAGGACTCAATTTAAAGTTCTGTTTAGAACTGTCTAAGTTATTCTACATCAATTCTTTACAACTGGCTTTATCCACTTATCAGCTTTCTTAGAGGTAAAAAAGGGCAGTAAAAGCCCTTGTGAAGTACAGACCAAATGCGAGACATACTTCAGCTACAAAAAACCATTCTCTGCCTAGCTAGACAATAAATTAAGACTACAAAAATGATCTGATTTAGTAGTTTGCCAAGCTTATGAATTACTTGCCTGTTTTTCACTTGCAAACAGAAGATGCAGACTGATTGACACTGTGTTCACTATGCCTGGCTTTAGGACTGCGTAGAATTGACGGTCAAATTAAAAATCTCTCTAACAGGAGGTGATAGCACTGACAATAGCAAAACCAAGGAAGATGGACTGCTACAAGTAAAACAAGTAAAAAAGTTGCAGGCACCTCTGGAGCATTCCCTGACAGACAATATCTCAGAGTACATGGGCTGTTCCAAGTCCTGCAGTATGGTGGTGTTTGTGCCTGAAGTTGGTTCTTTTAACTTCGGGCTATTGCCAAAATGTGAATGACTTTTCTCTCCAGCTGCATTGGTTACTTCTGGTTGGTCTGCATCTCCCTCTGGCAGTGTATGGTCTGCTTATTCACTGCTTCAACTTTCACTAAGGAAAGACTTGTGCTTTCCTGTCTGATGAAGAATGCTAATATTTTTTTTCCTTGTTTCAGCATTCTTCATCAGACAGGGACCATCATCACCATCTCTGGGCTGCTGTTCTTCCTCTGGCAAACACTCATGGTGCTCTTAACTCCCCTAAAACATAAAGGTCCTTGCCCTCTGTCTCATCCCCAAGGGGCTCAACCAAGACAGAGGGGGAAAATGCCCTTTTCCCACTCCTTCAAGTAACTCTCGCCTCACTACGAATTAAATTTTTCATGCTGCTGCCAGTTACTCTCTACAATAATTGCAATCTTAGGGTCTTTGCTAGCATCTTTCCTATTAAGACCTCATAGACAAATGTTAAAGAAGCAGGGAAGAGCTTTTACAGGGGGGCGATGGTGAGATAGTACTGCTGGAAAGGGACAAAATGAAATTGCTGTGAGGCAGAAGCACACAAAGAACTATAAAAATTAGGAGTGCTTTTCCAGGGACCAAAGGTCACAAAAATGGCAGAGGGCTGAGAGATCACAAACATGGGCAAGTCAAGTCTGTGCCAGAGAGGTAGAAAAAGAAACACAAAGGATCACCATTCCAGTGAGCAGAAACTGAAAAGCAGTTCCTAGGCAGGACAAATCCTTGGAAGTGGATGTAATGATTGCACTTAAGACAGAAAGAATATGACGCTCACCTACAGATGACAGTGGAAGAGAGATGAATTGTAGGGGTTAACTTCTAAAAGCAACTTTAAATATGTAGCTGCTTCACTTCAGCAGTGATGTCATTAATAGGCTAACTTGCAGTTTTTAAGATCTTCATGCTGTTAATCCCAGTTTTCCATTGCATGGCTCTTGGCTGGTACTTCTTTGCCTGGTTTGTTACACTGAATTTTGGCCAAGAACTCTTGTAGTTGACTCACAGGTTACTGAGGTGTAAAATAAATAGGAAAAAAATTGAGAAGGGACATACGACATCACTGGTGATGAAAAGGTTCTTGGTGTGTTCTGAGAAAACATTCAGGTCAGAGTCAACTGGAAACAGAAAAATGGACATTCATACTTAGGTTAACTTGGAAAATAGTTCTACAAAGAAAGCAGTTATTTAACATAGATTTTTAATCCTAAACCACTCTGTTGTTGCAGAGGATCATTTTAGCTTTATATCAGTATTAGTGGATTAAATTTGTCTTTCATCTAACTCAGCAGAGGAGAGCAGCAATTACTTGACTTGGCATCCTTGTCTTGCTCAGTGAAGAGACCCTGAATCCACAAACTCCCTTTTCTTGCCTTAACAAGGGAATCAAAAGTGCCAAGGAAAAAGTGTGAGTGAAAGGACAAATGCTATAACAATAGTAAAACAAACCAAACTAACATATCCATCATGATAGCTGCTGCTGACAGCTTTCTTTGTTTAAAGAGCAGAAACAAATTCACTTCAGCTACAGCATATAAGCTGCTCCCAAAAGCAAGGCTGTCTCCATTTTCAGTAAGGAATTCTAAGAACATGTTGTTAAGTTACCCATTTTCAACTCATTTGCTGAAAACCAAATACTATCACTAATAATGATTAGACCTTGGTCTTTGAAGGATGCTAATAGCTAAAAAGAGAACCCTGTGCTACTACACTCAACCCATAAAGGATAACTCTTTTATTAGTGTAGCTGAAGAGTTAGTAGAAATGTTTGTCTAATGAATGCAGCTACTATATTTGAGCACATGGCTGAATAAGCTACTGGTTGATTGAAACCTATCTATTTTTAAGTACTCCCGAATGCTGCAAAAACTTGCCCTACTGCAATATTACATTGATTTTTGTATAAATGTAAATATTTTATTGCCAGTAACTTGTGAAATTCACCTTATCTGCAAGTCATATGCCTGAAACACATCATGTAAAATGTACAGGAATGACTTTCTTACATCTGGTCAGATTTCTAGTCTCTGTAATGCATACAGCTTTCATGAGATGTACCTTTCTGTAAATGTACCTCTTACATCTTCAGAATTAATAACTGTTTCTGTATCAGACACAAGATTCTATACATGTGTGTGTGTGCTTGTTTATACATGTACACATATAAGCTTACAAATATATAGACACAATAAAAACAAAAAATTAAAATAATTTTTTGAAATAATTTTTGAAACACAAAGCATTTAGTCTGAGTAATCACACCAAAAACAACTCCATACTGTTGATGGCAATCTTTTCTTCTTTACAGTAATGTATTTCCTATCAAATTCCAGTTTATTTTTAATTTCAGAGAACCCAAGTTGTACCCTATCAGCTGTTACCTTTATTTTGTATGCACTCCTGGTATAGAGCTGTGCATGAATGCAGATGAAGAAAAAATTAGGTACTTGTATATTATTTTAATTTGTACTCCTCTGGAAATAGAATGAGTTTGTTTAGCTTCCTTTTATCTCCTGAAATACATTATGTCCATCTGTACTGTCAGTCACTGATATTGAGACAGAAATACTGAACAGAAGAGCTAAGTCAAAATAATTTCAAAGAGACTTTACAGCTTCTCCAAAATATGGTAAAATTAATATCTGGGGTTTTTTTCTGTCTTATTTATTTTGAAGGAGCATAGTTTTAACCAATGTGTGTACACATGCAAAAGCTGATCTTGTAAATGTGTCCACTATATTTGATAAAAAACATGCATAATTTTTAGAACTGAAAAAGTATTTAAAGCTTTATTTATTTTCATAGTTTTAGTACAGAGCTCTGCATGAATGATGGGTGAGAGCTGCCTGCCTTTCTGAATGTACCGGTCAGCGTGGTGGAAGAACACTGAGGACAATGTGACACGGAACACAACATTTACCGGCCTGTACTTGGGATGACCTGCCTGAGTCAGTGTGGCCCCACCAACCCTAAGAACATTCACTTCAGCTCATGAGTAATGTCCCAAACCCAACAAAACTTCTACTAACACACCCAGCCTGACACAGCCCAGTGGGTGAATCAGATCTTCCCTAGGTTCTAACCACCAGGGGCTGAAAATACATCATGTGTTGAACCATATTAGGTCAAAGACATAATAACAAACCCTTTTAGACCACAGAAATTAATTCTTTTTCATACATCATGCTTCCTGGCTTATACTCATCTTCCAAACTTGGAGACGGTTGCTTTCCCTGTCTGGGTTGGTAGAAGTTGAAAGATCTAGACTCATCTGTTTTACCTCCATGTCACACCACATTAATGGCAGACAGACATCAAAAGGGGGAAACCCCAATACTTCTAAAGTCAGAAAGACAAAAAAGAAGGGAAAAGTACCCAAAGTTCTACCCAAAGTGAACTGTAAGCCATTCCTGCAACATACTTCTTAATCAAGTCCATGCCACACTAAATAATAATATGTATGTACAGCATGTGCTGTACATAGAACTTTGAAAATAACAGAGGGGTTATAGAGGTATTTGCAAATGTGACAACTGTATCAGGAAAGGACTATACAGTTTTGCTAAACTCTCAAGGATTCTGCAGCTGTCATGAAAATGATCCAAGTAAGAAGACAAATGCTTCCCATAAGATGAAGAGCTGAAAAGTCTGAAGTCTGTTTAGGAAATGATTCTTCCTCTTTCAATACTAGCCAGATTTTTTTTGACAGCCAGAGCTTTTATAGAGACATTGTCTTCATGACAATGGTCTCCTAAAGCTATTCTGAACCAAATACTGCTGGCATGAACACAGAAAAGTAGTGCCACACAAAACTGACATGGTTTTTTTGTGTCTGGAAAGTTTAAAAAGGCCTGTGATGATCTCCAAAGAAACTCAAAGTATGGGCTCACCTTGTACCTGAGGAAGATGAAAACATCACCAATTCACAGGAAGAGGTAGCAAGTACATACCTGGTAGAGAGATTTATCTACATCAGGTGTTCAGTCTCATGGATAAAGTGGCAGAGGTCTTCTGGCATCATCTGCCCTGAAAAGCCAGACTCCTTAATGGTGAGTCAGCTCCTGCCTTGCCATCTTTCACACCATGTATATTGTCTGTACATATTTCAGTTGTGTATTTGTAAGTCTCTGCAGACATCTCCCCTTTACTACATTAATTGTGACAGGAAAACTGATGTACTGTCACAACACTAGTCATCCCCCTCTACAGGAACACCCTGTCTGCTGTCACCAGGCTTTCCCTGTATTAGGTGAAAGACAAAGCTGCTTGCACTTCATGCATCTACTAAGACAGGGAGGCACAAATGGGGAAAAGATCTGTGCTCAGAAAACATGTGAAGTACTATAAGAGCAGAAACTACTGAAAGAGCAGAATGACTTTTTCACTTGACCACCTTAGGCAAAGAAACAGGAAGAATTTTCAAAAGAACACAATCAAAAGGAAAAGGACTTGAAGGCTTTTCCGCAGACTCTTCTAATATTCCACATGAAGTGTTAACTTCCCATCCATCTTTTTTAAATGGTAGGCAGAAACCATTACACAAAAAAAATCCAGCTTCACGCTCTGCACCACTAAACTGCAGCTATAAAAGTGTCTCAGGTAGACTCAACAGAATTATTGTCTTTTAAATCAAGACAACAGAATTCAAATCTCATGTTTTCAAGCTAATAATGGGATATAATTCCAGTTTAAAATTTGCCATAAGATTATTACAAAAATGGAAGATTTTTCTGCCATTGAACTATTCCACTAAACCCCTTCTCCCTAAAAAACTTAGTGCTGGGAATAAAATAATAGTTTTAAAGATAACCTTATTCACTAAGGAAAGTAAGTCACATCAAAACATAATGACGTATCAAAAAGATGGTAGTGGTGCCAGTCTGTCAGAAAACTCTCAGCCTTTTTTTTTTTCAGTCAGGTGGACTCCTCATTACATGTATGAGCAAAATGGAAGCAGCTAAAGCAAATTCACTGTGCAAAAGCTTAAAATGTCTCCTCTCTTTCTGGGCAATTTCAACAAAGAGATGTTTTGGAGGCAGCTGTCCTTCACTAGCAGGTAAACCTATTACTAAGATGGCAATATCTGTGGGAACCTCATGTTTAAATAATGTCAACAAATAGTTTATTCTCCATTCTAAGAAGCCTTACAAAGATGTGCAGCTTTACAATTGTGTCAAGATGGTTTACCCCTTCATGCACCAAAATAACATGCATGTACTGCTGCTTCAAATCAAAATAATTGTTTGGTTTACTTGTACCTGCTGGCTTTCTCTTCAGAGAGAAAATTCTTAGCACAGACTCTACAAAGCAAGAAGACAGACAACACCATTCTCATAGGGAGGAGCAAGCCAAAACCATATATGTGAGGGAATTATTTCACAGAGGTTTCTGGAAAACCCTGAAAAAATCTTATTTTAAGAAGAGCAGTAGCAAAGATGCTGAAAAATGAAACCATGCAAAATAGTCCAGATGAAAATAAGACACTTGGGTCTAGTCAGATGGAAGTATTTTAGATTAGACTGCAGTTTTACTGCTGCCTCAGTGGGGGAAATCCCCCTGCCTATAAAGGCCCAAATGAAGTACCAGTATACTGCCCACAGGATACAAGTTATGTATATTGAACAAACCAATACTGCTTTAAGTAATAACTGTTTGCAAGTCCTAACGCAACAAACAGCCTTCTACTTTAACTGTATTACCTGAAGAACAAAATAGACTAAATTCTTGCTCTCAGGACCCCACCTCCCACCCTGTAAGCAATTAACACTGAATTAAAATGGGAAATTGGCTGGGCTCAGCTCCCACCTCTGCTGCTTGCTTCTTCATCTCCTCCAGACCAGCACCTCCCCTGCTCTCCCCCCCCGGCTGGGGCATCCTCCAGCATCCCAGCACCAAGGTGGATGAAGCAGGCAGAACAAATCCTCCATAATCACCTTACAAACACCAGCAGCTCTCTTCCAGGAAATCTGGGGCTGAAGAACCAAAACATGTAACTTTGTAAGACAGTGGGACCAGGTAAGAAAGAATCTTAAAAGGCAGCTGGAACTTTGAAAAAAGCTGACCACGAGAACAGCACTGTACAGAAATGTGTTTATTGAAGGTGTTGTTGCCTGAGAATTGTTACCATTTCTTCAGCAAAAGTGGTGGCAAAAGAAACATGTCATTATCATCATCTTGTCCCAAAATTTGGTCCATATGTCAGCACTGGTCTCTCAGCTGGTTGCTCAGCTCCTGAAGTTCAGAAATCATGTTGTCCATAGCTGTCACCTCATCAGCTATCTCACTGTGAACTTCATTACTTGTTACATCTATGAAAAGTTGCTGCACAACAAAAATAAAGACTTGTAAGTACTTTATAAATAAATACCTTTAAAGATACATACAGTTTCTCTCCTTCAGGGGAGAGACAAAATACAGGAAGCTCATAATCTCTATACTGCTTTTCATAATTTTGCAAACTATAATGGTATCTCTCTCAAAGAAAAGGCCATTTTGTGGCTAATAAACAGAAGTTATACACACACACATAGACACATATCCTGCATATAGACCTGAAATCTGTGCCACACACCTGATATTGTGCCAAAAGGGTCAAATCTTCCTGTGGATGTGGGGTTTCTGCTCTGACCTGACTGCCTACGGTGACTCCTGATTCCATTGAAAGTAAAAGGACTTTTTCATGAAACTTAAGTTAGAAGAGCATCTCACTTTCTGTCACTGCAGTTTATAAGCCCACCTGCTGATAAATTGGTTGTGAATTTTAATGACCATTTTCCCCAGTGTCATATTCTGTTCATTTTCACCAAAACCTCAAATAAATAACTTTTTCACATATGATGTCAAGGCATGTGTGGAGGCATTCACCTGTGTGCAGCTAGTTATACCAGAGAAAACAAAACACTGCAGAGTAATAAAAACTGTTCTTAAAGACCTTAAGACATTAATAGAAGCAACAACAAAAAAAAAAAAAGGGCAGCTAACTCATGAGCAATCATAATCTTCATCTATTTAATACTGAGGCTATGTGAGGTACCACTACACAGAAATATGGGGAAGGGGGGACACCCAAACAGATGTCTTCCCTTCATTATGTAAAGGGAGAGTGATTCACACTTCATTTGACATAATCACAAAGCCTACATTTAGAGACAAAAACAAACCAAGAAAACAAAAGTTGCCCTGGAGTACATCTGTACATCAGTATATCATCAAAACATAATGGGATAATACAGATATGTATATAAACAAAAATATACTTAAAAGGCTTGAACTAGGGTATTCACTGTGCCTCAAAACAATGTTGTCACTGAAATAAGAAACACTTTATACAACAATAGGAACATATTCATGCTACAAGTACAGAAACTTCTTTCAGCCGAAAAACCTCACACTGGGAGTGTGACAGAAAAATTTGGTGATTTCTGGTAAGACAGGTAAATAAATCAGGATGATATAATTATTTTCTCTTTTTAAATTTTTTTTTCCTCTACACAGTTAGAGAAATCTTTTCAGCTAGAGACAGCCTGGGGAAGTTTCAAGCACCATCATTCTTTGGGCTTTGTGCCCCATGTCTCCCCAAAACAGCGCCCACCTTTCATGCATTGACAAGTGATGTCAGATCCAACTGGTGCATTGGGACAAGGACCAGAAGAGTGCCCACTGTGCTATTTGTCACAGCATGTGACTGCCCAGCAGGCTCTGTACAGAAAAGAGCCCAGCAGCAGCATCTTTCTGATCTGCAGCCTTTGGCAGATTGTGGGTGCTTCATGAGTCTGACACAAACAGGAGCTCAAACATCAAGAGATGGAGATCCTGGAAGCAGTGACATTGGTTCACCTGTTCTACTTCTTTGTTCCAATTGCATGTCCTGACTACAAAAATTTGGAATTTTATCTTTTATCAGTTATTTTCACTGTTCTTTTATTCCTCCTGAAATATTAATTAGTGAGTCTGTTCTTAGCCCATTTTTAAAGCGTTTATTCAGCTGAAATTAAAAATTTAAAAAAATCCTCACACTAATATTGACTCCCAGGGCAGCAAAATGAGATGCAGTCAAGTTTGGACAGACATAAACAGTGCTAAACTGTTTGTGCATAGGATCTGACAGAAGATGACTGAGGTTTTTAAATTACAACATACTTCGAACATTCAATATTATTTCAAATTCAAAGTAGGATGGCATCTTGGATGGGATTCAAAACCAACTTCAAATTCAAATACTTCAATACTTCAAATTCAAAGTAGGATGGCATCTTGGATGGGATGCAAAACCAGTGAGTTCACATAAAATGCTTCATTTCTAATATGACAGTTTTCTCAGAAGTAACAGAAAATCATTAGCTACCAATAATATAGAGGGTTCATTTAATTAGTGCCTTTAAAATAGAGTTTACTAGACTCATATATTATTAATCTTTCAGATAATTCATGATCTTTCATAATATAAACCACCTGGACCTGCATTCATATAATTTATGTCATTTAGTGCTTTCTCTACAGTAATACTCAGTCTATGCACCTTTTTTAAAGAAAACACAATCATATTTTGTGAGTAACAGCAAAAATATTTTGTCGCTTTTTTCAACACATTTGAAAGTCTTAGCTATGCCTGTATCTAAAAGCTGAGTTACAGATCCAGCTTGTGTTTGCTTATGCAACATTCCTAGGCTTTTATCCTTAAAATTAAAGAACTTAAGAGAAAATGAGCCACGTTTAGCACACTGATGACAAATCAACACTTCGTAGCACAAGCACACATTATAAAACTTCAGCTTTGTGATTCATAGTTGCTAACTTCACAGGCAGGAGGAATCCCTCTTTAAGACAAGATGTGTATTTTAATAGAAAAAGTATGATTCAAATACGATGACTTTTTCAAGTAATTGACATCTGAATTGGTAGGGTATCCACAAAAAACAGATTAAAAATTAGTTTTGTCTTTTAATAAATAACTCTTTTTAAAACACTCCAAGTGATGCAAAGGAATCTTGATACATCTGGGTCCTTTCTGCAGGTTTAGATCCATTTTTTTCTGAGACTGCCCAGTTTATCCCATGACTACTTACATTAAAAACAGGTATTTGAAATGACTGATTGCTTTCAAACATTCAAATCTGTTTGCCCAACATTTAAAGTAAAGTTCTACTGTACTCTAAAATGTCAATGCTGTCTCTTAGACTAGTATTGCAATAAAGCCTAGCAGAAAGAAGGGAAATAGAAGTTTACTTAAAACTGGAATCCTCAACAGCATGGAGATGAACATCACCTGATGATGCACTGCAACAGGCAGGTATTATTTGATCTATAATTGATTCAAAACAGAGAAATTCTGGCAACAGAACAAAGATTTCTAGCTTTCAAACAAAAATTCCTACCTTTCAAACATTCCTACCTTTGCCTTGGATGACAAGCCACGTAAGTTGAGCCGAGCTGAAGAAAGTATCTGCAAAGCTTCCTGATGATTAGATTTGTTCTTGCTGCATTTTATAGCCACTAGAATCCAAACACATAAAGATTCCAAAACAAAAAAGCATTGCCACTCTAGCAATAATCTTTAAACAAAAACATTTAATTAAAGAACTTGACACCCTCCACAGACAATTTTAAATGTCATATCCCCCACCAAAACCAAGAAGTAAAAAAAAGCCAAGTAATTTTGAGAAGATAACTCTAAAGACAACAGGTATCTGTATCCTTCTTAAACATAAGTATTACAGAACAAGGAATAATCTTAATAAGTTTCATTAATTTCCTGACTAGCACACTAAATCAAACAATTTATGTGATGATCTGAGGACTGAGATGAACTGCAGATGCATTTTCACTTGTTTTATGAAGTTGCTAGATCATGAAATTAATTGATTCCATATTTACCAGTCATATGTTTACTGACTCACCCTACATAATTTCTGCCTCATTCCAAGTATATTTTTGTATGCAGTATCAGGATGATACTCTCTGTTACAGGACTCCTAATAGTAGGAATAAATATAATAGGTAGAGTATTATTTTGCCACTAAGCTTAATAAATATTTGTTACACTCTTCATGAAAAATAAAAGGGAGAACATACCATGTGCAATCTCTATGGCTCCTTTCACCACTTCCCTAAAAGAAGAAACATCTTTCTCCCAATCACTTGATTGAATTTCACATTTATGTGCCTTAGTGAGATACTGCAGTGACTGCAAGGAGGAAAATAAAAATTATTAGTATGTCAGAAAATCAACTAGGAAACTGAATTAGTTTTAAGTATCTACCAAATTAGTGGTGAATGCAGAAAATGAATCTATCTTTACTATACTTGATTTCCTGTGAGTTGGAGTAGTGTCCTCCTCTGCAGCAGAGTAAGCACCAGCTGTAACACAGATGTGCTTCACCACTACTGCAGATCAAGTATGAGAAGCATATAAAGTAACATCTGTCAAATTTTTATCTTTTAAAAATCTGTCTAGACTGATGGATGTGACCCATGTTTGCCAAGTCATCATAATTAAATGCACATGAAAAACAGAAAAATACTTGCATTCACACTTCAAACAGCAAATTCATATCTAAAAAATTTTAAGTGAATACATCAAAGCTTTCTTCCTGTATATGTAATCTTGGGAAATATGCATTTTATAGATGTAGCTATAAGTTGCCATAGTGCTCTGGTTCCCAGTGTGAACAGGAAAAAAGAATGTAAACAATATGGAAGGAGGATCCCATTAAGGTGAATAAAATAATTTTAGCAAAAGAAATTGATTTTTGCTTTTGAATTTGGTTTTCTTTCTACAGCATCAAAAACATGAAACAAATACATGCCAGAAGTTACATGGCTTAGTTCAATAACAACTCTCCAGTTACCTTTTTCAAGAGTTTAATATAAAAGAATAAAAAAGTTTCAGTGTGGGACATATACATGAGCACAGTAAAGACTTCTGATTGTGAGGGTTGTCACCCCAGAAGCTTCCACCTTCTCTCACAATGGCACAGGTGACTGAACTGCCATGCTGCTGTAAATGGCAATAAAGGGATATTAAGTCAAACCAGAGTGAATTACCTTTTTTTTTTCATAATAACCTAGGTTATAACTGGTAGTAGTTCTGGCAAGCAGAGGCAAGAATTTCCAAGAGAAGGAACAACAGTTTTTACAGCAGTCTGATTTCAGTCTACATGTGTCTGAGCCAGAGCAGCAAATTGAGGGGGGTTGCTGACAGATGTCAAGGAGGGGAAAGAATTCTAAGTCTTGTGGGCTGTTTATTTGCACTTCTGGAACCTGGATTTATCCTGAAAGGAAACAGTTATGAGCTGGGGAAAGT
>NW_005054299.1:17938137-17990321 GCF_000277835.1 Geospiza fortis | reverse complement strand
TACTGAATGAGGTGGCAGTTCAGACACACTGAAGTGTGAGAGTAAATATATGCTAAACTAAAGAAAAAAACTCCAAAACAGAACCACAAACCCAACACTTCAGTAATTTTACACTCCTAACTTGCAAACCTTGACTGATTTTGATTCAATTTACAAAGCACTGCTGTGAATTTTAACTGTAGACCCTAGTGATTAATGTGGCATCAGATGTATCAGCAGAACAGAAAAGTAAAAACCCCCAGCAATCAAGACACTCTTTTAAAATAGCCACACATACAAGATTGTTCTTTCGAATTCAATGTTAGGAACAAAATTGGTGAAATATAATTAAACCTGCACTAAATAAGGCACAGAATGGGAAGGTATAGAGGTCAAAACCTACATTTGTAAGGAGGTGCATGACACATTCAAAGGTTTGTTCCCATCTCTTTGCCACAGTATAGTAAATAATGCCCTTTTAGAATTCACTGAGCTTTTGCCTAATGAATGTGGGTGGCAAACTGACTATATATCTAGAATTTTTCTACAGATACAGTTATATTCACTGAATATCTGACTGACCCATGATGGTGCTTGTGAAGCCAATAAATACAGGTTTTCTCATTTTTACTCCATAACATGATATCAGAAATCAGTGATCATTTGGTGCATTGCAAATTAATTTTTACACTGTAAATTAATATATGCCGTGGCTTTAGGCAGTTTTGTTCTTTTATGATCCAGATCTGTGATACTGTCATACCAGGATATTTGGATACACATGTAAGCATACCTTAAGTATTTATAAACATCATTCCATCTCACAGGCAAGATAGACTGTTTGTTCCACAACCAGCCTGATTAGGAAACACAGTTAAAGTACTGTCTACTCTACAATTGAAACCATGTTTTTAACTGGGTTAGTTAAAAATACCATGATGTAACCAGATACAGAAATGATTACATTCATAGTATAGACAGGGCCTCTGCTGCTTTGCATGTCTGAGTAAGAATGTGAGGATATATTGCAGGATATTGCAGTGTCTGTATTTCTGCATTCTAAATAGCCCAAATCCCTTTTACTCTTCGGCTGTAAAGAAAAATAGAGAAGACAAAAGGGAGGAATTGGAGGTATAATAGACACCAACAATGACTAAACACGGTTCTTCACGGGGCAGAGCACAAAGAGACAATGAGCAAGGCACAAATTATTATAAATTTAAGCCCACAGGAATACAATTCATAGGCCTAACCATCTTCCCTGCTTGATATTAAGCAATCCTCCAGAGAGGAATTTTGTGCCCAGGCCAAAGGCATACCCCCATTGGTGAACATATACTGAATGCTGACGTCGTGTGTTTTCAACTTCAGTGAAGATCCGATGACCTAATTATTTTTGAACTGTGCAAGACTATTTGAACTTCTTGAAATTTAATACCAAATGCAAAGCACGCTCCAGTATACAACAAAGTGAACACTTCTAGCAGTGCAGAGTGGTTATTCTGGAAATGCAATCACCTTAATTCCTTGGGAAGTGATAAGGAAAAGAAATGTAAGTTAACACAGCAAAACCAGTGATGAGTAAAGAGAAACCAATGGTTCAACAGACTAAGGATTATATATAGTTCTTTAATTCCATTTTAAGCTAATTAAGGACAAAAAAAATTCTACTCTGGGTACTCTAACTGTGGTGTAGATTATTTTAAGTGCATTTTCCCTTAGTGATTATAAAGAACACAGATGGCTTATGCTGCTACTAGATCATGCGTTTAAGATCCTTTTTTTTCTTTTCAGAAGCTGCAATATTCTATATTCTGAATCAAATATTTCAATTTTAAAAAAAGCCAAAACCCACACCACCATTTGATTATAGATGTTAGACTGTTGCCAAGAAGTTTCAGAATACAAATTCAGGACCATACACATATGCTGTGTAGGGTGTGATAGGATGTTTTGAAATGAAACACAGGTAAAAAAAGAGGTTTTTTTTTTAAGTCCAAGAGAACTGATATAAAACATCTTGCTCCTGTTGTGTGCAACAAAAATGCGTGCTGTAGGAACACGGAGAAAATACAATGTGCTTATAAAAACACTAAAGCAAAACAGGTCTGGAACAAGAGCATGTTCTACTACAGCACTATAGTTCTTACCTTTTCAATATCTTCACTACTATCATTCTCTCCATTTCCATAAAGCTGGGCATAAAGTCTCCAGATTGCCCCATCATTAGTCACTCGTGAAGTGACTCTGCCCAAGAGCTCTTGCAGTTTCCCCTTCAATCCACTTGATACCTCTCCAGCACGATCTGCCAGACCATTCACCACAGCTCTGACAAGAATAGCCAGCACCTTAAAAAAGCAGCAGGACAGAGCTGTTATTTCAACTCAAATTTTAACTCAAATCAACATCAGTATATATAATGTTAGCTGTAATGTTTGGTCTCTACTAATGATTGTGCCACATGGCAAGTACAGAATTTACTAAGAAATACATGGACTAATTCAACTGATTTAAACCTCATCTATAAGATTCTATATTGGTGTGGGTGAAGAGGCCAAAATATAAGACAGAAATTTGGGTAAAGGAAACTGAGGCAGAAAATATAGATATTTTCACCTTCTAATACAGTTATGAAAAGATCAGTAAATAGGCTAAGCCAAATTAATTCAGGTAATGGAAGACACTGTTTTTTACAGGACCTCTATTTAACAACCAGCAGAAAGTGAAAGATAAGTGGATAAGATGGAAACTGGAAGGTGATGGAATATCACCCTGGGAATCTCTGTTTTTAATGCACTCCTGGTGATTTACTACACAAATCAGTTCCATCAAACTCCTCTCATTAGTGGCCATACTTTTGGAATCACTGGCTTGAGAATGTGGGATCTGACCTGCAGAAATGCTGAGCATGTGCAGCTGCTGGTGGGAGCTTGGTTTTGCATGTAAAAAATGCAACATCATACCAGACTTTTTGTCCCAAACTGGACACAGAGAACCAGAAAACAGTGTCACTTCGCCTCAATTTCTCAGCAAAATAGGAAACAGCAAATGTAAATCAAGGCAGTAGATCCTATGATGAATTAGAAGAAAATAAACCCCAGAAAAGCTGTGGCTTATCAACTGAGTAATATCCATCCTGTGCAGTGCAGGAGACAGAGAGACTGGGGAAGAAATAAGGATGAAAACAAAATGGAAATTTCATCAGGGTCACATTCAAGATAGGCAAGTAAGAGCTGCACAAACACCTTCATGCTGGTACTTCCTAACTTGTGAGCCTGTCATTTGGCAACTTTAATGCTTCAACATTTTTGTCCATGTGACATTAACACCATGAAATCTCACACACAGCAGTATTAATATCAAGACAGTAATAAAACTAACTTCAAAGATGACTTGTGAATAGCTGCAAACCCTACAAAAACCTCACAAATCAAGATGCAGTTCACTGGCAGAAAATAATACAAAAATTATGAAAGTATCAAAGTATATCACACTGAGAATAAAAATACACCCAGTTTAGCACTTGTGATATGTCACTTTCCTAAAATAACTTTTCTTCTGTAGAATGACTCCATTACAATGCATCCCAAAAAATAATGAGTTTATCATATACAGAAAATTCTTGGCAGAACAACCCAAATCAATCAAAATGGTTGATAATGTTAAACAGCTCCCCTCTTGTCCCCCCAAAACCACAGCAGTCGCTCATATTACTTATAAAATGATATGACAAACTGGCAGTTCCTTCAAGATCTCTTAAAATTCACTTAAGATAACAGAAAATATGATCAACTATTAATAGTCCAATTTATATTCATAATTTGGAATATAAGGCACCAAATCTCATCATTAACCAGGTCTTCTATATTGAGTTGCTAGAAAAACACCAGCAAGTCGTAATATTTCCATTACTAAAGCACTGTAATAAACAAACATAGGTGCAAGAAAAACACTACTGTATTCTCTTTTGACAAGGAACCAGAACTGGTCCTGAGGATACACACACAGATATAAGACTTCTCAATCAATTTCTCAGTTTAACAAAACTGTTAATCAAAGTCCAAATGTTAGTTCATGTGAATATCATATAAAATCATCAAAAGTTTTAAAGCTTTTTTAAAAACGTTTTATTTTGTTCATACATTAAAAAAAAAAGAGCTTCCTTAATCAGTAGGATGCAGCAACTGTAAAATTAGCCCTATTCCCACAGTCTTGACTTTACTTACACTTCTATCATAATAATCCATTTCCTTTTTTTGTAATCCATCATGTAAGCTTTGGCACTACAGCAGTTAAAATGAAACTAGTGTCAAGACCCAGATTACAGGGTCCATTAAACAGTAATGAATCATTAAGGCTTGGTTGTCCACACTTGTTAAATAAAGTTATTTCAAACTGCAAGTGAATTGTACAAATCATCCAGAAGTACTAGCAGTGTAGCAGAGTCTTCCAATTTAGGTTGCCAAAAAAGTAAAAACTTGTATCTTTGAGAGATTTTAAACTGCCATACACACTAAACTACTACAGCAATGCTCTTTTGGCCCAAGATCCCAAACATGCAGTAGAGGATACTTTTGGTTGGTTTTCTTCATGACTCTTTTAATGAACTGGGCTATGACCAGAGAGTTCATGTTTAGTATGACATCACACCATTAGCATTCCTCCTTCTCCTTTGCTTTTGTGAATAATGTGTTTACTACAAACTGAACAAAAGACACTGTGAGACAAAACCTTAGAAATAAACCAAGTCATTTATAAATGGAGCGATTTTCATCAGTTACTCTCATTTCACAATTGTTCTCCAAACAACTCCTTTCATATAAAAATTCTCTTGGTTAAACCATTTTCAGATGCTTCACTAATACTAATCAAACTTGACAGTGCCCAAGAAAGAGGAGAACCCTCAGATAACAGATCCAAAATAACAAATTTGCAGTCTGTGAGCTCTTCCTATTCCCCTTCCAAACTAAGGATTTTATAATAATGACAATTGTCATTAGTGAGCTACTTAAATTAAGTAGAGCTCCAGAAATTATTAACTCCTACCCTCGCTTTTCAAGATCTCCTTGGAACATGCTCTTGTGGCCTTTAGTTAGAAATGGTTTGGCAACACAAACTGCTGAAATGAGGATGTTACTTGATGGAAAGGGTACCAGAAAAACTTTGCTAGAATCTCAATAGCACAGAATTGCAAAGTGGAATCCTTTGTCCATACTTCTCTATTCATAATTTTTGACAGCACATAATGAAGATATGGTTTCTGAAATACTGTATCGAAACAGTTTTTCCAACCACAAAATAAGTTTGTCATTCACAAGACTGCAACACTCCAAGTAAAAAAGGCTGACTGCCTCCATAAGCACAAATGTGATGGAAATTAATATAATCAGGAATTGCAGAAACATTCCAGGTACATTTACCAGCTCATATCAATAATTCAGAGACCAAATTGATGATTATAATAGGTAAGGCTTTCTCCTTGGGTACTTTTTAGTGACTGATTTACTAGTGGAAACTATGGATTATTCAGTTAGCCTTTCTGTTTTATTACATAACACATATATTGAAGGTTTTCCAGGTACATTTTTCAGCTTTGTGAAAATGAAAAGATACATGGAAATGTGAAGAATTTTAAGAACCAGTAAGGAGGGAAGGTAAGAAAGTGTGCTTTTAACATTTATATGCAATGCTAACAAACTGAGACTTTTGAAACTGTCCTTTGCTGTAATCTTTTACTGCATCGTTGCTCATTTATAAGGAGCCCTTTATCTCTTCCTTGTCCAATTCTATCTGTAGAATCTGTGCGTACATATCTTCAAGCTTCACAATATCATGATCTCAGAACCTTTGCCACATGGATGGCAATGTTAAATAACTAGAACAGCACAGAAGAAAAATTTCCCAAATCTGTGTGCTGTACTCAGAAGACTGGCACAAAGGACAAAAATGGCCTAATAGAAATCACCAACAGGAATCTAAATGCTTTACTATTATTAGAAGAAATCAGTGATATAAAAATATGACTTCATACTATTCTGAAATAAAATTTACAAGTCTGATGTAGCTACAGAAATCAAGGGCATTTCAAATTCTATATCCAATTGCACATATGTAATTGATACATTCAGTCTCACAAGGCGTATTCTGCAGCAATGATTATGCTAAAAGCAGTTGGTTTTCACAAAGAACTGGAATCCATGACTCAACTTACTTCTTCCAGTCCTGTGCATATTTATTTTTTTAAAAATTCCTACCGTGTTTCTCAGCATTATGTCATGTAGCTTAGTAGTCTATCAATTAAAATCTATGATGACTACAAATAGTAAATATAACTTGAGAGAAGATCATACTATGTTGAATGGAAACAATGGTGTATGTTTTCATTTACTCATGTTCATGATTTCACATTGTCAAAATACAATTGCACAAGATGGTTATAGATCATCCCTATTCCAAACAGTCCAGTTGGAAAAAAGGAGAGGCTCACCAATTAACGGTGAACTTTGTAAACAATTTCAGCAGAAGCTTTTATTTTTATCTGCTTTTTTGTTTTGCTACAGAAATACCCTCCTCTTGCAAGATAATTATTTCAAGCCTGAAATTCTCTAATCAGGCCCTGAGGTTTTTCTTGGCAACTAGTAAAATCCTCCTAATTTAGGCAACTGTATTAGAAGTTACAATGAAACCCATAAAACACTTCACATATCAGAAGCCAAAGTTAAAATTAAGATGCAAAAATAATTTAGGAAAGACACCATATATATACTTCTTTGAAAGTTACAGAAGTTTTATGAGACCAAGATGAAAACAGTTATGCAACAAAAATAGAAATGTAATACAAGCAATATCCTCAAATCCTTTAATAAAATATATTGCATAAAATTTGACAAATAACAGTAATAGGCGTCTGTATCATCTCAAAATATCTCAAATGGGCAAATATATGTTGAAACCTCTACTCCTAGTCAGCTGTCAGTCTGTTTTAAATAATACAGTAGACCACCCCTAAAAATGCTATTTTAAGTAGCAATTGAGAAAAAAAATTAGTTGAAAAAAGCCAACCATCTACAAGATGCTCCATGACAGGCCCCACCACTACTACAGTACTCCAGCTGCCAAACACACTAATCTTTACCACATATAAAACAGATTTCCATTGACACTCTTTTGTGCTAATGTTTAATGTTTAGCTATACCAAACCTGAAAGATTTTATTAATACAGAATGTTATCCTGTGCATGACTGGCTTTACTAGTAATAAGCATTGCACTCATGTATTTGTCATTAAATTTGTCATTAAAAAGTAACGTGAAAAAAGTATTTAACATCCCTGTCCCCCATGACCAAATGAGATGTCTCCACAATTTTAACTAATTCTATCTGCTCTCTGTCCTCATCACTGGACTCAAATTCTCAGGAAAGCTACTTTTTCTCTTTTTATGGGACAAGAAACAAAACATTCTTCTGGGATCCATGAGCAGCAGCAGCTGGTTCCTCTTACCCTGGTACCACACAATCTCACTAAGAGCTCATAAGCTCTTCAACCAGATCTGCTAATTTTGCAAAGGCTCTTGAAGGTGTTTTATTATTCTCCTTGAGAGATTCTTTGTCTTGCCTTTCAGATTCACCTTGCTATTTTCACTGTGTGTGCAAAACCCTGCTAGGATCAGGACCTGGTTTCAGGCAAGGCACCATCCCAGCTGAAGCTGTTAAGGTAGGTTCTCTGGATTTTGTCCAGAGCATACATTTACAAACACAAAATTTAACTGAAGTGAAAGATGAGCAAAATACCTCTTATTTTTCTTTGTTCTGGTTATGAAGAATCAATATTATGACCGTGATGAATTCAGTTCACTTTCAAAGGCTCATTTGTGGAATTTTCCAATACATGGGAAAAGCTTCCCTTTCTTTCAACTAAATAATTGATATTATTTCTGACACCAAGATATGCAGGAACAATATGGAAAGAAGGGATTATGAATTGCATTTTATATAAAAATAGGTCTTGAAACTGCAAGGCTCACACACGTGCTTTCACAAAGTCTGATGCAATCTGGACGCAAAGGTTTTCAGTTTTGTCCAGTTTCATTTTAAAAATTTATTCTTAGAGTCCAAATCTCCAAAACTTAAAACATTTGCCTACATAATTTCATTAGCACGTGCACTATTATTGCTGACACCACAGCTATCAGCAGCTATCAGCAATCTCTCTGTCTCTGAACAAAAATTAGTGAACATACAGGATGACTACATATGAAAATTTCCCCACCTGTGTATCCTTGTACTTTTCTTTTAAGTCCATGAGCCGGTGATAAGCTTTAATTGCTTCTGAAAACTCTCCAATGTCTGTACTGGTGAGAAGATAGTTCTCCCATATTTGCCAGTGCTCATAGTTGCACTTGAGAGCTTCTTGGAGGGTTCGAAATGCTTTGATCCTAATCAATAATAAAATAATAATATAAATTATTACAGAAGATTTCTACACTAAAATCAGTTGGCACAGCATCAACAAAAAAACTGCTTATTTTAAAAAATCGTATTTAGGACACAGTGCCATGCAAAAGCTATTGCTTGTAATTTACAATACTGATCACTCCTTAATCTCTCTTGCAAACTATTTTGTATTAGTTCATACACAACAGTACACTCTGTAATTCGAACTAGGTAACTTCTCTTAGCTCTTGTAATTTATTTTTTTTTACAAAAGCGTATCATAATTTTGCCATCTATGTCAATATTTTCCTTTCCAAATTTTTAACTGGAGCCATGAGAAAATCTTACACATACTGCAGTTGTAACACACATTAAAAAATTAAAAATCACTGAATTAATGATAGATGCAGAATGGTATTGACTTATTTAATCACACACACTTTTTAATCACCTTTATTTTAAACATTTGCACATGGCAAACATGCATATCCATTGCACAGAAGCCCATCATTTTCAAACATTTTTATCCTTAGGTCAGCTGAAAGGTTTACTTACACCTTTCTGATCCCTGATGCTGTGCTGCTCAGTACAAATGTGTCAGAATGGCCCCAAACACTACCAGGGTCCTTCTCCAATCTGACCCATCTCATACTGACAGGAGACAGTGTTATGGAATAAAGCTAGACAGCACAATACCTATAAAATCATCATCAAGTTACAAAGCATCTTTAGTTTTTCATATGCATCCACTGCAGTCAACTCTTGACCATTTCCTTAGGGGAGCAGTAATGCCATCCTCAGATAACAACATGCCATCTGAAACGTGTTGGTGAGGTTTGCGAGTTTACTGTTTAAAGCCTTAAACATACTACAAAAAGTTGCAATAAATTTGATACTTTAAAATAACCCTGCTAGAGAACTGGAATGATACCTTTCTTTCTAAGAGACTGAAGTTGGACAGTCACACTCTCAGTTGGACAGTCATGATACGTAAAAAACCACAAAGGAATGGATTCCTTTAAATTAAGACTTGAAATGGAGCTTTCCTAAGCTTCTTTGGTAAGGCATAATGATATATCTCTTTTTAATAAATACCATATAAAGATGGCCTGTTATCAAAATATGCAGTTCACTTGCTCTATGTTGCTTGACTAAGTTGTTAAAAGTGTTTTCTCTAAAGAAAGACAGCCCAAAGAAACTGTTGGTTGAGTTTTAAAAAGAGAGTCCAAGAGAGTATAAACACAAGCCAAGACAATGTAATATCTAAGTAGTTGATCAGGCCATTAGAAGTTTGAAATAGCTTGGTCAGGGAAACATGTAAATAACTACCAATCTAATGCCATGATATTAAGAGTTATCAAATACATAAGAGAGTGGACTGATAGAGCAAAATTATTTAAGAAGAACAGGTCATTTGGCATAGTTAGAGCAGAACAGTCCACATGCAAGATCTTTCCATATCCACTCCCCTTTTCTCTCTCTTCTGATATATTGATAGATGTGATGCTGATGAATAAATGTGCAAAGAGTTGAGTTTTCTCCTGTTAACAATCTCACTAAGGGATTTCAGACCCTGATTTTACTAGATTAAATTAGAAAATAACACAGTCCTGTTCCTTCTGTGGATTTTGCTACAATGGAAGTTGGGATCTGCCACAGCTCTCTGACAGTATTGTTTCTGCAACTGCTCTCCACCATCTGCAGGGTTAGTCTGTATCATCTCCCCTACCTTCCTGAAAATTAATAAGCTATCAGGAGGGCAGATGCCAGTAAGATGGAAATGTAGTTAAGATACCGAAGGGATGGGATGGAAATAGTATTCCACAAATCATCATGCTTGCTATGTAATAAAATCCTCTAGATTCTCAAACAAATCCCCTGTGTATTTAACCAATCACAAAATGATGGATTATCCTTAACCAGTTAAGTGAATTCATACCCAGATAGGAAACAGTAGGCAGTACAAATGCATTATCTGGTCTTGGAAACCAGGAATCTTTCATACAAAGGACAGAGGGCCAGTCCCAGTTTATTCTGAGAAATGTGAGACCTAGATTTCAAAGACCTCCTGGCACACAGAGTAGTTTTTCTGGTAAACCAAAGCATGGAGTCTGCTTTCATCACAATTAATTTTTCTGGAGGAAATTCAGAATACACAAAACTTGTGGAGTCTTAAAAAGCAAACAACCCCAAAAATCAACAAGACCCCTGTCCTTTGGGTGTTAGCAAGTTGCTTGCATACACTTTTCAAAAAAATGTACTTATGCTATATTTGCCTGTTGTGTGAGACTCTGCCAAGCCTTGGCCAAATTCACAATCTATGAGTGAGCCTGAATTAAAAGCCTGTTTGGCGTAAAGCCGGATTTTTTTGAGGGAGTGAAAGAAAGCTGTTAACCTAAATATCTTTCTTTTGTTTTCCTTCTTTTTAAATCCTCACTCCACTTAATTTCTTTTTTCTTCTGGCAGGCTTGAAAAATAAGAATTTATGTATCCCCACACAAATTATTTAAGTGTACTGCTACAGATACTCTCTGTTTTGAGAGAGAGTTAAACTAGCTCACACATAGTCTTGACCTATAAGTGACTACACAAATAATCAAAGAAGTTGCTATTCCACAGCACGTACAGGCCACACTTGGCTATCAACACGTAATACTCACTTAAAATTTACTGGACATTGAGTCCTATCTCACATGATTCTGTAGGAAAAAAGCTCAGTAACATGGCGCCATTTATAACTTTTGCTACCGTATCAAATAGGTTACAAGTTTTGTATGTGCTTAGCATATTAGATCACAAGAATAGATTAAGAATAATAAAATTAAACCAGTAAGCTGAAACGAATCACTCAGTAGTTTCTCAGCCTTGTAGCAGATTAACAGACAGAAAATTATTTTGATTAAAAATACTTTTATGAAACAAGCATAAGCTAGTACACTGAGCATCTGACATTTTGAATTGTGTGGAAAAGAAGGAGCAACGACCACATGAATTGCACATACTCAAGGCACTGCTAAAGACAAAAGGAACTACTGAAAAGTTAAAACAAGCTCTTGCTTTCTATTACTTTTTAGCCTTGTATAGTTATTCCAACACTTCATTTTCTCCTCCCTCCTGCTCCCATTGACATATCTATCTCCTAAGTCCATATTACTTCTCACTTTTCCTATGTATGTTTATAAATTTACACTTTAATGCAAGCTTACTATTCTTTCTCTCTTTTGTTACTTTGCCTCCTGACTATGTAACCAGAGTGATGTCAGATTTCAAGTAAGGTTTTTAAAAATAGTTTATCTTATTCTTTTGTTTCATTCTTTGGTAACAAGTTATAATGTGAAAATTCTTAAATATCAAATTCTTACACGTAAACTTTTATTACATTGCATTGATATAAAAAAATACAAAATAAGAGTGGCAGTCCACTTAGGTCAAAGCTTCTTTTATGAATCATTAGTTTTGAGGGAGAAGAATAAGCCAGCTAGCATGTGTGCAGAACACCATCTCCTTTTGTATAACAAAACCAAACTGCCTGGTTTTCCCTTAAATCTACTAAGGAAAATATCCTATGAAATTACGATAGGTCTCAATATATTGTTTGCTTGAAATGGGCCTATCTTCTTAACTTCATGCTCAAAGTAGTTTTTATTATTCATCTTTATTATGAATATTTTGCACTGGTTGTACTTACTGTATCATAGATACCTCTAACAACAAAAAAGTGTAGAGAGAGGCTGCTACTTGTATAAAGTTACAAAATTATTTCCTCTAAAATAAAATAGTTACCAGTGATCCAGCTTGAGAGAGAGAACTGAAGGGCAAAGAACTGCAAAATATGAGTTAAGCATCTTATAATAATAAAAAAACTCCATGTCAAAAAAAGGGAACTATAGTTATTTGTTTTGGAAACAATGTCTTCTAATTCTTTTGAAGTACTTACTTCTGTTTTAATCTGATATAAGCAGTTGATAAATTGTTCCAGGCCTCAGCATTCTGTAATGATAAAAGGAGAAGTACCAAAAAATTTATTCACTTACATTGTGTTTACTTTATAAAAATACATAAGTGAAACTACTGCCAAACATCATTGATTTTGCTAACCACACATATTGACAGAAACCTTCTACATGGCAGTTAAAATACTGCATTGAAGTATAAATTGAAATACATAAATATTTGACTACATCAGCAAGAATCAGGTATATAAATATCAATTAACTGCCTTGGGGTTGCAATACACTAAGGCAGCTCTTGCCTTCAGTCCCAGCTGTAAACAAGCATGCTCTTGTGGAATCTAGCTGGAATGGCTGGAAAGGTCAGTGCTCCCCCAGCAGCTCATCACTTCTCACTAGCTGGAAGCTACTTCAACTGCACCACTCTGTTACTGGACAAAAGTGACCTGATGTCCCCTAACACACCTCAGGTAAAACCAGCAGAGATGAGCAGAGATGATTCCTGCCCTTTGCCTGACACTGCTGTAAATGTGAAACCCCATCACTGAATTCAGCAAAGTGACAACTAGAAATGATTTGAAGACTAGAGTCTGAGCACTGCAATGAAATGTACTCCATACTGAAGGCTATCCCGAGGCTTAAGGAGCATTTTATTCATGCTGGGAAACCTTTCTGAGATTTAATTCATGAAAATGGTCACTACATTGCTACAGCTGCAGATGTATAAAGACAGGTTTTGCCTCCAACCGAGAGCCAGCCCAGCACCTTTTACTCATAAAAATCCACCGCTTAACCCATTGAGAAGTCAGCTGGCTCATATGAATACAATTAAATACAGACCCTAGAGAGATAAGTGAACCCAGTGTTAATATCTACTTGGAAGTAAATTTACTGCACTGAACAACAACAAAAAAAACAATATATAAAGTAAGAATTCCATTGATGTCTATATGTACATTTTTTCCCCTAAGGAAGTTATTGCGTTTTATAATAAAGAAAAAAAAATACTCTGTCACCTCTCATTGCTTTCTCATTCTTTTCTCCAAGAGAAAAGAATGAGTAACAACAGTTTCTATTGAGTAGATGGCATTAACTCTAAGCAAGCAACAAGCTGACAGTCAGGCCTTCTGGCAAAAGTATTGTCAGTGTATTTCTCAGGTAATTCAGCTGTCACCTTCACTGTCTCAATGCACATTCAAACTACAGTATTGTACACATGCATGCCCTGCATCCTGAAAAAATGGCTGAGCTCCATTCTCCCTGTGCTCCTGAAACATACAGTTACAAATTTATTGTCACATGTAAACTTGACCTTTTTTTTCAGGAGAATTTGATTAGTTAGAGGACTAAATATTTTAATATAATTTTTGTTTTTTCTCTTTTTATCTCTCCTCACAATTTAGTCAGTCCCATTTGTCTGTTTTAGCAATGTGTGCAAGCATAAAGGATTTTTTCAAATATATTTTAACATTCACACACTCATACTTGGACAAAGTTACGTACTGGGTAAGTATTTTTATGATGCCTTATGACAAAAATATATCCTTCATGAAGAAGCTTAATTTATTCAAAGGGCTAAGGTTTAAACAAGTTTTTCATTATTGCTTTGCTTGTTTATAATGAAAACATCCTTGCTGCTTTTAGATAAGCCATCTGAATAGTTTGTTCAAAAGTACATACATCTGGTTCCAATGTGACACAGCGCTGAAATGCTTTGGCAGCACCTTCGTAGCCTTCTAAAGCAATGTATGCACAGCCCAAGGAAAACCATACACCTAGCTGGAGAGAAAACATTAATGGTTACCTACATAAACGGATCCTTCAGCACAAGATAAATAATTTGCCCTGGGAGAACACACAACTCATTTTGATTTTTACCCATCTTCAGCTATGCTAGTATTGTACTGGAAAAAATAGTATCCTGTACGCTGATTACAGAAAAACTTTAGGTTTGAAGTTTTAATGAATATGGATAAACAAAGGTGTTGACTGCATGAAGATCACTTAACCATTTGTGAAGTGCTCTTTAACAGTCCATTTTCATTTACAGAACAAAGTGATAGCTACTTAGAGGTCTGCATATTTTGCTTTCATTTGTGAAAAATCCACATTCACTTTATACTACTACAATTAGGTCAAATGATACACTAGGAAATGTTTTTCAAGATAATCACATTTAACAAAATACATCTCAAATGACCAAACAGGCTCCTTCTCTTGTCAGAACATTGACCTTCTCAAGTTTCTATCACAATGTTTAGAGATAGAAATGTACTTAAATAACACCTTGCACAGAGAACAGAACTTTACCAGTTCAGTAATCTTGCATTTAAAGTCTTTACTTGTTACAACCAAATACCTCTCATCAATAAGGATTCAACCAGGGAGGAGAGCTCAGCACCTCCCTTCTCCATTGCCCCTTCTCAGGGAGCTGTGGAGAGCAATGAGGTCACGTCTCAACTTCTTTTTCTCCAAATTAGACAAGCCTGCTCCACTCAGGATGTTCCTTCCAGTCAGCCCTTTTTCCAGCTTTGTAGACTTCCTTTGGATGCTTTTAGGACCTTCACATATTTCTGAAATTGTGGGGCCCCAAACTGCACACAGTGCTCAAGGTGAGAACTGCAGACCGCAGGGTAATACCTCCTTTTGACCTGCTGGTTGTGCTGTGTTTGATGCATCCCAGGATTCACTGCCCTCTTGGCTGCCAGGGCTCACTGCTGGCTCACACAGAACTGCTGTCCAGTGGTATGATGCATGGGAATGGTACTAAGCTGCACCAGCGGAGGTTTAGTTTGGACATTTAGAAGCATTTCCTTACCTAGAGGGCAGTTAGACACTGGAACAAATCTTCCTAGAGGTGGTTGATGCCTTAAGGCTGTTAAGTGTTTAATAGGCATGTGGTCAATGCCCTTAAAAATGTGCTTTAACTTGGTCAGCCCTGAACTGGTCAGCAGTTGGACCAGGTGATCATTGTAGGTCCCTTCCAATTGAAATAGTCTACTATTCTACTGCGGTTCTACTCTAAATAGTATCACATAATGGCATAAATTACAGCAAAAAACATTTTCATACAGCAAGTTCCTGATTTGCCACATGGTTAATTCTCAAAGAGCTGCAAGCAAACCAGTATTACCTTTTATAAAAGTTTCATAATTCAGAAAATGATTAAGCCCTAAGTACATTAACAGAACATTTTCTGACAGCATTATGCTTTTTAAATGCATGCAGTCAAAACAAAACAGGATCTTTTATAAGGTGTTGCAAAATCAGTCCTACTACTCTACTGCAATAAATTCAGCCATTTCTCCATTCTATATGCCAAGGTTAAAAAAAACCCCAGGTTTTTCTTGGGAAGTTTTTTGGGGAAAGAGGTAGGGCAGAGGAAAATGGAAAAACAGGTTACATTAACTCCATATCACACAACAACACATTACTTCTTGAGGTGTCTGCTTAATTTTTATATTCTCTTGTGTTTTGGGTACTAGTTCTGAAGCAACTAACTCTGATAATTCAGGTTCTCCTTAGGAAATTGTAACAAATATTTAAACACAAAAACATTACCTAAATTTTTTTAAATCAGGGATTTTACAGGGTTGAGGATGACGCTGTTGGTTCATACACAAGCAGCTTTTACCTCTACAGACTAACTGCAAACTGTAGCAAACATTCTTACAGTTCTCTCCACTTCAAACTCATTTTCCTGTCTCTAAAATTCAACTTATATCTGCTTATATCTGACTTAACTGCTATAAAATTTATAGTTATTCTGCTTCAAAGCTTAGATCCCAGAATACAAACAGATGACATTGATCTTTGTCAGACCTGGCACCCGCGGGCAATCTAATCTTCATGACACTGAGAAAAGAAAGGAATAAACCTGACAATAAAGATATCCTTTTGCTTATGAGGGGTGTAAGTGGATGGCCCATTCCTGGAGCATGTGGATAAATAGGCGAAGATAGAATTAGCAACGACATCTGGGCTGGGCAAACGTGAAAACCTTCTTCTCAGCATTGTCAACATGTCACTTTCATGATTCATAAACTCATCAATCAAGGAAGAAATTCCACATGAAGAGAAAACTATGTTTCTCAAATTTCAGAGGGCAATCCTAATAGTAAATAACCACACAGTCAATCTAATTTTTAAGGCTCTCTTGTCCACCAGCACTCCCCACACGGCTGCTACCTCATTAACTCTCCTTATATTCTTTTTAGGTCAGTAACTTCTGGACAGGAAAAGCAGGGGCAGAGACTGGAGTGATCAAGCATGAAATTGAAGGTTAGTTCCAACTTTATAGCTCAGGATACAAGTTAAACAGTGCTTCTGTAGAGCCTGAGAGGAAAAACAGTCATTGCATGTCTTATAAAGCTAATGAGCAACAGTAGCACAGTCTCACTTCTGAACGGTGCAGGTTTCACCACTGGAGAACTGACTGTGCGAGCTCTTTGACCTCTGGAATTGTTTGTCAAGCCTTGCAAGATGCTCACAGTGAAAGTAGAAGAGAAATGTGTCTGTCATTAACAGAAATGTGTCTGTGTACTAGAACAAACAATTCTGTGAGCAGCAGTGCTAATGAACACAAGTTTCAGGTATATTTGAACTGCAAGGCTTTCATGTCTTTGTGGATTGCCCAAAAACTGATAGAGCGACTGCTTATATAGCTTATACACCTCAAAGACCTCAACCACACTTGAGTGGCTGGCTAAAAAATACACAAGATTAAAGGAGGGTTGAGCGAGAATGATTTTATTCATTACATATTTTGGGGAATCACTTGATGCAGTCAAAAAAATCTCTTCCTTCAGAAAGGTTTCTAATAACCACAAAAAATTAGAATTTCTTTGTAACAGGGAGTCTTTGTTTACCTGATAAATTATTCACAATTCTGGGAACAAGTGAAAAATTTAATTAATTATTATTTTCCTTGTGGTAAAGTCCTTGCATTTAGAATCAATTTAGAATCCACTCTGCTTTTGACCCACAAGAAACTCTAGAATAGCAAACAATTCATCTCTGCAGTCACAGAATACAGACAGAATTTAGGAGACAGCTATGTCAATCTGCACTATCTAGCTGCTCAATCTGTTTGTTTGAAACAATTCAACTGAATCTTAAAAAGAGCTTCCTAAGCAACAAGAGGAGGAAATGTTCACTTTCCTATATGGACTGGCCTATTTTTCTTGGATTTCCTTTCATTCTAAACTTCCTTTGGAAAGGACACAAAATAAAAAAGCATTTCAGCAGAATATTTCTCAGTTTTGAGCCCTATAGGCCATCTCCTGAAGCCCTTTATTATCTGGAAGTCCTCTTGATCTAAATAAAATTCCTATCTGAGTAATATATATTTTGCTGGCATTTTTGTTCATTTTACTTTCCATTCTAAAGATGTTTATAAGTTATCTGGAGTTCATCTGAATAAGACTCTGATTTATTGGAATAAAATACGTCAGCGAAATAGAAAAAAAGCTTAATGAAAGTTACTTGAAAGGCTGGAGGCATTTAAAATTTTTTCTAAAGCAAACGTCCAGTTAGTCACATGGAACTTAAAACAGCAGCTTCAGCCGTGCTCTTTGAGGGGCAAAGAACAAAAGAAGGAATATCCTGCTTTTGCATGGACCTAGAAATGGCTATGAGGAGCACAATTTATATACATAAACAACCACAAAGTTTTTTTTAACTTCTGAAGACCTTCCACAGGGTGAACCTTATTGGGATGGGATCTAGTGGCTGAGAAACTGAAACAAGATTACAAAAGCTGTCTGCAGAATAGCTTGCAAAGATCAGCAAGAGAAACCAGCCTCATCAAGAGAACTCTTTCCACTGTGGTTTCAATTTTGATGCATTGTTGTACTAAAAGCTATTGTCATCACAAGCATAACACAGTGTTTCTCAGTGACTCCAGAATAAGTCAGACCAGAACACTCAAAAAACATTTCTGTGAAATACAGAGATGAGAATTCATAACTCAAAGCCAGAGCAAACTCAGAGAGGGTGAAGGGAAACTTTCATTAAAATCTGCATTCCTCTTGTAACTGTTTTGCTTTGTAACTTGTTCATAATTTATTTCATGGTAATTATTAATTTCCAATGGCTTCATCTCTCTGAAATTTCTTTGAAAGAGCTCTACAGGCAAAGATTTACCTGCATGCAAAAGGATGTCTTCATTTCATACTACCATTTTAAGCCAGTCTTCCAAGTACATGGTGAAAATTTTGCTAAGAATAGTGATAAACTCTTATTTTGGTAACTGCCCAGAACTGTCTTTTAAAGAAGTATCATCATGCAAAACTGAATGTACAAACTAAAACCAAAGCCGTATATGCATAATTTCCCAACCTGCATAGGGTTGATCTGCACTGAACGTTCAAAGCACTCCACACACTCCCTGAATTCCCGGTTGCGGAGGTGCAGGAGGCCTTTGGAGCGCTGGGCGCGGGCGCTGCGGTGCCTGGAAAGCTCCCAGGCCTTGTCGTAATACTGGTGGTCTTTAAGAACATCACCAAGCAAACAATACAATCCTGGTGTTTCCTTCTTCTCCAACTCCCGCCTGAGTATTTCTTCTGCCTGTTAAAGAGAAATCAACACATAATGAGACCATTTATTTTCAGTTAATTACCTACCTGAACAAATACTGCTTTAGCACCTTGCAATCATCAGCTGGAGATTAAGAAGTAGGGCTAGTGAGGAAATGGTACCTTCATCCAACACAGCACCAAAGAAAAAGATCTGGTTCCAAAGTGACGTTCAAAAAATATTTCAACATAATATGGTGGCTTTTGGTTTAACACACCAAGGGAAATTAAACCATATAAACAAGAAAGAGCTTACTCTTTTCTTTACATCTTAGGCATGCATTCTGTCCCAAGAACAAATATCAGTCCTGGACATCAAACCTACACCTAATTCACAGCAATGAAGTATCTGCAATTCTAGAAGTTTATCATTTTTTTACATGTCCTAGTAAGTACTCCTGCAATGACTCTCCTTCCCTTTTCTCTAATTGCTCTTTTCTAAAAAAAATTATTTCCATTCTATTGTGTCTCACATTGACTTTCATACTGTCAGTTGCGGAAATGCCATGCTTTTATGTAAGATGCAGAAATTGTAAATTTATCTAAATGTTTGAAATAAAATATATTTGAAATATATACAGCTTTATGAAAAAGAAGACACAGGCTGTGTCTTCCAGACGTCTGTTATGGGCTGTAAGAAAATTTCAAAAGCTATTTTTCTCAGGGCCACTAACCTTTGCTTTAACAATAAAACTATTGTTTCACTTTTAAACAAGAGATAGTCTGCTTTCTGTGGCTTTTTGAGAAGATAAATACACTGGACAAATGATCAGTTGTTCAGACAGAACTGTTACCTCAGTCTCCCACTGCAAAAACGTAACATACACAATTCAGATCACTGTAATTTTTCCTCTTAGAAAAGATCTACTTGAACCATCTAAACCAAGAAAGATCCAACACTGCCTGCCACAGAATTAAAGTTCAACATTGTAACTCCAGTCATTTTTCTATCATAGCTCCTTTACCTAAAAGGAAACCTGATATCATCTCTGCATCTAAATTATTACTGCTTTTCTTGCATAAGAATTGCTTTCTTTGACCTTCAGATGATCTTTAGAGAAGCAAAGTTTTTTACTCCAATCAGTAAAATTCATCAAACCTATGTGAAAATCATCTTTAAAAATGCTTGGTTTACCTTGTTTTGAAATATTTAATGCATAGCAATTTTAGCATCTCATTCTTACTATTATTTTTGTAAAGCAACAGTAAAATCTACAAATATTTGAGGAGCACAAGTGTGAAGAAGAGTTTAGATTTCTAGAAGAATATTAAAATTAGCAAAAATAGAATCCCATTAAGAAGAAAATTGGTGGCAAATTATTAGGAAAATAACTTCATGCCAAGTGTTTTTAAGTGCCTGTGAAGCAGTTCTCTAAAAAAAGCCAAAGAAACCATTTTTTAACATTTAGAATTAGCCCAGCCAAAGCAGTAGAAAAATCTTGCCTAACTAGAAGACTGTACTTACAGAATCCTCGAGCGGTTTAGTTTGGAAGGGAATTTCAGTATCATCTAATTCCAGCCCCATTGCCACGAGCAGGGACACTTTCCATGAGACCAGGTTAGTCAAAGCCCCATTCAGCCTGGCTTCCAGGGATTTGGTTAAAGTGCAGTTTACTTACTCTTAACTACCTCCATTAGTTGCTATAACATATTAATAACAGGTATTACATAAGAATTTTCTCTTTTAGAGTAGAGAGGGCTGACTTTTTGCAGTAACCACATTAGACACCAAAAGATAAGGTGGGGTTTTTTTTCCCATTCACACTAAGAAACAAGACTGAAATGTTGCTGTATAAGGAGATACGAGGTGAAAAGTGCACTGCAAGATGCATCACCACCACTTCCTCTGCAGGGCACTCCCCAGCTCAGATTGCTATCATGTGGCAAAGCCTAGACTGGAAAGACAACGACTCACTAATGGTGTTTCACATTTAAGAGCATAAAAACATCATGTTCTGGTCTAAGCTTACAAGAATTCATTGCCAACATAAATACTTCAGCACATAGATAAAACAGAGAATTAAATAAGCAGAAGTCTGACTTTTTCTTCCTCTGATTAGCTATCTGATCACCTCTGTGGCATGTTGCAAACATTTTTATTACTTAAATCTTTAAAGACTAGTACAAAGATCAAACTAAAAGAAAACCCCTGTGTTATCAAAATATTTGCCTTCTACAAAACCAGATTAAAACTCTAAAACTGGATTTCTCATTTTGCCTAGGATTTTGTGGGGGTGGAAAAAAGAAAGAAAGAGAAAAATCCTTTCTCCTAACTTTGTGGTAAAGTCTTTTCAAAAAATCTCATTTAATCTTTGCTAAGAGCCCTGCTTCTGCAAAAACAAATCTTTCCTTAATAACAAATATTTTTAAAAATGTATCACAGTGCATGTAATATAAGTAAAAGAAATACAGCCACTAGAGATTTATTCTTACTCATTAAAGGGATAGTAATTATTAATAAGCATGTTTATAACTAAAAGTTATAACTAAATTCAGAAAGATATGATATAAAAATTATCAATTAAAATATAACTTTTTAAAAAAAAGAAGCTGTATAGTCCTTACTGACTGAATCAGGTGCATTTATAACAACAGTGGTTTTTCACAGCACAGTCTGCACCAGAGTGGATGGAATTCAATACTAATCTCAAAAGTCAAGTGATTTAAACACAAGAAAGATTTAGGCTCTTATCTTGTCTTTTAAACTACTATGAGTGGTATGGGAATTAGGCAACACTTCACAAAAATGTCCAATCAGTAAAGAGGGGCCTAGTTTAAACAAGAGGCGGTGCCTTTTCATTACTCACTATGCAGACTCCTGCACACCAAGTTCATGATTCATCCTGCATCTGGCTTCCCAACCCTAAACTTCCACTTGCCATCCCATTCATGTGTTCTCATATTTTAATTTTACATATTTCCTGAAAGACCCTATTAGCCTCACTTTTCACTGATCTAGCAGTTCTACTATTTTACAAGTAATTCCTTTGCTTGTTCAAAGTATTTCCTAAAAAGTAATTTTTCTGCTTGCACATAATTTGCTTGGCTAACAGAGAAGTAGCATGAAGAAGCAGAAGAGAGGAGCATGGAAAAAGGCAGTGAGAGAAAAGGAAAGCTCTCTGGTTTTCATTTCATCTTCCCTGTAATTTCATGTGAGACCCTGGGCGACACATTGCCTCCTCTTTCCTAGCTTTGTAACGACATATAGGAACGCTTACCTGCCTCCTGAGACTGTTACTATATATAGTGGAAATTAATCAAGTTCTTGAATGAGCTCATGCACTAATCAGTGTAGTACTGCTTCACATCTGGGAAGCCAGACCTGACTTTAAAGCTGGGCTTTTGAGATCTTGCCATAATTGTGTTTCCTCACTCAAATGCTTTGAGGTATCTGTGTCATGCGAGACACGAAAAATAACCCTGTAGAACATGGTTTGCTGGGATATGTTGGTCTAAAACCAGACTCTGTATCATGCTGTATACTCTCATGAGATGATGGAATGGAGATAGGGCTGAAAACAGGCTGTTGTAAGATGCAATATCCATCTGATGTCAACTGGCAGATCTCACTAACCTTATCAAAGGTCAGCAGCTACCATGTTACAGAGCTTTTGCAAGGGAGAAGGCCTTAATTCAAGCGAGAGAACTGAAAAGTCGAATCTCTGGTTCACCCTTTCTTTTTCTTTTAACAGTGAAATAGTACCATTGTTAGGTGGAAGAGACCTCTTACACCTCAGACAGAGCTGTCCAATGTTAATAATACTCTTGAGACCTCTGGGTACTTCTCACAGTTAAAAGAAGGGAGATGAGCACTTGTCAACACCAGTTCTCACTACACACAGAGATGTCTCCTTTTGCAACAAGTCTGTTAAAGGGATACAATGAGTAAAACACTTCAGTGAGAAAGCCACAGCAACTATCAATATACTGCGCATTCAGGTTTTATAATAGCTTTTTCTCCTTGTTCTGAGCCATTTAGCTCATTGCTTGGCACTCTATTACTTTCCTGTTGACTTATGTAATAATATTATTTCCTACTACTTTCGTTCAGGCTATAAAACAAATTAATATAGAGCCATATCTAGTAACAGTAACAAATCCTCAACAAAGTTTGCTAAATATTGGTGACATCTTACTCTGCAAAATTTGTACTGCTACATGGCCCTGTTATAACCAAATGAATTATGTATTTTCTAACAGCACAATGTGGAGCTTCACATGGCCTTATCTACATGCTCTGTTTCTTTATCAGCAGATAATTCCAAAACAGGAGGAAACTTACTTTCATGTGTAAGTACTCATCACATTGGTATTGATGATATTTAGCAGTTTTATTAGATTTTTCAGGATTTAAATTCAGGTTTTCTATATAAAAGCATATGTGAATGGAAAACACTCAGAAGTTTATTAAAAAGATTTTGTTCTTTTGCACAGATATATGCTAAGCTCATTAATGATTTGAACATCTAGTGGCCAACATACTACTCCAGTAGATTTTTGTTCATTTCTACAAAAATAACTACCAGCTTAAAACATCAAAACACTTTTGGTAAATATGAGCAGTTCACACTCCAAACACTTTGCAATAAAGAGCACAGATATTCATTCCCCTTGGTGCACAGCTACATGTTTCTAATTTTCTGTCTTTTTTGGTCCAAAACTAGCTTTCTTCCAGCAATTCTGTTATTTCATACTTACACAGCATTTTCTCTTTTTCAAAGCACAGCACAATCCCTCATTCTGAAAGCATTTCTAAGCAGTTTCCTGTGTCAGATATCCTGTCCTATTCTCTGAGTGCCATTTTCATAACTCCCTAAGGGCAGTTTGTGAACGTAACTAGGACAGAATGCATTTCCAGGAAATGGAAAATACTGACCTCTATTTCTACACTGTACTGAGAAGATTGTGATATTAGCATGCTACCCCCAAGGCATGCATAATGTGGCACAGAATTTGCCAGCAAGACATATCTGTCAGTTTATAATGAACAAAATCTAGGCTTTGGTGCATGACTATTAGAAAAAAACATGTAAGTATAAGGCATTCTGCTTTTTTTCTTTTAATTGAAATATATATCTCTAGTAAGCTTAAATTATGTTACAGCATAGTCTTCGTGCTTGTGGTACCGTAAAGGCACATGTACATCCACACATTCAATGCTACCATACACCAAACAGAGGGAAAGGAAGGGAAAAAAAAGAAAAACCCCTATTTTTGTCTGAAATTGGGTATTTCTGAATGTCTATATAAATTCTGAAAACACTGCTTGATAGTATAACTTCCTGCCACAGCCTGTGTGAGAGTTGGCACCAGAAAGAGAGCACAGTTAAAGTTACATACAAGTAGGCATTGCTTCCAGGTAGGACTTTCTAAAATCTTCCTACCATTGCTCTAATAGTAAAAGCAAAATAATCAACAATAGGAAGGCTATTAATATAGCCTGTCACCAGCAATTTTAAAGAGTTATGTCACTGATATGCAGAGTTAGGTGATGGCTTTTAATTGTTTTTGGAACTGATCACACACAGTGGTAGCAATGCTAAAGAAATGATGGAAGAGTTCAGGAAAACATCAACACAGACTTAACAAGAAGTCTTTTAATCTTACATCACTTCTTGTCTCAAGTGTTTGATTCTGTAATTTGAATATGTTAACATTAGGCAATTACATACATCAAACACTGATTAACACTCTATTTAAAGTGTTTTTAAAAACTACAGCTAATAGTTTGAAATCAAGTGGGAAAGAAAATTAATATCCCCTCCAGACAAAGTTTCAAGACTCCATTATGAATGACTGCTACAGCTTTCCTGAAATGCCCATACTACTGTTTATCCATAGTAGTTAACTCAATTATCCTTGAATATTTTCAAGGATCACTATCACAATCTTCTTTGCATCTCAAGTTGCTTCTTATTTACCAACTTCTATTTCATGTGGCTATTACTCCAAGTCAATTCTTTTAGCATTCACAGGTTATGACAAGCTCTTATGTGCTGATTTTTCCTAAACAGAATTTCCTGCAGAAACAAGTGTCATTAGTGATTTGCCAGCCAAAGCCAGACAGTCCTTCACCTTTCAAATGCCATTTCAAGATGGGATCTCAGCTACATGAAACATTTTTCTTACCTTTCCATGTTGTCCTGCTCTTTCATAGCAGATTACTGCATCTTCCCACATTTCCAGCTCCTCGAATATTTGTAAGGCAGAGCTGGTGCATCCCAGCTCAAAGAGTAAGTTTGCAAGCTGGCGCTGGAAAGATAAGAAATTCCAGGTAACTGAAAGTAGCAAATAATGCCTACAATTTAAAAAGATGTTAGAGGCATTTCTGACATCAACAAGAAGCAGACAGATAATACAGAATTATTCTCCTGAAACTTCAGGTCGGAGCCTCAAACAGTGTATATACCTCAAAAACCCCCCATCAACTGAATAAAAATTGTTGTGCTTTGAACAATTTAACAATATAATGCAAAAATAGAAATGGACATGGCAAGAATGAATTGACAGAGATGAACTTCCAGCCTTTAAATGAGGGCCACGTGGCTGGAGAACATCTGCAGCAGGATGTTGGGAATGCTGACTGGGAAACAGAGGCCAAAGAAGGGAATTAAAGCCCCTTCTAGCAATGCTTTGTCACAGTAATCTGCACCTGAGGAGAAACAAAGATGGAGAGAAAGGCTCTGATACAATTCTGTCCAGTAGCTGTGAGAAATCACTGTCCCAAACAGCCACTGCCAAAGGGTGTTGGTTTTTACACAAACCAACATTGAATTTGAGTTTAGGTTCAACTCCCTAGTTGAGTTTTCCTCACAGTTCAGTCAGCCTCTTTGTTATTTCAAATTCAGCTATTATTTCAGTGTAGTAATGAAAATAAATGAGTAATGTCTTCAATTCAAAAACAAACATGGCATGTTTTCATGACTTTGAAAAGTCATCTTTGGTCTTTATTTTTTAAGAGAAGATGAACCTTTGAAGTAAGGGTAACATGCACTATGTGTGACAGATAGACAAATAGGTTTGAAAAATAAATGGGAGCATTCTGTGTATGGACAGCTACTTATGCCCCACACAGTTAACCTCTGCGGTAGCCTTGGTGATCCTGAATGGACTCCATGAAATTCATATGTTATGAACCTATCTTTATTGGCTTGGGTTCAGTATCTGTTGCAAATCCAAGGAGTTACTAGAGCGGAGCAGACTAGTAGTAAAAAAAAATTAACACCTGGCTACAATTCTTTGATCTAAATATGTAACAAACTCTGAAAACCTCTTTGTTAGCTTGATATTAATCACTTAGGAAAAAAGTTTTGTCATTGTCTAAAACTAAATCTCATTAATGTTTAATTAAATTTGCTCAGTTATATTTGGTAAAATTTATATATGCAATGTGTCTTCATTACTATGACTAGAAGATCGAGTCATCTTTCATTATAAATCCTTATTATAGCATTTCTATCTTTGGCTTAGAAAACTGGCTTGGATTGAAAATGCCACTCTGACAACTGGAAATGAAAACCATATTTGATGGTTATATTGCAAGTGCCTGTTGAAAGGTTATGTAGCAAATCTTGAGAATGCTCGGAGGAGATATGACTGGTTAAAAAAACATTTCTAATCTCACAAGCAGCGAGATTAGAAATCAAAAAGGAATAAAACACCATTAAAAGTAAACTAACATGAATACCTTTGGAGGTATGCAATGTTAACAATTTTCTTGAGTTTGTTAAATGCAGCATCATCAGATAAGACTTAAGTGTGTAGATTTCTGTTCTAGGAAATGAAAATGAAGAGTGTAGTTATGCGTATAAAAAATTCTGTCAGTACTAGTAGAAGAGGGGACTATCTCAAAAGAAAAGCTTTCTCAGCTCAAGTTCTTCAGTGTACTATTGACTTCCAACCTGTCTGATTTCACCATGATAACTTCCCAAAGTGAACTTTAAAAGACAAGAAAGATGCAGTAACAGCAGCATAAATAAACCAGTAATAAAAGGTAAGACAGCGGCAAGTTTATTTTAATAGGAAATATGTTTGAAGTTTGCAAGTTTTAGTCTACTTTGCACTGGAGGAAAAAGGAAAGTAAACAAGAATTGCACTAAAAATCAATTACTCCTGTGCATGTCAGAGGAAGACATCTGAAAGCAGAGCACTTTAGTACTTGACTTCTCTCCAGAAACACTTGGTGTATGTTCAGTTATGCCTTTATTTCTACAGGGTTTCAACTCAAAGTCGCATCACACTCACTTGACTTTGGTGTGATGCCACAACAAAAATAACCACTACTGACTTAAGTAAAGATTGAAATGGGATTGTTTCATACCTGTATGGCCCAATGTGGAGGCACCTGACAACAGTAGAAAATCTTCATGCGTTCAGACACCGATGTATCTGTATTTTCAAACTGGTCTGCAAGTGCCTGTAAATGCAAAGTATATCCTGATTTAGAATTTACTCAGACTTAATCAACCTAAACCGCTCATAAATTCAAAGTATTCAGAATTCTAGGCATTTTTTATATACTGGAGAAATAATAATCTATAATCAATACCAGGAGTAAGAATCAAATTTACAATCCCAAGTAAACACTAGCAGAGTCAAACTGCATCAACTATTGTAGTGACTCTGCCTAATGCATTTCAGTCCTTAAGCTAGTTTTCCCCTAAGACAGAATTGATGTGCTTTAGGCATGACATTTCTTGTTTAAAGAAGAAAGACAAACATATTAAAGTGGACCATGGTTTTGGAAACAGTTCTAATACAGAATAAATTATTGTGACTTGGCATACAATTAAATTCGGGCTATTTTCTTTCTTTTGGTGGAGCTTCGGATTGTTGAAATATTTTCTTCTGAAGCCCTTGGACAGAGAATGGCAATTTTCACAGAGGAAAACTGCATCACTATTTTTTTCTCTGAAAATTCACTATGAAGTTATTTAAATCAAAATTCAATAGTAAAAAACCCCACAATCTTAAAGGAGGCTATAGCCAGAAAGGTGATTAGAAATTTTAAGGTAAGGGAGAAACTCTCTTCAAATGCCAGTCACCATCAAGTAGCAAATTCAAGGACAGTGTATAAATAAGGGAATATTAAGTTACTTGTGTTCACATGATTCACCTATCAAAGTCTCTTTAATAACTCAAAGACTTACACATGGCGCTACACAGGTCAGAATTTTGCCAGCTTTCTGAAAATTAATGCAAAGATTCCCAAGCAAAAGGAAAAAAAATATAGGATCACTTCTTTCTCTCTCTTTCTAAATCCAACTGTTGATATCAATAATGCAACTGACAGCTGCATAAAATCAATTCTGTGATTCAAAGTGCTAAGCATCTTGTAACTGTTATTGATGTTAATGGGATTTACTAAATGGCTTCATTATTTTAATAAGAAAAGAAATCACAACATGCAGCAACTATTTAGGCTCTAAATTGATGCTTAACCTCCTAATTTTAAATACTAATATCTCACATATTTCATCTTATTCACATTCTTTTTCATAAAATTATCTCCAGAGGCCTGTTCCTACAGATTATCCAGAAACCTATGCCAAGCAAATGGCTGAGCTGTATTTGCCATAAGAAAAATGACACACTAATAAAATTGCATTCTTTTACACAGTTTCAGGCAAACCAAAAGAGTTACATTAAAATTAAACTTTTAAAGTAATATTATTTAATTTTAGAAGTTATTTGAATACAGTCTATATAATACATTACATTTCTCTGTTTTAGTTCTGCTGAAATGTTCTAATGCAATGCAGAAGCACATTTTTTTATACTCCATTGCAACAAAAATTAAACCAAAAAATTGTCCAATTCCTTGGGTATCCATTTTATGAGACCAAACAATGTAGTAAAATACTGTTGAAAAATTTAAAACTAACAATTGTTCTAGGCCTTAGAAAAGCAGGAAACTCCTAAATATGTCCTGCAAAATAACTTTTTTGAGGAGTACAGGAAATGAAAGGCAAGAAATATTCTAAGCGAATCAAAATAGTTTTGGGTTTTTTTTAATTTTTTGTCTTCCCCTTTTCTAATTTCTATCGTTCCAACAGAAAAACAAATACAAAAGAAATTCAAAGAAAAATATTTTTTCAGACAAATGTATTTTATTTTAAAATGTGTGGCCATATCTTTCTACACTTCTCAAGCAGAAAAACCAAATGTAAGTGATGTGTTAGAGGAGAATATAATTGTTAACAAGCAGAGTTCTTTCCCTTCCCAAAACCAGTACTGTACTCCATTTGGAGTTCTAACAAAACTGAAAATAAAGGTAGAACCTCTGAATATTATACATTCTTTAGGAAGAGTAAAGAGCAATGAATTTAGAAGTCCTAAAAATCTGTGGTTAATGCACTCTTTAATACATTGAAAAAATAAGCTTTGACAGTTCTGCCTACTATTGAAGTATAGAAAGTAAGTTACTCAAATTTTGAATTCTGTGTTTCTGAATAATGGTTGAAGAAATAAAATTTGGGCTGTATAATGGCAAGAAAATGAGAATTCTACTATAATTGCACAGCTAATATCTAACAGATATGACAGCATAGAAAAATAAATCAATAAATTCAACAAGTGAGCATTATCAAGTGAGCAGAATTTTCTTTAATAACCTTCAACATAAATACACTGTAATAAAAAAGTATGTAAATACAGAATACTTGCAACACAGTCAGACATAAGATCTTGTGACTTAGTTTAACTTGAGACTCAGATTCCTGCCTTGCAAATTTTTACATAGAAATAGAGCAGAAACCAATTAAAATTCACAATTCTAAACTATATGAGTTCTTCCAGAGGCAACATTTAAAAACGTTAACAGGTTACTCTCCCACCATGTAACACACCCTCTTCCTAAGGCTTAAACTGTCACAGCAATGAGTTCTAAAGTCAAAAAACACAATACAGAGACGCATTAATCCAGTCTGGACTCAACAAAACCAGATAGTTTTGATGAAATTTTATATCATGAGCAAAGACTACACCATTGCCACATGAAAGCAGGAAAAGACAGCTCTAGAAACTACAATGTGTTTTCCCCACCTCACACTCCAATGCCTGCTCTGAGATGAAGCAGTACAACAGGCAGCCTGTTTGGGATAAGCATACCATGCTAATTTGAAATGATTACAGTAGGGCTCTTATTACTTATCAGCCTCAGTCTAATCACTTTTCCAATCAATGTCAGCTGGTAATTATCCACAACCGTATATGAAGCTTGTAAAGGACTTCCCCACCTTGGACATAGGAAAATCACATTCATTCCCATTGTATATTCTTGCTTTACTTGTATGTTCAAAGTATGTGTAACACCACTAAGGTCTTCAAGATAAAATATCAGCTTTGATCTTTGAGCCTGACCAAATTTCAATCTCTTCATCCACTCCACGTTTTACCATCCTTATCTTCAGCAGCTGAGTTAGAACTTTTTTTTTTCTTTTTAGCCAGACCTTATCTCTGTGCTTAATCTCTGGAAATACTGTTACACCCTTACAGTGTCTGAGTTGTCATTTTTCCACAGCATTATGCTGTTTGATTTCTCAGCCTATTAAAGTACAGTTTTAAAATCTGTTATTCATCAAACTGGTCTGAAATCCCTCCCCCAGAGGGATGTTCCTTTAGTTAAAATATAATCTTTAGACTGCTTTTTGCATCTAAGGTAAAAAAATGGCAATTTCACATGTTTCTTTCTATTCTTAATCTCTCTATTCCAGATTAAATAGTTTACTTGCTTTTAAAGATGCCCTTTACATGTAATACTAACTATATGTAAACATTTTTTCCCATCCATTTCACCTGAAGGATGTCCTGATGCAAGCTTACTTAGGGGAAAAATCCCCCCACAGCCAAACAAAAAAGCCCCAAATTCCTATCTTTTGAAAAGAGCATGATATTTAATACTTGTCAAAAACTTACTGGAAACAGCATAACACCTTGCTTGTGCAGCAACTACCTAATTCCATCTGGATCTCCCATCTCAAAAACTGAAGATACAACTACTCCTATCCAAATTCAACATTGCTGGCCCAAATAAAACCTCCATTTTATCCATGCTATTTCACCTCACTTCTTCACAAGTTTTCACATCAGTAACACACAGTGTGACTGCACCAATTTTTCCTTTCCCTATATTTTCCAACAAGAGCATTTTCCAGTTTTAGTGTTCCAGTCACAATTGTTCCACCCTATTTCCTTTCCCCATGCAACAGTTTGCTTCACAGTGTTAATCATCACAGCCTGTTTATTCTGTTTTCCTGCTTTGTCATACTGCTAACCAGGCATCCAGCTGTTTTCCACCAACCACGCCCTATTTAAAAACGCTAGTCTTTACCATGTTATTACCTGACCATTTACCAGTACTGCTATCTCCACCCTTCTTTTATTTCCTCATACCCCTTGATTTATCCTGGTACCCTTGATATTCCTCTTTATTTATGATTTTATAAACAGAAAGATTAGGTAAGTTTTTTCTAGACTTCTGCTTCTCAGTCTAGAAATCTTGTCAGGCTGCCAGAATCAATCCCTAGTTAATACCTTTGGGATTCCAGTGATGACGGTCCACCCATGAAGTCCTCTCTACACGAATGCTCACACCAGCCATAAACCACTGTGTTAATCCATCACCTAATCCCAGCTGACACGGTGTGTCTGGCATTATCTTCTCCTGCTTTTACCCTTCTCTAGCACGTCAAAACTGTCTGCTTCTCAAATGTTTTTACCATATTTGACACCGATTTAGCTTGATTAGATTAATGGAAAGTGCCTTTCAGTCTTTTCTAACACAGTAACTCCAAACACACTTTTCATTACATTCTTGTAATTCTAGGGTTTTTTTTCTTCAATTTCTCCCAAGCCTGAAGACTCCTGAAAATCTCACAAATCACCTTGACCTTTCCATGCTCTGCCTATAAAACCACTTCCATTTTCCTTGTGCTTCTTCCATTTCTGTACATTACCTCTGGATGACTTATAAGCAGCAAGCTGGTGTCACAACACTCCTGCTCCTGTATTCTAGCTGTTCCCATAGCCACTTATACAATTTATACACCTATTAAAGTATCAAAGTATAGATGCCAGCTGTGGGACTGCTTGGTGGGTCATGGCTTTCTGTTAGGCACAGAAACACCTGAGGGCACAAAGACATAGTTGAAATCGTTCAGCTGCTTGGAAGAAAGGTGTCTGGAGACAAAGGGGGAAAGAGGTAAAAATACATTTGTAAGGAAAACAAACCTACTATCTCACCCGTACTATGATTCCTAAGAACTTAGCAGGTGTACAGCTCAAACTAAACTGAGCTCACCTATGTTATCTATGCAAAAACAAAGTAGAGGAAAGCTTTGTAAAAATAACAGCAACTACATGTGTAACTCTGGTTCTAGAATTACATAGTTCTTATTTTATTCATAAGCTTACTTCAAAAATTATGAATGAATAGGAAAATTTACCATCAAAAAGCTCCTTTGATTTTCTACCACAGAAGTCAGTGTCACAGACAGTTTCTACTGCTTAGTATTTACAAAACAAAAAGCGGGCATTTTTTAAGCTTATGGAACATTAAGTTCTTGAGTAATACGTACAGACTTCTGTAAAACTTTCAAAGATTCATTGATAAACTAATTCAAATTTTCCCACTATTTAAGACTTAATTCTAAATGCTTTAGAATGTTTTTTTTTGAGGCAGTGATATTAAAATACTTGTTTAATAGGAAAATCTACATAATTCTTGAAGTTTCAAAACATTAATCTGCTTTATTAATTTTCAAGTTGTCTTCTGCCAAGTTACATTTTCTATCAATAAAGTCTGAAAAATGCTGCAGAAGAAAGAACTACAGTCCATGTTAATTTGGGATGTATTACAACAGTAACTGTTGCAACCTTGTTCCACAACTGTATAAAATAATACATAAACACAGAAAAGTAGTAACAAAACCTTCATTCTTCCTGAAGAACATATACATAATCAGTGTCTAAAATTCAGAAACTGTATGCCTATTAGAAAACAAGTGACAAATAGAGATAATTAAATATGCAGATTTTTCTACATTTCTTTCCTCTGAAATATGTATTAGGCATTCCAATCTTTTCTAGTACTATAACTATTTTAGTACCTTGTGGATATGTAATTAGATCTTGAGTTACACTCCTTTAATAATCTTACTTTAAAAAAAGCATTAAACCCCACATTTACATTTCAAACAACACGCTTACTTCAACAGCTCTGTGTCAACCCAAGAGTACCTGAAACCAAGACCACCAGGACAAACTGAGACATGTGCAGACTTCTAAAATCCAATGGTCAAAAGTAAACTTCCAATGAAGAAATGCCAGAAATGATAAAACTATTAAACATTTTCATATAACAATGCAGTAAAGTTTTGCTTAATGGGTGATAGCGATTTCCGGCCTGGTCCAAACTTCATGACAGATATTATGACAAAATAGTGATTACTTGATTGATTGCCAATTTTATCACTAGAGGAATAGATTCAAAACCAGTTCATTGGGTCACATTACATTCAACCATTATTCAAAACAGCATTTTGACAGTTCAGACAGAACTTCATTGCTTGGAAACGAAAATGACTTTAAGAAAATAACAAGCTATCCTTTTAAAAGCTCACAGAGCTCACAATTATATGTTTCTGTTAAACAACGAAACCATCTCTGAATAGTTAAGAACTAAGGCGTCAAAACACACAGAAAAAACCATTAAGCAAGGATGCATTGCAACATCAAGAAGAATCCTTCCACTCATTTATCTGATTTTCAAAGTGGAATTATGACAGTAAATACTTGAGGAAAATTTATTACAATGATCACTATTACAAATTGTAATCTGTAATTCATAGAAGCTTAAACAGACCATTTCTTACACTGTGCAAAGCTGCCAAGCTGAAGACCACCACTTACTGGAGATTTTACATTATTCATATTCTCAGGAGGATAAAAACATTCTGTGAGAACTCTGCAGAAGTTAAATGCTTAAAAGCACAAAAATATTGCCTCTTTTTTACACCTCATTAAAATACAAGTCTTAGTTTCATTAAAATCTTGTCGCCTTGAAGGCTTGTGTTTTTGCTCATTTTGCAAATTCATCCTCTCAGTCACTTTTCCAACCAAATTATTGCTTGTTAGGATTGACCTCAATTGGTGTGTTTATTTAAACCAACTAGGACTGTGTATCACACTGCTCCCCAGGAACTAAAAACTGGCTTACAATTTATGAAAACTAACTTTACCATGTTGTATAGCACTGACTGCCTACTTTGCATTGCGAATAAAAGTCTATAAGGTGTTTGGAACACAGAAACTGACAAGATTTCAGAATGCTTCACAGGGAAAAACTACTAACAAGATAATGCAACTTGAAACAAAACTAAGTCAAACATTCAAGTAGAAGACTTTAGGATGCACATTTTCAAACCTCAGTCTGTTTGCATTGAAAGCAGTGTTTTACCTACTTTGTTCAATGCTTGGGTAAAAACTTCTTGATAGTATGTAGTCACTACACTGACAGAAAACACAATGTTCACTGACCCAGGTTACTCCTGGATCCACGAATGGAAAATGGATCCAGTTTCTAGCAACTTTCCACGCAGAAGGAAAAAACGCTGATTTCCTAAAACTGAAATGAAAACAAAAATTTTTCTATGCATATTCTCTCAAATTACAGTAATCCCTTGTTAAACAGAAGACTAATCCCCAACTAATACTTTGCTTATTTTTCCCTCCCACCATAGAGTCAATGGAGAAATCTCTCTGATCTCTAAAAACAGGAACTGTTGGAACTGGATTCAGCACTATCCACCCCATAGCAATGTTCTAGTAGCTGACTTTGATGAATTCTTCATTTAAGATGCTTTAGTTCTTAAGGCTAGAAGTAGCAATGGTACCGAGTACGCATAAGGAACATGGATTCTTCTCTGCTATCCCTTTTTTCTTCTCCCCACTAAACAGTTAAAGAAACTTCTTGGCACCAACAATTCCTCACCAAATACTGAAAAACCTAAAGTTTCTAGGCTGAGAGGACTGCTAATAGAGGCTTTTTCAGGACAGCTTTCTCTGTGGCATCTGCACACAGGTTTGATTTCACTGTCAGCACTTAACTTGAACCTGAGAATAATGCAGTCTCTCCAAGACAGATTACAACTAGATAATTTCCTAACATGGTTCAAGTTTGGTGCATTTAAAGTTGTTATTCCCTTTATTTCAGGACAGCTTTCTCTGTGGCATCTGCACACAGGTTTGATTTCACTGTCAGCACTTAACTTGAACCTGAGAATAATGCAGTCTCTCCAAGACAGATTACAACTAGATAATTTCCTAACATGGTTCAAGTTTGGTGCATTTAAAGTTGTTATTCCCTTTAAAAGCATAAGCAAATAATTTTTTTTTTAAACAAAGGTTGCGTCAATTTTCCGGCAAAGGAGGATCTTGCTTATAGCCTTTAATAAAGATCTGACTGTTCTTGCACCAGACACCTCTGTTCTGGTGCAATCTTTCCTCCCCAGCACCACCAGGCACTACAATAAATTGTTATAGAGAGTAAGTTACATCAAACATTTGTGCTTTGTAATATATACCAGGCATATTCTTTGAGAGATCGAGCTCTTCCTCAGAAAAGCCAAGAAAGGAAGGGGATAGTCAATCTAAACCCTTTAATAATTTTTCTATGTATTATATAATTGTTAGTTTGGGTATAGTCATCAACTTTCATAACTATGACCCACTTGATCTATCCTGTATTCCAACTGGAACACCCTCCTCACAAAGACTAATCTATCAGAAATAGCCTGTACTTTTTCTGTTGCTGGTAGACTTGGGTTTACCTACCATAGAGCACACATTTGTATTTTGCTGATAGGAACTTATGCCATAATGTATATAAACACAAGCAATTAAAAAAAAAGTCAAAGTATCTGTAAATAGCAAAAAAAGCCTCACTCAAGCTTTAATATAAAGCATAAGTAAACATAATAGGAATAAATATTCAAAAGAAACCTTTATGCATGGCAAAGAAAACTTTCAGAATTAGATAGTAATTTCTGAAACAACAAATACTTTAAATAAAAAAAGAATTCCAGAGGAAAACTACTTAAGACTTGTCACTAATTGCAAGCATGCAAACATTTACAGCTTCCTACCTAGGGCAGAGACTGGATGGTATTCTGTTATACAAAAGAAATATCAAAGAAAAAAACACAGCACAAACCAAAATGCCATGTATTCATGTAACTGTTTTGGTTCAAGCACATTTGGTTTTGGTGCAGTCACATCAAGCATAATTCTCTCATGTTACTAAGATACCTGGGAAAAGGAAAGAAAAGCATATCTAGTCTTATCTAGATACCCATAACCTGAAATCACAAAAATTCTGCTCCTTTAATTGCCAGAAGCTCTTTTTTGAGTAACTGAAAGAGTCAATTTCTCATGGGGGTTTTTCAACCGCAAAGTGCTCCTTTGCTGTTAACCTGTTTTCAACTATTTCCATTCATTTGAAAACTTCAAGAATATCTTTACTCATTTGGTGAAGGGGACAGGAGTATGAAGGGAAAAGACAAACAAGTTCAGTCTCTTTTTTCCTGAATCCAGCCAGAATATCTCAGATAACATCTTGGGACACCTACTGTTTTCACTCCTTACAAGAAGAAATTTTTCCTAAGAATAACTGCCCTATACAATGAAACCTTGACTGATACCCAGTAGTTTCTGTTGAAAAATTACTTGGCAGGAAATAAACATTCTTCCAGTAGCTGAGCCTGACCCAGAAACCATACGGTGTATGATGGTAAGTACATTAGAAATATGACACATGGGCAAAGCGTTTAAACTTTAGCTATCCCAAAAGAAAGCAGTCACATGTAAAGAAATCTGTTTTCAATATATGTATTTTCTTGAAAGACATCCAATACAGTTCTTCACATGTTCCTGGAAAGCTCTCCATACATCAGGGAAAAACAAACAAACCCCCTATCAATATCTGTTACTCATTGATCTACTCACCAAAGGGGAAAAATAAACACCTTCAGTAACAACAGGTTTGAAATCAGTTCAATTTCCAGTGAAAACAAAAACATTCTAAATGCATTAAATGTTCCATGCTTGATTGTATGACATATTCAAATAGAAGTGTATCAAGCTCCCCTGAAGACTCAGCTCTTTATTAAAGAAGGAGGAATCCACAAAACCACAGTTCTTTCCACAATCATATAGCCGGTTTGGCACACAACCAATCAAAAAAACCAGACCAAATGAAAAAATTTCAGTCAGCTGGACAAAGTTTTATGGTCTATGCTGGTCACTCACACCAAACTGGTTGATGGACAGAGACAAGACAACAGAGAATCTTCTGCTACTTCACTGGACTCACCTTACTAAAAACCTTGCCCAACAAAACCATGTACTACTATACACACTAGGGGACAGCCAGGATAACATGGACATCCTTTAACTCTGTTAACAGTTTTCAATTGCTTGAGGACCATCAGCTGCAAGTCCTAATGGTACTACTCTTGCACTGGAGAAAAATGTGCAATTTTCTTGTAGATCTGCAGGAAGGGATAGCATGCTGCTGCCAAAGGAACAGATACACTTTGCTTTCAGCCAACCCTGTTTTACTTGAGATACTCTAAGTATCCTAAGATCCTCTCCCTGAGCCAGAGGTAGAGTACTGAAGACAAATTAACTCTCTCATCAGCAGCTGCCACCACCTACTTCCTGCTACCATTTTTTTCCAGGGGAGAGAAGAACATGAGCCCAGGAGTCTGCTGGGCTTCTGGTCATTCATTCAACCCTCAGTCTACATCCTTAATGGAAAGCTAGAGGAAAGAAGGCAGATTTCACACCAGAGAAAAGGCAAAGTGGAACTTAGAAGCTCCTGAAATAGTTAAAGCTGGCACTATAATTTGGCATTTTTGTCCTTGTAAGTATCTGAACCTGCAACATTATTAATGACCTCAGCTCGTGTGCATTTCACACAGGGGAAAACAGAAAGAAAGCAGAAGTGTTCTGTGGTAGAATCATTTACTACATGTTTCTATTTCTAGGCAACTTCAATGTTTCCCCAGATCTGTATCTGGAAAAATGGGCAGGTATAGCACAGCAATGTGCATAACAGCTACAAACAAAAATATTTATGCCATTTAAAAATCTACTTCTGGCATGGAAGGTCATATTGCTTACAAAAACATCTCCACATTTGTCAAAATGCCTAAGTCTTATCACAAAACCACAGTGCCATCATTTACAATATTCAGTCAGAAAGCAATACGATAAAAAAACTGTCTAACTGAAAAGTAAATGGAAAATATTGAAAAGAATCATTATCATATCATACTCTGGACACCACACTGGGCCTCTCAGGGAAGTGATCTCAGCACCAAGCCTGGCAGAGCTCAAGAAGGATTTGGACAATGCTCTCAGGCACATGGTGTGACTGTTGGGGATGGTCCTGTGCATCCAGGAGTGGGACTTGATGATCCTTGTGGGTCCCTTCCAACTCAGCATATTCCATGATTCTGTGATTATAAAACTCTCCACATACCAGTCCCAGGGTTTATTTGAATCAATTGTCATTAAATCAGTTTGAAAAGTTCAGAATCCAAATATATTTCTCAATTCATAACTAAAGCCGTAAGAGGAACTAAATGAGTTGAATTAGGCTAGAAAAATCGGTTCTTTGGTTAGAAGCTACATCTAGCACACACTATTGCAAAGTTTGTCTCTCCAATCAATTGATTCTTTACATAGTAGATTCTCCAAATTGTCCATCTCCAAACATTTAGAAACCACAGCAGTCACCATATTAAGTAGGGTTTTTTAATAACCCAGCCCTTGTAATTTACTGGAAAGTGAAGCCCTCGGCATGATGGAAATTCTTTCAATGGAAACATATTTTAGAAAAAGCAGTGCTCAGTCTCCACTACTCCATCACAGTTACAAACTAATTTAAATGCATCAGCATTTTCATTTCACATGAAACTAATTCTTATTTTTGTAAATGGTACAATCATTTAATCTAAAAATCTAAGAAAAATAACATTTCCCCTTATTAATTGCACAATAGTTCCTTCTTTTCTATTTTATCTTTTCCTCAAGCATTATTTTCCATCCCTATTTCTGTATTATCTCACAGGGATTTGTCACAAGTGTAATGGCCTTTTTTACAAATACCTTCTTCCCACTTTCTGTGAATTCATATTCTCTAGGTCAAAGATTACAAATCTCTACAGCTTATACTTCAAAGTTTTGCTGCAGAAAACTGATCTGCTGAAATCTTACTCTTAATAGTGTACAAGAAACAAATTTTCCAAAGAATTCTCCTTGATTATCCTCGGTGTTGACCTCCATAATAAAAGTAAAATATTTCCAATGTACTGTGCTGAAACTCTACACCTATTTGGCTCTACACTTTCTTTCCCCTAAACACCTGAGAGTAATTCTTTTCAGTTTTTATCATATTTCCCACTGAAAATCTCCTTTGGCAATAAATGCATTTGCCTCCCTTAAAATCACAGCTGGTATGCTGACCCGAGGAAGTAAAATATTTATTTTGTATCAGGAGAAAAGAAAAGCCCTACTGACAGACCATTCAGCCTTTTTTTTTCTAAAGGAGTATATATGGGCAAGACCAAGAACTACTAGTTATTGGGACTTACTAAGTTGTCTTTGACTTATTACTTAGTCCATCTTTTGCAAATATAATAGAACCAGTATTTCCATAGTCATTCACTATTGATACTTTTAGAACTAAAAGCAGTCTTCAGTCTCATTTCTTGCAAAGGGTAAAGCAGCACTAAAATACCTTCTAATGAAAGAATTTTTCAGAACAATGCTGGATCACTTTCAGAATATTAAAAGACACATAGACACAAGCACTTATATCAACAACATTTACCTCATTGTTATCATGTTATTTCCCAGTAATTATTTTTGTACATCTTCATTTCATTAAAGAAGAAGGCACTGTCTACTATATGCATGACTCTGAATTAAAGGCTGAATTAATTCTCTGTCTTTCAGTGCTGTTCAACATGGTCCTGGAACTTCTGGAACTACAATAACCAACACATTTAGTGCTTATTCATTGCATTCATGCATTTGGCAGGCTTTGCACAGTAAGATTCCACACAGAGAACAGAGAGGATGAAAAGAACTGCTTTAATTTATTGACCTGATTTAACTTCCCTGTAATAAGCTGATTACCATTACTGAATTGTAACTCCAAAACTATCATAATGAGGGTATTTTATCTTCGCTGCTTATATTTTTATTGTTCTGGAAAATGATTAAAACTGAAAAGAATGCAAAATTAATTCTGTCTTAATTTGATTTTTAAAAGCCATTTCATGCAATAGCTTCCATATTTTTAATAGACTACTACTCTAATTAAACAAAATAAGCATACAGATTTGTGTCATTGAAGGTGAAGAATGACTGAGCCAGAGAGAACTATCAAAATTTATGCATTTTGAATTAATAAACATCAATACTATTATAGTCAGCAAATAATTTTGCTGGGGTTTTGTTTGTTTCATTTATCTGGGTTTTGCTGATTTTTTTTTTTTTAATTTCCATCTTCTCTTCCTTTAAAAGGTGAATTATTATCAACAATGAGAATCAGACTCTCCTTCAATGATCTTAAACATGTTTAAGACAACTCTATCTTTGGTAGAAAATTCCTGCTTGGTTTTTTAAATTTAGATGTTGGATTATGATTAATAGCATTTTTAATGTCCTAAAATAAGAAGTTAACCTGCCCCTGTTTTAAGACTTTTTGAACTCTTAAATGGAAATGGAAGTGTGATTAGCAAATAAAGCAAATGTACATTATGATCCAAATTAAACAAAATTACATTCCTTGTAATGAAAAGACAACTATCAAAATGAGTTTTGCACTTCAAATTTTCTCTTTTCTTATAAATATCTTAGAAATGCACAGGTTCTGATTGTGCATTAAAATTAATATATATTAGGGTTTCAGTCCTAATTGTATAGGACAAACACGAGAAACAACCTTTTTGTCCTATCAGCTTCCAAGGAATTCCTCAATTCTGAATAAATTAGGTCTGAAGCTATAAAAGAAAACACACCTTTGCAACTCCTGGCAGTCTCTGAAGGCTGGTTTGCCCTTTCAACACACTCTCAATTCCAGATACTTGGTTAGTGATTTTTACCAGATCATACATACTATTGTCCTTTAACCTCAGCATCACAACATGTCCTGCTGGTATATTGGTTGAGATTACTGATTATAAGTGTAATTTAAACATTTAGTGATGAAATATATAAACATTAATTGAAAGATCAGTGTTTCTTATCCTCGTTATAACCACGTTATCACTTGGACTTTAAACTTTGTTGTTCTACAGGTAATGCCTGTATCATCAATAGAAATATTGAATGTATAAAGATATTAATATACTTAAGCATTCAACATTTAACAGTTCCACTAAATTACCAATTTTAAACAATAATTCTACACTTAGTCTATAAGAAAAAAATTGTTTATCACTTCTTGTTAATCTTCTTCCCAAAAGTGAGCATTTAGAAAAATTACACTTGTTTAACTGTCTGTCTCTAGTAGACCCTTTATCTAAGAAGTCTTTCAGTCTAATTCTTTGATATACCAGTCAAAGCTGTTTAATTTTTCTATTTTATATGGAGAAAGACTGGAAAGCTACTGCCTATACAACATTTCCCAATCGTTTTTCTTTATGATATTTTGGTAACTATTCTTTCCCACCCATTATTACCTTGTCTCCAGGCAAACAAATTCATTCTTCACTTTAACTTGTTCCTAAGTATCCCCTACATGTTTAAGCAACCTCAACATCTGAAGTTATTCATGTCACAATTACTTTGAATTTAAAAATTATTGAGGAAGAGACTACCTCTTGAATATAATATATCCATTTCACCTATAAAATCACTTTAAAGGCAGGAAAAAGAGAAGGACAAAAATTTTTAAGGCATCTACACAGAAGAACTTCAGGCCCTGGACAACCAATAGTACTTAGTTTTTACCTAACTCAAGGTGAACTTCTAAGATGCAAAATGACATTGATAGTTTTAAGGAAGCATGCTGGGGCAGGAGTTAATTAGCATGCTGGAACTGTGCATATCAGTATTTTTTTTAAAGCGAGTCACATAGTAGATTCTTAATGTGCATGTTTTGGTTCATTATATCAGGTCCTGCAAATGTGCATTTCACTTTGAAAACAATACTAGCCAGCTAAGAAACAATATTCACTTCAGATGTTCACTGACATTTTACTAAAAAAAGCTTCAATTTCTTTATTATAGGGTTCTTGCAGTGGGTGGGGAAGAAAAGCACATAAGAGGAAATGAGTCAAACAATCCCAAATGAAATACAAAGCATTTTGATATCAAAATTAGCACAAAAGAGGTCAAGGTCATGAGTAGGAGATAACTGGATCCATGACCATCTGACGTAAGATTTCCTTTCTGTTTGAAACACAGAGCCAAGCAGTGTACCAGGCAATTTAGAGCATCCCAATGCAACTGCCCTTTGCAATGTTTTGCTGTAGTCAAACACTACCACCTAAAGAAGCCTGGCAAAACACGAGGTCTCCAACAGCACAGCAGCATTATTGACTTTCAAAATGGTGAGCTGTTATTTCTGTACAGATACTGAACACAAAGTTAGTGAGTGCCAGTGCTCAGGCTATGGGTTTCAATGTTAAAACCTATTAATGACTTAAGCCTCCACTTCCAGCACAAAATCTTCAGAAAAGTACTAGGTGTATTTTATCTTCTTTATGCCATTTACATTTATTTTTTATTTATGTTACTTATATAAAATACCATTTTATAGTTATTGCATTATCCTTATCAAGCAAGTGTACCTTCTTGACTGTTTTTGTTTCTAAAGGAAAAGCTGTTCCACCTGTTGACTATGGTACTTTTATGATTTATCAAAAGATGTAAACAGAATTTCCTCTGAAGTCTGTAGAAGAAGCTTGATTTAAAAGTTTACTTGATGAAGGGTGGACTTAAAACCAGACCACTTGTTGTACTGCCACTGGTGAACAGCAGGTATGAAACACTTTGCACAAGGTGCAAAACCCACCGAGGAGCTGCATATGGTTCAAAATAGTACACCTGTGGTAAGTTCCAAGCTGTTGTGGCTACACTGCTATAAAAGCTCCCAAATCAGTTTGATCTGGGGGAAGACACAATAGCAATCAGTGCTGAAAAACAGATCCAAAGACCTCTTGCATCAGCTCTGCCTTCTGTTTTTCACTAAAGGGGGAAGGACAAGAATGAAGAAAGAAAAGAACAACAATCACCATCAAATTCAAGTTAAATTACAATACAGGAGAAGCAGACAACTACTCTGAGATAAGGCAGAGTCTGGTTTGTAGTACCTGGCATGTGTGCTGGACAGTGTGACTGTCAAGCAGCACAGGGCTATTTCAAAATAGGATTTGTTAGCTCACCTTGAGGTACCTATCTCCAGATCTGTAATGACACTTATGACATAAAACTGTAAAGATTCATCTATTCAAACATAGCAACAGCTGTATGTCTTCATCTATTCAATTTAGCAATAGACAGGAATAGTGTCTCCTCCATGCCATCTGGTCTGTGGAACAAATTATTTTAATTGTTTAATTTGTTGAAGTGGAGCTTATAATGTTTATGGCCTTCCAGAGCAAAGCTTAGGCAGAACAATGTGAATGTTGTGTCCTGGTACTCATATTTCTCTTTGAAACTTCCTGTCATCATTTTATCTATAAAAGAAGTGTATTATTATTGTTCAATATGGCTTAAAGATTCTCCTATCACCACCTTTCAAAATGTCACAACACCGAGAGAAGAGAATCTAAGGGGAGAAAAGTCTTCAGAACTAAAGCTCAATGGGAAACATTTGGAAAAAAACTGGAGGCTTCATATTTTTGACTTATTTTAGAAAGTGCATTGACACTGGAAGTGGAACAGCTCAGGTGTTGAACATAACTGTCAAGAATAGTTGAGAAAATATGAAGAAACTTTAGCACAGAAAGAATGGTTTCATTCTTTCCCCCATACCAGCTAATAGCACTGACCCAAACTGGCAAAACCAAGAGTGCAGTAGAAAACTTCTAGGCAGAAATCATTAGCTAGAAAATGAAATTACTCAATATTCTCTTTTTTGATAGTGGTACAAAACCACTTCAGTTATTCCTGAATAATTCTTGGCAGACTGGATCTCTGATTCCCTCTCCTCCCAGTCCCTTCCAACCCCCATAATAACATAGGAGAAGAAAAACAGGAGTCAAGCACCACCACATTAATTCTTTTGAAGCATGCTAATGAGTTTGGTGTATCCCCAGACTCAGTTGTGTCATGTAACATCTTCTGTCAAGTATGTCATCTGTTTAAACAAAATGAAATATGTTCTGGAAATGTGTGCCTTGAGACTGAAAGAATAACAATCACCAAGAGGTCACTCCCTTGTGAGATTGCTTTCTGAGGTAATAAGGTTTATTTCTAATGTTCTGGAGACCTTGTGATCTTGTATAGAATTCAGTAAGGATTGGTTTTATAAGACACCTGGCTTTTCTCATCTTCTAAAACACTTTCTGGAACATGTGTTCTAATAATAAATACAATTCATAATAGTTAAGAACTATTGGGATATCAGTGCAGGATCTCCACAGGATAGAAGAGGGCTGTGATCCACTTATTACCCTCCTGAAGGAAATTATTTATATCTCTTCAGCTCTCCAGTACATCTCAGATCCCAGCAACTTTCCACTAAAACTTTCAACTTGATGCGAAACAAATTTATTAAAATGAATTTTCCTCCTCCTTACTCCCCTCCTCCATTCCACCCACAACTAAAATCAACTATCAAAATCTTATTTAATGTACCCCTAGATTTCAAAAGGGGGTTAAAGAACAGAAACAGGAACCCCTAGTACAGAGATCTAATAGTTTTGCTGAACATACAGGTGCTGTCATTACCCTGGTTATGCTACATGTCTCTATTACTCCAACTGTGGTTTGAGAGGTCTGATCAGGAAGAAATATGACTTGAGAAGCAAAAGAATAGAGAAAAATATGTTTGCCGCAAACCTGTCTAGATGAGCCTTTTGGGAGGAAGACTGTTCCCCTCTCCTTTTTGTACTCTTCCCTTAAATGTTGAATTTGTCCAATGTAGAACCACCACCAAATAAAAAAAAAAAGGCAGAGCAAGCAATTTGGCAAGCAAGTGGCCATTTACTTTTGAAAATAAAAAGGATATATTTCCATGATAAATGACATAACTTTCTTGCATAACCATTTAAAGCCCATCAATGTGAAATTAACAAAACAGCAAAGTTGTGTTCAATCTCATAAAGCTCAAGACACCAGTTCTGTTAATCTCTATCAGCCTTCTGTTCAATCTCTATCAGCTTTTCCATTTTACAGAGGCACATAATTTTTTTTCAGATTTGAAAGAACTGAACACTAACTAGCATGCTTCTTTAGTAAGAACAATTTAAACAAAAAAAAATCCCTTTTTTATACACACAGAAAAACATTAGTTGCTGGCGAAAATGACACTCTGAAGTATTATTTAAGTGCAAATTAAAGGGCAGTTGACAGAATTCCCAACCACATACATCTGTGTATGACTAAGGATATAAAACAAGATCTCATGTGACCTTTCAATCTTAGGCATAATGATTAGCCTGTAATATTGCTAGTCTGCTCCCAGCTCTCCTGAAGTCTTATTAAAACACCCTTTTCAAGACACATTTCTCTGCCCCAACAGGCAAATTCCTTTACTGCCAAGAAAAGCAAGCAGGAGGGAAGCGTATGAAATCCCGCGTATGCTGTACGACGTGCTAGGAAAGCCAAGCCGTCAGCTTGCAGGCGTGCTGTCACCAGGTGTAAGGAGCAGCAGAAAACCCAGGCAGAAAAGGGGCCATAACAAGCTGACAAAAACTGCAAATGTAGAGGTAGCCAGTGTAGGCACTCAGGTTAGGGCAGGATACAACCTGGGATATCCCAGGTAGGATAAACCTGAGCAGACTGCTGGAGTACTAGGCACATGGCAGCTTCACCTCTTTCACTGCTGGCATAATACAGCAGTAAATAAACTATGGTCTTGTTTCTAGCCCACCATTTTAATTCATTTTGCTTCATTCTTAAAAATACTTTCAAATCCACTGAAATGGAAGAGTAAACCTATTTCATATATCAAGAAGCTACAGTGGGATGATACCCTGTGTTTTGAACTGGTTTGGTTGTGGGTGGTTTTTTTTTCTTTTGTGTTTTTTTAGATCATCCCTCACTTTTCTCATTTTTTCACAGCTTCTAGACCACTCAAAATTCATTTTTTTTCTCTCCCATCCTGTTACTTGAGCTCTGACTGCACTTTCAACAATAATTTGTGGCCTAACAGCGTAGTTCAACCCATCTTCCACTATTAATAGTTTCTGATTTACTTTCTTACAATAAAAGGTAGGTAAAGATCCCCAAACTGATAGAGCAATAGCAGGTTTCTGGTTTTATCAAAAAACCTACCCCCATTTGTTCCTGTTTTCTCCCTCCCATTTTTCTTTCCAACCTAGTACTTCTCACCCTCCTGGACCTTCACCTCAAATGGAAGAAAAACAATCACACAACCTTAAAAATATCAAACTGCATCCAGAGACACATTTTAGTTGGCAGTACCTTGATCTGCATTTCTCTGTATGCTATACTGTCACGACTAAATATTCCAGTGGAATGTAAAATAACTGTTTCCTTTTCTTAGAAAAATGGTTGAAAGAATTACTGGCTTTAGAAATCTTTAACCTTAGTTTTGCAGATCCAAACCCCATTTAAGCAAAAACTGGACAATCCACAGCATCCAGAAAAAGTATCTCCTCCTCACTCACAGTTAGCTACTAGCTCCAGTACATTTCAGAGTACCCAGAATAATCATTTCCAAAATCATTCCAAGGACTGCATTATAAATAGTTCAGACTTTTAAAATAATCAGAAAAAGGTTTTGAAAATGATAATTCCAATTCCTTTTGAAGTTTTCCAATTAGGAAAAAAAACCCCTTAAATTTATGAAAACTGTTTGTTATAAAGTAGGGATATATTTAATATTTGGAGTCTGGCAGTAAATTTTAACCAATATGCCCTCATATAAAAAAAAAAAAAAAAAGTAAATATTTTCAAGTAATTAAAATAATGTAAACAGACATAGCCAGTCCTACAAAAAAAGGTAGTCGAAAAATGCTTTCTCTGACAAACCAACAATGTAGCCAGGTTTGTTTAAGGACTGAAAAGCAGCATATGTCTACTCAGCAATATTAATTTAAAAATATTTCTATCAGCTGCAGACCCAGCACAGGAGCAGGTCAGGGTGGAAATGGGGAAAGGAAGAAAAATTAGAGTAGAATAAGACAGGAGAGTCCCACCATCACTAAGCTAGAGCCTATAACGGCTCATGCACTTTTCAGTCAACCCTAAAGGAATGTAGAAGGTTTACTATGTCTTATTCAAGCTGTTCTATGAGAATTTTTATAATCCCTTTGAAAGACTGATATTGCAAAGAATCGCATTTACACCTCCTCCCTTAATCTAGCATAACTCATTTTTCTACAGCATTCTGAACTAGTAAATAATGAAATTGCAAAACAAGAACCCATTAAATCCATTTGTATGAAAATTCAGTGGGTTTGAAATCCATTTTCTACTGATAAACAGAACCCATTTTCTACTGATAAACAGAATTCTCTTGTTCTTTGGCATCTTAATGAAACTTATACACCAGCATCTTCATGAAGATGATACATAAAAAATTACTTGTGCTATGAATGAAAATAACACCATTCAGGGTATCTTCTCTGATTCCTTCTTAGCACTGTTAGAAACACTGATATTAAAAAAATTCTGATCCAATGGAACTCAGGAATGAAAACCTTAGCTGGAAAGTTATTCAAGTTATTTGATTAATTTAGCACATATAAATGATTAAACAACTTTCAGCTATTTTTGGAAATTGAGCTTGTTTCCATCAAGCGCAAATGCATACCAATACGCAATTATATCCAAATGACAAGAATGCTTAATGGAAGAAAACATAAATGCATTAAGATTAAAGGAAATATTTAAAACCACAGATTCTCTGTCTACTGTGGGGTCATCTCCCAAAATGTCACAGGCCATGCTAATCAAATCCTTTGCATTACTGCAGTTGCAGCACAAGAAGTCGGATAAACGGACTTGCTAAGAGAACCCCTTCATGAAGACTTCTGTCATGAGACTGTCAAAATGTCTAACATAACAATTTCCAGTACTCAAGTTTAATCAAGCTAGACAAAAATGTTGGAGGCACGCCAACTGTTTTATGGCTTAGGGCATCAAGGATCCTGAGATTACTTCCCAAGTGCTGTCGGATTCTACATCTCCCAGATTTGGAATCCTGGCTTCTCTGACAGTCTCCTAATGAATGACCACAGGAAATTCCTCTACAGCAACTCCATGTCTTCATCAGCAAAAGAAAAATGCAGCAGCACATCCAAAATGCCCTCCCTCAGACTCATGCATCATAATGATTTTAAATGAAACATCAGCTTTTCAGGATTTAAATACATAGCGCCATAATGATAATTTTTTACATTCCTGGTTGTTTTAGCCAGCAGGAGTGTTGCCTGATGGACATAGACAAATGCCTGCTGCTCATATGTGACAACTAGACTTAGCTATATAAAGATGACAAAGGGCTAACAAAACTTTAATATGAAGGAAGAAAAGAATCTAAAAGAATTTTGATAAAGCCTGTAGACCTTTCTTCTGAAAAAAAATTTTAGATAAATCCTACTAGATGACACATTTCAGGATTTTAACATTTCTTTCTTGTATTTGAAAAAACAATCTTCTCTTTCTTTGGACTAAGATTATTTAAAAAACCACTGCCTCAAACTTGCAATAAAAACAGTAATTACCAACTATCACATCAAAATGGTAAATTGAAATTGCCGCTTTATTAATGAATGCATTTTCTTGTTCTCACAAAACCAATGACTATTTAAAAGTTTCAGTGTTTTACAGAGCTGATTTACTCTGTAGAAAAAAAATATTGAAAAATTTGATAGCAGTAGCAGCTTGATGTTCAGGAACATCTACATGTACTCCTCAGATCCTAAGTCAGAAACTACAGGTACAAAATTAGATTTCAATATTCCAAAACTCGTCATGTTGTTAAAAGCGATGATTCATTACTTGTACATATAAGCTTATCTCAAGACTAGTAGACACAGAAGGAGTTGTGGTTTATGCATCTCATTTAGAGACATAATTAAAAAATTATCTCGTACAGTTTGCAGGGAGGAACTGCAAAATCTCTTAATTCCTGCCTATTCGAATTTGATTATATATATATACACTCTATACACATACATATATTAGAATAAGGCAGCTCAGAAGTCTTACCTGAGTCTGCTTCATTGCCCGTTCCATTCTGCGAGTGTTTCCTTTCTCCAGTTTGGTCCGAAGGAGTAAGGCTGATGTCTGAATGGCCCAGAACTTTGGCTGGGACAGCAAGCACTGCAGACAATAAGAACATTTTGTCATTACTTAAAGACATTGAAGACAGTAACATTTTTTAATGTGGTCTCAAGCATGAATGCCGTTTCCTATTCTGAAAGTCAAATATGTGGCTGGAGGACTTATTTCATTAACTGAGGGCTGTACAAATTACCTTAATCTGATTTCAACATAAAAAGTGGCCTTCAAAACCACTTCCTCCTTCTCAGCTATGTAGTGCTTTGTTTTACATGTACCCATATGGTGCATAGGCCAAACTGCACAAATTAAAATGGCTACTCAGAATCAAAGGAAAATGAAGAATTGATCCTGGGCTGACTGGCTCAGCCTTTTCCACACCTGCATACTGGGTAGCTGTAGACAGCTGCAGGGATCCTACTTCTCAAGGCTGAACAAACCCAGCTCTATCTTAGCCTCTTCTCATATGCAAGGTGCCCTGATGCCCATGTTAACAGCATTTCCACATGAAAAATGTTAAATTTGCTAAGAATCTGAAGAACATTAATTAATCTAGAACTTGCCATGACTTGAGAATCACAGGAAGAATTTTTTACTTTAGTAGATGTATAGAGACTATGGAATAATCTATGCAAGCAGTTTTCCTAAAATAATTTTAAGTTATCACTTAGAACATGCTGCACTGATGCCAGGAACTTAGTGCCAGTCTCCAATCACTGATTTTCAGGAAAGTTCAATAGAAGACATGCAGCCAATGCAATTCTGGTATCTCTTAATAATTTACAGTCTGCCTGGAATCTTTCCAGTATGGTTTTAGACAGAATATACCATTTCTGAAAAGTGAGACAGCAGAAAAGCTCCCTTGCTAATTTTATTGACACTGCAAATATGATCCATCTTCTCTGAGAAAACATATTTGTCTATAGATATTTGTAGACTGGAGAAAAAGCCCCAGCGGTTTTATCCTTTCCTCTCAGAGACCTCCCAAAGCATTAAACAGCATAATTTGCTCATGGTTTGTGTTTAATGCCTGACAAATTTCTGTCATGCTGTAATCTGGTTTTGTTTTCCCTAGTGATTTCAAAAGAAAGGAAGCAGAAAGAAACAATCTAAAAAAATTATCCTCCAAACAAAACTACAATAGGAAGAGAGGCAACAACAAAACCAAAAATGAAGGCAGTGTGAAGGCTTGTTTGTTGTGCAACAACCACTCACTCAACTAATCCTACCCTTTGTGACCAAGAATCTGCACCAACTCTTTCAAGACTTCTCCTCAGTCTTAGATTACGAGGCACACAAACGCTTCTCTACTGTCCTCTATGTTCTGAGGATCTGGAATTAATTAAGGGATCACAATCACAACATTCTCTATTCTGTAGATTGTCAAGTGCCCTTTTACAAATGATAATCCCTAAATCTGGTAACTGATAGATGTCCTAGTTCTGAGAGCTATCTCTCCTCTGTTTCATCAAACTTCAGTCAAACACCTATTTTAGTTTCATCTTAAGACAAACACAAGCAAGGACATTGGTCTGAGTTTACTTTTTAGCAGCCATACCAGATAGCTGCTAAATCAAATACCTTAAGGAATTGCTTGAGCAAACACTGGAACAATGTTTCTTTTACCTTAAAAGCTTATTTTGTGGGAAAGGCCACCCTTTTCCCCATTTTATCCACTATTAGTATTCTGTCATACTATTTAATTTTTTACTTCAAGGGATATTTATCTGTGCTACCTGGTGGCAGACATTAGCATTAACTTTGCAAACGAACAATGACAACTACAAGTCTTGGCTAATAACACTCCTAAAGATATTCTCAGGTCTGATTACTGCTCTTGTCCAGCAGCTGAGTCCTTGTTCTCTCACTGCTTCAAGCAAGTGGCCCACGGAGGCCAGAGTACAAAGTTTCTTGTCCACAGCATCTGGCTCTGTAGGAGAACCGGCAGCCCAGGAGAGTCTCTCCTCTGTCTCTGTGTGCACCTCCCACACCACCACCCAAGCAGTGATTTAAGCAAGCATGCTGCATGAGCTGTGCATAAAGTCAAATAGGGAGGGAGGAAATCTGAAGAGAAAAAGGGTGGAATACAAGCAGGGATAATTACATTTCACTCCTCTGCAGGAGCAATGACAAGTCGTATTTTGAATAACAAACCTGTTTTTTAAAGGTATTCATGAAATAAAATGAAAGGTATATCTGCTGTAAAATTACAGAAGAAAAATTTAATTTTTCCAACAGTTTTATTGATACAAAAAAAATTGCAACTGCACAAGACAACGAGAAGCAGACCTAGTTTACGTTTAAGAAGCACCTGTACTTTTATACTGCTACAGAGCTCACAGTCCTGTGCCAGAATTCAAATGTTCACCTTTTCATTGCCTAATCATAATGTTTAAAGCAGCACAAAAAATCGAAATAATACATGCATAAAGGGCACAAATGTTTATACTCAAATACTGTAAAGAATAATTTCAGAACATCTACCCGTAACCATTAAGCAAGCTTTAATCTTATGCCCAAAATGTCCAAATATTCCAGATAATAAATACTTTCTCATAAGAGCCAAAGCTTTATATTTTTGCCTGAAATTAAATCTAGGCTCTGCTAATAGGATTATAGGTTAAAATAAAACATCGGGGGGTGGAACAACCTAGGAACATGCAGGTTTTGTCAACATACTTGGAAGTTCATTATACTGCACCAAAGGCAGCTAAGAAAATTAACAAAATAATTCTGAAGCAAAACCACTATT
>NW_005054299.1:17883041-17938111 GCF_000277835.1 Geospiza fortis | reverse complement strand
AATAAAATAAAGAAAGAGAAACACAGGAAGATTAGACAGACTGAGAAGAAATGAAAGGAAATAAGGTTATGCAACATTTTCTGCACAGAATAGGATATTTTCACAAGGGAAAAGTAATTTTCCAATTCTTTCACACATTCTTTCTACAAACAATATCATTCTCTCCCATCATATCAGAATGTAAAAAAGGAGATGACCAAAGAATTACACAAACCAGAATATTTAATTCAATATAACTTCCTTATATGACATTCAAATGAAACAAGATGCTGCAAGTCTTAATAGCAAAGTAGTCCATTATTGTACAACACTTACAAGTAGGTAAGAACAAAAGGCAAGTTTTGTTCTTGGAACATAAACTTCTCCTGGCAACCTGTTCCAGATTGCTCAAGGAAGTTATGGATGCCCTATCCCTGGATGTGTTCAAGGCCAGGTTGGAGAGACTTTGAGCAAACTGGTCTAGTGGAAGGTGTCCCTGCCCATGGCAGGGCAGTTGGAACAGGATGGCCTTGAAGGTCCCTATCAACCCAAACCATTCCATGATTCCAAGTAATACCTGAATTGTGAGATAGGTGACATTAGTAATGACAGATCAAACCCAGCCACAGATTTCTGTCAAACCCAAAAATCAGATACCACGACCAAACCATTTCGGCCTCAGTATTCAGAATTTAACCTAGGTATGAAGCACTCCCTGATCACTCTTAGAACCTTCTGTCAGAGAAACAGAGAAAGAACTACATCAGTCGGTCACGACTTACAGAAGGTAAAGATTGGTCAAAGCAACTCTTTTGCCTTCCTGTATCTACTGTTTTAAAAAGCTGGAGTTCCTATAGGAATTCTTCCTGTCATCAAAGTCAGGAAGAGCTTACTTGGCATATAAGACATGCTAGAAAACCTGGAACAGGTAAAGATTGTTGTTAAGTGCAGCGCTAATTAATTTTAATGGTTTCTAATTTTTCCTTATGATAAATCTGTGCTGTAAAGGCTGTTGTTTTACTCCTGAAGCTTGCTCACTGATAAAATACCAGCAGCCTAGCAAAGTACTGTGATTGCTATGATGGAGACATCATCTGAAAATGGACTTGTAAACTAAGCAATTTTAATTGCAACCAGTTGTGGAATTCCTAAGAATTTGCACATCAGTCCATCAGTGAACCAAAAATATTCTGCTTATTGGCCAAATTGCCAGGATGTGGTGAAATTATTTAACTGAAGTCACAGGCATGAGGCACCCTAAGGATAGCTCTGTTCCTCTATCATGCCTCCAAAGACGTGACCTTTAATTCAGATTCAGCCCAGGTTATTTGCTAACTTAAGTTACAAATAAGCACAAAACACTGGGGAGGATTTAGAGGAAAAAAAATGAAAAATATTCCTTTTTAGTTCCTTATATTATCCATTTCAGTTAACATACTTCAGGAGCTTTGGTGTTTACTTTTCAAAAAAAACCACACATTAAAATTTTCAGATTACTCATGTGGATTACTTCATCCATAGTCCAACAGTCTTGTTAATAGTCAAGAGTCAATAGTCTTATCAATAGTCTTGTTTCATACAGCTATTATATCTTTATTTAATGATTTTTAGTAATTCATTCAGATAATTAACATGAAACCTTTATTTCTTCAACACATCCCAAGGCAAAATGGCAAGCTTTTAACCCATTCTGTGCTTGGCTCTAAAATGAGACACTGCTATGGTTTCTTTTCCACATTTTATATCCTGCACAATTATCAGGTGAGTACATTAAAAACCCACTAGTATGACTGAGGCATCAACAGGGAAAATGTGCATTTGCTTGTATACATATCTGTTAATCTATGCTGAATGACTTTATTTCTAAAAGCTAACTTAAAAGTGTTTAATTTGTTTTTATGTACACAGCAAAGAATTGGCAAAAACTTCTATGGAATTCATGACTAAGATCAAGAGCAAAAAATCAGTGTGATATTCGGGAGAATGTGATTTGCTTTCCACATATTATTCTCATCCAAATAATCTGACACTTAAGTTTCTGTATAACTAATGCAAGTTTTTCTTCTAAAAAGTCATGATCAAATGACACTTATTTAATTTGAAATTTTTTTGAAATTTCTCCTAGCACTAAACTGGTGACTGAAAAAGGAAAATGAAATAAAATTAAGAATAATCAACTTAGAGAAAAACCTGAAAGATGCCACATTATTGTGGAAAGACTTCCTTTCATTAAATCCATGTTTTTTCAACAGAATAGTGTTTCACAAAAGGTACTCCTTGCATTTCTGGAAAAAAAAGTATGTACAGAAAACTGCCCTGAAAAGTAGCTAAAAGAACTTTATGGAACTATTTTTAATTGTCTAAGAAAGATGAAGGCAATCCAAGGTCCAGAGAGATGCAAAAATAATAGAAATTTTAAGAAAAGTCCTGAAAATATTAACTGCTTTACTAACCTAGCTTAAACACAAATGATCTGCAGTAGTACTGGCAGCATCTGGTTGAAATGGGATTTGTAACTTTAAACAATAATCCTGTTAGAACCCCATAAGTTAAAATAAAACGCATTTGTGACTAAGTGGTTTCCAGCACCAGTGCACTTTTTATGTTTTAGTGAAAAGCACAAATATCAAGAGGGCAAGAAAAATACTAAATTTCTAGTTACAATTAAACAGCAGAACCATGGCTTGGCAACAGAACAAGCCAGTCACTATGACCACTTTTAGCTTTTCTGCTTAGTGTAGGAACATGTAAAAATCTCCTGTTGGCTCAAACAGATCAAGTATGTTCAAATCAAGTATACATACCTGTTCTGCTGTACATACCCACCCCAAAGATTTTAAAATAAAGAGGAATCAAAAGAAGATTTGATTATATGGCATCACTAACAAATGTATGACACTGAGGTTTCACAGAGCTCAAATTCCTCCTAGTAGTGTTTTTATTCTTATCACAACACTCAACAGTTTACCAATCCTTCAGTGACCACAAATTAAGAAGAAACTGTAATAGCTGCACACATACACAAACCCTCAAATCAATAAACAACTAAAATTCATTACTGTTTTCTAAATAGGCATATTTAAATGGACAAGGAGTAGTATCTGATGTTTAAGCTGATTTAAGGTATGTGACAAAGGATTGGTTTTAAGCACAGAATGCTGTTGTGCTGGTAAATATAAATACTTTAATGTAAAAAATTGCTTAGCAACCAACTAAAGGAGATATTTTATCTCCTTGTATCTATATTTAAATTAAAAGTTTCTATTTTGCAATTATCATAGTACATATGCTCTTTATATACAGAAATGAAATTTCTAATAAATCTAAAAATGCATTCAGAATTGCAGACTACTAAATAACAATTACAATGAAAAGTTTTTTGCCTTTGATGCACCATTATCCTTAGTTCAATGCCACCCCAAGACTTTTCCTTTTTATTTCCATTGTTGTTATACACAAATCCTCTCTGTTGCTATGTGTAATGATACATAATTACTGTATGTAAATCTCTAAATGTATTTTTATGTAACTGCATTGAAATGGAACCACAAACTAAAATGTGTATCTGTAAATGCCCATCTATTCATCCCAGACAAAGACTTAATGCTATCGTTTCAGAGAGGTTATTTTTTTTCGTACCAACAGAGGAGCTCCTCTAGTGTCTTCATAAATCATCATTTTATTGAAATTGAATAATCTGAAGTTCAGACAGAAACAAATCAATTTTTCTATACTTATATATATATATATACGTGAAATACTTTTCATTTCTTTGAGGGTATCACCTTAACACATGACAACTTCATTTGAGGTTCAAAATTCAAACAAAACCTGACAGCCAATAAAGATTTCCTCTTGGACAGTAAATTGGAAGAGGCAGCAACAAAAGTTAACATAGCAAATTCAAGCCTATTGCCTTTACTGCTTCTACAGGAGAACTTCTACTCATGGAATCCACAGTACAATCCCCAATTTATAGAAAACATCCTAAGTATGTGACAGTTCTAAACAAACAACAGTGATTAACTTGGGAACAAACAAATAGGATGATGAAGCAAATTATTTCAAACCATCCTCTCTTTCCAGCTTCTGTCATCCATAATCACTGGCACTGCTTTAGACATGAACAATCAGGCTGTATATTCTCCAGTCATATTTTGTGGGCTACAAGCACCTTCATATTTTCAAAGGTCCCACAAGAAAAAATTACATTAGGATTTCACTCCACATGATTCTTGTTTCAAATGGACAAATTCTAACCCTATTTGGCATAATTATGTCCTTGGAGAACAACACAAACAAGATACAGGACACAAACAAGGACAGTAATATTTTTATACCTTGAGAATGCAAGGCTTCCATAAATACTATGACAGTGGATATGTTTAGTGGCTAGCAGGAAAAAAGAGAAGAAAAGATAGTCTAATTTATGCAGAAAACTGTTCCTAGCATGGACTAGCCAACAGATTTTGCAGATTGGTTTTTGGTTGCTTTTTTCCTCTTAAAAAATATCTAAACAGAAGGAATACTCACACCAGTGTGCACTGTAGTCTACTACATCTTTCCTCCTCAAGTAAAGCACTGCACAGGTATCAAACGTAGTCTACTACATCTTTCCTCCTCAAGGTTAAAAGCACTGCACAGGTATCAAAGAAAGATTAAAGGCCCTGTTGGTATGTTTAACAGTTATAACACCCTGGGCTGTATATGCCTTGATACATCTCTTTCATTTCACACTTTCACTAAACATGAAAATCTGTCCTACACTTTCAATCATTCTAATAGTTTTGGACCAGAAAAAATCAAAATATTAACAACTAATCCTGCAAATTAGAAGTCACATCAACACATGAGCAACTGTCTTCAAAATTTCTGCCTTTTTCTGTGAAACGGACTGCAATTTTAGGTAGCAACCAAAAGCATCTTTTTCCATATGGCTTTAACAACTAGAACTTAAAAACTAACAATATGCAAAGTCTTTGGAGTTACAGATTACTAATTGATTTAAGAGTCTTAGGGCAAAACTAGCAAGACAAGGATAATTTACTTTTTTTTCCTTGCAAACATGACACCTTGCATTATACACTTCTAATTAGTAATATTTCAGGCATTATTCCAAGTCCTGTGTTAGTGTTTCTTTTTCAATGCTGCATGAGAAAAATGTGTTATTACTTGGTTAGGTCTTAAATACTTTCTTGCCTAATAGCATGTAATATAAATTCTACATGGCACCTTTAGAGCATTATGTCAAGACCTTTGCACTGTAATAACAAAACAAAAAATAAAGCAATGCTTGAGCCTGTATGAAGTGCATTAGCAGAAGTTCTGTATTTTTGTTTATTAGGTCTCTCAGTGTTTCAGTGAGTTGTTACACCATGACAGCATGCTACAGAGTCAGTCATGATCATCTGTGGATTTTTTAAGGCCTCTTGAAGTTACCATGATTTAAAAAGTTCTCTGTCCGTTAGGCAAATGAGAGAGGTAGAAATCCTGAAAGTATTAAAGTCACAGAGGAGAAGATTTACTTTCCTGCACTGGCTGAGACATCAGCATTTGCACAGTGCCATTTTCCAGTACTGATTTAATATTCCATCTATTTCAGTAGGTTTAGACCACACATTCAGCATATTTTTCCCCAAAACCTAAAGCTATTTACTCAATTGTATGACAAGGGTTTATTTTGGTCCATAAAACTAATCCTGGGACTGTTGAACTAAAATAGCTTTTCACCACAACAGGTGTTAGCTGATCATTAGCAGAGCTGGACTTAAAGCTCTTAACCACAGCCATTAGAAATACCTCTTGGTGTTAAAAAGTCAAGAGTGAGGCCAAAACACCATCAGTGATCTACATCAAGGGACTAGTTTAATTAGAATGGCATTTTTAAAATTCACTTTGTCTAGTCTTGTCTGGTAGCCTCACCACTCAAATTATAACATTACATCATTGTAAATGCAGAATACCTTTTGTTGATTCCTACCACTAAAACAGGAATACACTGATTGATTTTTTTGCATTGCTATATACTTCAGTGTATATAGCAACGCAAAATGAATGAGATTTTTTCATATACGTAATTTCAGAAGCTTGGATGATTTAATGGATTTGGAGTAAAATATTAATTATGAGTGTTTTAAAATGAAACATATGTGTACACACACATAGTGATTACTTTTTTCAGTTTTCAGTTTTGTTTTTGTCCATACACACTTTATAAGGTAAAAGGTTAGGAACCTATTAGGTAAACAGTTACTTATTTACACTATACTAGACTGATCTAGAAATGCTAGACTCAATAGAGCCGCAATTATATTGCACTTACCTAAAGGCAGTTTAATGTTCTCAAGTGTCTCATTTAATCTTAGTCCACATGTGACTGACTCTCTCTCTGAAATTTATTGAATCTGGAATTTATCACATCTGAAGGTACATTAAATACAATATAAGAGTTATTTCGTAGCTTGCTGAATCAATTCAAAAGTTAGAAGACAATTCTAGAATAAATTTTCTTCTCAGAAGACTTAAAAAATACCCCAATACATGAAGGCTAATGTAATTTCACTTCAAGTGTATTTTCCACAGCTTTTTTTACCCCACCTAAATAGTGTTCTGTAGCAAATGGGTAGGTCTTGATAACATCCACCCACTGGTATCCTCATATTCTATCCTGCTTATCATTCTAAATATATTTCCCCTCCATGGCACTTATTTTAAGCAGTAAGTCTTACTCCTTCTGGTATCTACCTTGCAAAGCGACAATTCTTGCTTCTAGGCAACTATGAATGCTAGATCAGCTTGGAAGCTGTGCTGGCTTGTGTACCACTCCTGTAATACCTAGAATTTCAAGGAATTAAAAAAAAAATCAGGCAGGAAATCTTGGAAGATAGTTCTATTATCTGCTCAAAGAGATTGTTACCAATCTTATTAGAACTAGCAAGACACTTCATTATCTTTCTTCAGCCGTCTCTTCTACCTTGCTTTAAAAGAAAGCAACTGTGGTTGGAAAAACTCAACACAGGCTCTTCTCAGGAAGAGATCAACATCATTCACCAGCAACCTTTTCCTTTGTTAGTCAATACTCAGACTCAGCATAGTAAGCTGACTATACAGCTGGAAGTCTTGATTGGGAAAAAGAACAACATCCCAAAAGAAACTACCCTCAGACTTTACAGCTTCTTTGTTCCATTTGTTTTCATTACCAAAGGAAACACAGGCAATACTCAAGTAAAGTGAAGCTGCCTTACCCTGGGATCTTGGTTCTTCTAAATAACCTTAGTCAGGAGAACACTCAACTACTCTTTCCATTCTCCATCACCATCTCATTTGAAACCTGAATAATCTCAAGTCCTTTTTGCCTCTTCAGTGAATTTTTTTGAAGAACACAGAGCAAAAAGAATCACAGAAAAGGTCTAGATCTGCTACTTTTGCTAACAGATCTAAATATGTTGTTCTGTTATTTTTATCTCCTTCTGAAGTAGCTCTGCAGATAAAACTGAAATGACAGCCCAGTGTCCCCTACATGATACAATTCAGAGGGAAAAAGGTCAGAGAAAAAGAGCACTAGAGAAATCTTCCCTTTCAGAGGAAGTCTCCTATGTTCCACAAAAAGAGCTGTGTGAAAAGAATACAAAGATCTACGCTCACTGGAGAATTTTCATTGGAAACAAAAGACTCAAAGAAAGCTTTGTATGGATTCAAATGTAACAGAAACACAAAAAAGCAAGCTCATATTAGCCTGACTGGAACAAAAATATAATAAAAAGTATGGAGACTTATAGTGAGCTATGAACATGATTCTTTGCTTCCATATAACGCAGTCTGTGACTTCACTTGCACGCATGAAGGTACATAACTTGCAGAGAAAGCTATGGAAGAAACAAACACCACAATTCAAAATAATTTTAGACACAATGAAATAATCAACTCAGATCAGGATTGGCTAAGAAAATGCTTCAATGCTTTTCCCCTTTAGGATTTTCTACTTTCTAATAACAGAACAAAGACATTATCAATCAAGTTAGTTGTCCAGTTCTACTTATACAACCAAACTGCAGATGTATCCTGGATGCCCAGAATTATATAAGTTTCCTTCCAGATTAACAGGCACCGGTAGGCTGATATTTAGCAGGTTTTTAAGAGCTCGATGCTCTCTTATGATACTAAGTGGTATACATTTTGTGTCCTCTTTTAAGACATAAAAGAATAATTTTTTTCTGCTATTACCTAATCTGTTTTTTGTGTTGTATTTCAGCTTGCATTTTTATTTTCATTTTAAGAGACTATTTAAGTTCAGAAGTAAGCTTTCCTTGGAGGTTCTCAACTTTTTTTTTTAGGAGAAGAAAGAAACCAGAGAAGAAAAGGAAATGTTATGAAAAAAGGAAGGTACTGTTTTATTTAAAGGTATCAGCTTTCAATGACTAGCGAAGGGTAAACCACATAAGATATGGCTCCTATTTTCACTTAGAATGGAGTCCAACCATATGACTGACACTTGTTCTGTCATGCCAAATACATCACTTATTCTGTGTTATGCTGCAAACAACTTCAGCCAGATTTGACTGTAGTAGCATTGTTTTTTTCAGGTCTGTGGTTTGGACTTACTCCTGAAACAGCGTAAGTACAGACTTCCATACCACATCACAGTACTGCATTTATTTCCTAAGGTCCAATTTCAACAGTAATAAATCACAATTTGGGATACAAAAGACTAGACTTTAACTCTTTGGTACCAATGATAAGGATTTCCCTAGTTATTTAACAACAGCAAATCTCTCGTTTTAATTGCTCAGCCTCTGTAATTTCACCATCTGTGCCAAGATTCTCAATACATCATGTGATCTTGATGTTATAACCTGAAAACCAGAAGCGCATTTTTTTTCCTCTGCACAGGGAGTAAAATAGTGAATCTGGTTTGACAATGGCTAGATATCATATTTTAAAAATAGATAATTTCAGGACTGCATGCAATGGTACATGCTATCTGCAGACTTGCAATCTATTTAGTCTCAAGACAAACCAAATGACTGACAAAAAGACTGAAATTTAGAAAAACGGTGTCAAGGAGGATATTTTCTAACTTGTTAGAATTGGTCATGTGGGAGAAGAAGTAAATTCCTACTCTCCTTGCAAACTACCACAGTAGGCTCCTAAATCCTCTGCCTTTCATGCTCTACCCCCCTTCAGCCTTGCCTCTCCTCTGACCAAGAGTATTTTTGGAACAGACAGTGCTACAAGTTAACTCATCTTCTGCTGATGGAAATTTTTTCTTCAGGGAGCATTTCTCAATATTTTCTTTGGGTTGGTAACTTTTATTTTTTTTTAAGTAGTACTTCTTACTCAGCAAAATCTGGGTAAACCTACACATTAAGGTTCCCATTCCCTTTTTTCTGCTTTACTTGCCCAAACTTTTCAGGGCAAACTCACTGCTTTCAAAACCCCAGATCACTGGAAAAATTCTTTAGGTCTGACAGATCCTGAATCCTTATGCAACTGACCGAGGGTGGTGGGAGTAGTCTGTTCTGCCTACCTACTCACATTTATGAGCTCACCGCTATGTTTTTTTCCACAGACTGCCAAGGATACTTCCTGTTTATTTGGCCTATCAACAGCCTCTGGAAGAATGCTGCTTTATATACTGTTGTTATCTAATGCTGCATAGATTTGTACTCTAACAGCAACTTTTATCTTTAATTCTACAATGATAACTTCAGCACAAATATCCATTCACAATAATTATCCTTAAAATACCTTAACTGAGAATCTTTTGCAGGAAGAGAATATAAAGCAGCAAAAATACTTGTTCTCAGACAGATTTGGAGCACAACCATAAAAATTACACATAACAATGAAGCATTAAAAATTCCCTTCACAGCCTCACTAGAAGGCATTAAATTATGTTCTTGAAAAGAACTAATTTAAATGTTTTCCTAATTTCTTAAATTTAACATCAGTCAATAGCACAAGATGAATAACAGTTGCATACAACTTTTACATTACAAAATGCACACGTCCCATTTGTGTACCAATCCTATAATGATGTTAACTAGTAAAAATCAGCTACCACACTTTTTTCTTTAAAAGGCACAGTCAAAAAAATTCAGGAGTAATTACATGCCTAGACTGGTGATTTATAGTAAGGCTGCCACTGACTTTATTATTCATCTATGTCAGAACAAATTGCAGAAGTTCCATAAAACACCCTCCCAACCTTCAGTCTTTAAGAACAGCTGTCTGTAGAACAGTGAGACACAGCAAAAGAAAAACCGCACAATACCAGACAGGGCTCTGCAGGGAGTATGTTTACCTGGCTTTTCCCCGTTTTGAATGCCAGCATCCACCGCAGGAATTCTGCCTACAATCGCTGCAATACCTGGTGTTCACAAGTAATGTGACACGTTAATGCAAGAGGCATGCCTCACTTACTGCTTGGTGGGCTAAGGGGAGAGGCGATGGCTGGAGATGACAATTTCAGTGAGATTTCTAGAATGGCCTCAACAGTGTCCCCAGAAAGAGGGCATCAGCAAGTCTCAATGTCCATTAGAAGATACTTGATTTTGATTTCATTCAGTTCCTTCCTGACTTCACCAGAAGTATTTTGTCTCTTTAAAGAGCTACTGCTCTCACATGCAAGAGCATCAAGCTGCTGGAGGCCACCAGCACCCTGGCTTTTAACCTTATGTGCAAAAGTTTAGTTCCCAGGAGCAAAAAAAACCTGCCACCTTCCTTTCAGAGCCTGAAGACACAGTAGTCCTGAAAGAAGAATGACTCCTCAAGCAGCAACCAAAAGTGAGGAAGAAATAGAGTAAAAGTAGTCAGCAATACATCAGCAAGAAAGAAATTAGGGAAGAAGAGCGTAAGAGTGAAAGATAAACAAAAAGCAAGCACTGACAAAGAAGAGCTGAGAGGAATATGGCATGGATGAGTAAACAGAAAGGGAAGCTGACACAAGCACAAGTGACTAATACTAGTGGGGGAAAGAGGGAGAGACTGCTGCAGAGCATGAAAGAAAATCCTGTCTTGGTGGGCAAAGTGAATAGCATTCCTAAATCTGACAGAGTTGTGAAGAGAGAAGCTATAATCTGAATACATTTATCAGGGACAAATGGCAGTGTCTGGGCTGTGCTTTGACTGGAAAGAAGCTACAAGCATGAGCTGTAATTGATTAAGATTCAAACACGGCAGTCTAGTGTCTGACCAGTGTACTATGCACAGAAACCACAGCAGTTATTAAAATCACTATGAAAACTGGACAAGGAATCATAGAATGGGTTGGGTTGGCAGTGACCCTTAAAGGCCATCTAGTCCAATCTCCCTGCAATGATCAGGGGCATCTTCAATTCGAACAGGTTGGTCAAAGCCTCATGCAATTTGACCTTGAATGTTTGCAGGGGTAAGGCATCCACCACATCTCTGGGCAACTTGTTCCAGTGCTTCACCACCATCTTCATAAAAAATGCCCACCTTATGTCTAGTCTGAAGTAGCTACATAGACACTTTAACAAACAAAAGAGGCAATCTTTTTAATTATGTGCCCCTATGGTTTGCAACTTCCCAGCTTTATTACAGCTACAACGCACAGAAATGAACACTTGCCTATTATAGATCAGGAAAAGACACACGATATACAGACACATAAAGACAAACACTGCAGTTCTTGCACAATAAGCTGTAAGATGAGAACTGTGTCCTTACCCCAGCCTTTAAATGTCCTACTTGCTTTCTGACTCTTACTACTAAGCTAACTGCTTCAGACCATGCAAGCTGTTCAAAAAAAAAATCATAAACATATTTCTAAGCATATTTTATTCCGTTACTCCAAAACAGTAATGCTTTGACAGATAGGTATTAAACTAAAAAGCAAAGAAAACATCATTTCTAGCAAACAAAAAACCAAATTAGATACAATACCCAAGACATATGTTTTCCCTCTCCTGGTGTTGCAATTATGAAATCAAACAACTAATCTTATAGCACAGAAAAATCTTTCACAGTCTATTTATAGAAATCTGTAAAAATATTTTCTCTCTCATCTTTCGCCTAGACTAGACAGAATTCATTGGAGAATGTGTTGCCCAATGAATTCTGACAAATGTACTTAAGAAAAATCTAGCTGAAACAAGACATGAAGTCTTTAAGAAGAAGAAAAAAGCCCAAGCTCCAATTTAATTAATGCAAGACATGCATGAGGATAATATAGACAAGACAGTAAAATCTCAAATATGTCAAAATATATCAACTAATACCTAGTGTCATGATTTTTATTTCTGTTCAGAAAAGGCCTCAAATCTCAGCTTCCCAGATAGAAAAACATTAGTGCAAATATTTTAAACCATTTTTGCAAATTCAAACATGCAGAACACAATGTTTTTAAACATTTTATTTGCCTTTATTTGAATAGTCTTCATAACTAACAGCTCTGCTTGCTCTGATTAATGCAGCCAATCCAAACATGTCAAAAGTATTTATGTTATACCATATTATCATATATACTATATTCTAGGCATATAAGTTATACCAGAAAAAGTCTGAAATTTCTCACAGTAATTATCATTTATGTAATTTATGATAGACATTGCTTGAATAGCCCACTAAATGAGTTGGCATTGGTTCTATTTCCTGATGCAATGGGTTAACCTTCATCAATAGAATATAAACCTTTCTTATTCATGTATTTGCATAACTGGAAAAGTACCTTTCATAAGGCTCACAAACACTGCATGTGAATTACCTTATGAAGCTTTCCTGCATATTTGATGTTACAAATAAGTACTAAAAATAATACTTTGCTTTAGGGGTCTGTAAATTATACCAGTAAAAATCTATTTCTGTAGGAAAAAAATCCAGCTGAGCAATGAGGTTCTACTGGCAAGACTAAAAATTTTCCCCTTTAGTCATATAATATGCAATCAGTACTTGAATTCAAGCATTCTATAAATATGTGTAAAATAAATGCGCATACACCCTCTACACAAATGTATTTAAATGTTTCACAAATTAATTTAACCTTAACACCTTACTTTCTGGCAAACAGCACCTCAAAGTTCCATTTTTCTATTTAAATGTGCTGATTCTGATTAAACAAAGAAAATACTGTGGAAATACCAGAATCAGAGCTCCTTAATCTTTGTCCTTCAGTAACCCAGAGGGCACCATGTTTTTCCACAGCATACAGAAGCCAACCAACTCCTCATACAAGGGCAGGACAATGCCCAAAACCATAACCAAGATCACTGCTAAACAGAACAGGATTTACTCAAACAAGGAAGGACTAAGCAAGTAAAGCAGTATTTCCATGAATAAAAGTTCTAAGTGTTTCTTTGGAAAGTTTTTCAAAAATAGTTACTCCAAATCTTTCTCCATTACATCTCCTTTCAAAAGCCCATTGCTTTATAGACTTAGAACTTGTTTAAACTTTTTTTTTGCTCAAAAATATTGAACTGTCAAGAAAAGTACAAAAGGAAATACCATTTAGAAATCCTTCCCAGTAGCTTGGCTACCTAAACTTCAATATGAAAAAAAGAATTAAGGAAAGGAAGAATCACTGGAGCCATTTCAGTTTTTCATCCCAAATTATGGGGGAACGGAAAAAGAAAGTCATGCAGAAACAGAGTAAGCTAGTTTTATTACTTATCAAGTTCGTATTATATTTTTCCCAAAGTAGCTAGAATAAAATAGCTCTCACTGCATGCAAAAGAACCAAGAACAACAGGACAGTGACATTATACTGACGACAAATAAATCAATAAGTATCAGATTTGCACATTTCAGACACCTTGGGAGGGAACTGCAATATTTCATGACTACAATATTTCATGACTGCAATCAAAGACTATGACATTATAATCAAACCTGTCCTAAAGTGTATTAAGTCACAAAAAATGTTATTTTTTCTATATTCAATCTTTAACATAGAACATAAAGATTGTTTGGTGAACTGATATGAAAAATATTCTACTTCCAGTTGAAACATAGACATGATATCATCAGAGAAGATTAAACTCAAGTTGTTTAGCCACTAGCAAACAAGAATTCAATCACCTTTATTTTTTCAGATGCTACGGAACAAGCAAGATTAGAATAATATTTGAGGTATTGGGTTAGGAAGAAAAACAAATGAAGGGATGATATTTAGGTAGGTAGAGAAGATGAGAGCAAGACATTATGATAGCTATATAAATTTTAAGAATAATTCTTCCTCATACAGTAGTAAAAAATTTACTTTGAAAAAAGGGAGGATTGGATTTATGACTTGTTTAGTTCATCTGTGCCCTCTCCAGCAAAACAGTCACTAAAAATTATGAATTATACACAAAATATAAGTCACTAAAGAAAGTGACTGCTAGTACTGATAACACGTGAACTGATCATAAGAACTTCACCAAAAAGAGGTTACTAAGCATCAGACAGAACAGAGAGAATGCCTTATTTCCTTCAGATGATACCTCAGACAGCATTCTGCTGAATAGAGGGTTTTATTTCACCCTCTTGTTGCAATGAAAATTTTCTTGCTGAAGTAAATTATAATAGTTATAACTGGTGAAGGACATGAGAGGGGGAAGGGAAGCCTGGGACATGTCAACTGGCTGTCAGAGAGGCAGCTAGAAAAAAATAAGTGAGCTGCTGATAGATAAAGGAGGAGGGGGAAAAGAAAGGGCTGCTGTGGGAAAAAATGTTATTGTCATCAAATTTGTCTGCTTAACTTCTCAAACCCTTAGACAGGCAAAAAATCTATTAATATTTAAACATGATTTCCATGTTCTTTTACCAGCGCAGTTACAGTGAGCCCACTAAAATCTATTGCTTGAGTAATTCTGTACTGATTATACAAAAGAGCACACCATGTTAGAAAGGAAAGGCTGTCCCAAATTTCTTGCTCAGAAAGGCACACAATAAATCAGGAATCATCTCTTGCAAGATATAATTCAAGCAGAGCTGTGGATCCCATGGACTGAGGGAAGAATGTAGACCACAGAGGAGAACAAAGTTGAAAGGGATAAAAGTGTCAATTATACTGAAATCTGATACTTTGTAAAATAAACCAACTTCAGACAGACTGTTACTTAATCACAGTTTTGGAATGGAATGCAAGCTTCGCCCCTGCCCTGCAACACATGTACTACAGCACCCAGTTACTTTACCCTGAAACATCTAAATGCAGCAAACATAACTGACAACAGCAGGTCTGTCTCCTACCCACAAACACTGCACACCCCAGTACCAGATGCTTTCTGAACAAGCTTCCAAGAGATCCAGTGGCGTCTCTGCACATGCAGCAGAAAGAGGCAGCTTCTCTTTTGCTACACTCAATCTGATTTCCCAGTACTGTGTGATGGGCCAGAAGGCATACATGCACTAAATTAGCAAGTGTTTAGATCCTGACATTCCTGTAAAATGATTCAGACTTTTGAATAAAGTCTTGAGAAGAAAAAAAAAATAAATGAAAGAAAAAAAAAAAAGAATGGACTAGTTTTGAATACATTTACTTAAAAAAAGTCTCACTAGTTAACTAGCAGGGCTTTGCTGAGAGAAAGCCCTTGCAGTGTTATAATCTTGTAACCAACAGAGGCTATTCAAAATGGGCAACACAGCTTAGAGAAGTGAAAGAAACTTTTTATAAAGCCACAAAAGTTACAGCAGTAGAGACACATGGCACTCTTAACGAGCTTTTCAATACTCTTGCTGCGTATAAAACATAAAAAAACTGCAGCCATTTTCTCAGCAGAGAAAAATGCACTGCTTTTATTTAAGCTATATAAACAACTTCTCTTTAGAAACCAAATTGGCATGTTAGTTTTATAGAGTTTTGATAGGAAGGCTTAACATGAAAAATATCGTATGCTGTGATTTGATTGCTCTCTAGTTTCACATTAATATCACAAATGCCATAGAAAAGATGAGAAAAGCAAAGCATTTCCATTTCCACCTTCTACTCCCTCCTCCCAAAGCCCCTTTCTACAGTGAAAAGCAGAAAAAGTATTCATATATGCATATTCATACACACACACTCAATAAAATGTGCACTGTAATCCTTCACTGTGATTTTCAAAGGTACCATACAACATGAGCTTCTATTACACTCAATAAATGCCCACCTCTGGAAAAAAAAATCCAACCATTCTAAAACTCCTTAGTAAAAACAAACAGTCTTTTATGGAATCAGTAGCTCAACACTGCGGAAAAACATTCCCATCTGGTCTATCTTTGGAATACATAGTATTCCTTGGATTCTGCAGACTCGTTCCACATTCTCCAAATCCTCCATCGGACCTTAGTATCCCTCTCCGTATTACAGGAAGAACTTCAGCATGATACATTATTTTTGTTAGAAGGTGGTAAATAACTTCAATTCTGTAGTCCAAGCAAGACACAAGTTATTACCCTGGTTTTTTCCCCTCTTTAGAAAGTTATCCTCACCTGTTCAAAATGTCCACAGAGAGAAGAACTGCCAGAGCTTCCTTTTCCCTCTTTCACCACTTTATTAAAAAAAGACTGTTCAGCTCTCCATAAATCCTGAGAAGGCTCAGAATTTTAAGAAACCAAAGCAACTAAATTTTCGTGGTTCTATTTATCTTCCTTCTCATCTTTCATAGGTTCCAAAGGATACAAATATCTAAGACGGGTCTAAGACGTGGGATGCACAAAGCAAGACTTCTCCTTCACAGTTGCTGGTTACTTTCTCTTCTCAGTCCCCTACAGGTTAATACTGCTGCTGCCACTCAATGTCCCTTGATCATAATACACTAATAAGGGAAAAAAGTAATATTCTCCCACACTGGGCTAAGTGCTCATCACATTTACCACCAAAACCATTTCTCCTGGACTGTTCAAGGGCTTCAACAGATGGAATGGGTAATTTTAAGGACCAGCTGCAGCTCCTTAATCTTGGATATTTGTCGGACTGTCATATTAGACTACAAAACATTGTTTTCCCAGTATGTAAACTATAAGCTATAGTATAAGCTTTCTAAGAAGCTCCAAGAACTTGTATTGCAGAGTCTAATCTTATTAGCCTCTGTTTTAAAGAAAACATTTTTCTCTTTTGCAAGAGAAAAATGCAACACCATCCAGTATTTAATATTTTCTCTATTTCTCTGCAAGAACTGCATAATATTAAAATTATAACAAAGGAATACTTATCAGTTCTCAAACAGATGTTTCATGTGTTCCTGGAACATTTTTTTACATTTCAGAAATAGTTTGCAGTCCCCAGTTGTAAAACTTACGTTCACATCAAAAACATCTCCATAAAGCCTTAAATAGAATTTTGATTTTTCTTTTTTAAATATCATGCACACTTACATAGCACTGTTGTTCATTTCATCTCCTCTTTGGTATACTGTCTGACCTGCATTACCTATTTGAAATAATGCAAACAACAAATATTTAACAGAAATTATTTTAAGGCTTACTTTTGCTCATTTCTTAAAAGGATTTTTTTTTTTTTTTTAGAAAAAAGTATTTTGACCAGTGACTTACAGCTCAGTGATGTACTTGTGTAATTCAAGGGAAAAACCACTGACCAATATAAAATACAGCAGAACTTCACAATTGTATTTTCACATTAAAAATAATCCACTGAACCACTGAAATTAAAGAAGGTAATGAAGCACATTTATTCTAATGTGGGGAAAACTAATCTGGGGACCTGGGAGTAAACAATCTACAAAATCTCAATGTAAAAGCATAAAGGCAGCACTGATTTAGTTCTTTGGTTTCTTGCATCGTTTACTTCATACATCCTACACAGAAAGGTCCAGCAAAAAATTTTATTAAAAGGAAGAAACCAGTAATTCTACCAGAGAAGCACTGAGTGTCACTACGGCTTTACTGTCACACCATCCCTCTCTTAAAATGGTAAATAGCTTGGTAAATACCTTAAATAGAAATGATAACAGCTATGGTGCCATTTAATTTATTTTACTTTACTTACATTTAATTTACAGTGTCAGCTAGCAGACACTGTAGGAACCAAGAAGCACTGAGTGTCACTACTGCTTTACTGCCCCACCATCTCTCTCTTAAAATTGCATTCAAAATTGCTTTTGAGTGCAATATTCAGTTAGGTAATCAGAAAGTTCACCAACTACATAACTGTGTCTCTGATGTGGCTTGTATGATATTTGATTGCTAAAATATATCTTAGCTTTCTTAGGAGACCAAGTGCTTACCATAATAGATTTAATTTTAAAAAATTGTAGTTGTTACCCTAAACTATTAAGTATGAAAAAAAAATATTTAATCCCCCACAAAAAGTCATGTTTTATTTTGTGTTTAATCTTACACTAAAATGTAGAATGCAAGCTGCATTACTCCTCATGTAAATATACTGTATCAACAATTGAACTATAAGGAGAGAAAAACTCTAGTGCATCTAATTTCACTTCTAGATGAACATCTTGAAAGTTGAAGTATTATACTCAGGGGTTGAGATTTCACTAGAACATCTCAAAATTCAAGTCCAAATTCTTGTTATGAGAGCTGCTATCCCAATCAATGAGACTACATACACCCTCACAAGTTGCTTCAAAAATGAGCAACACTGAAAGCAATTCTTTTTTACAAAAGACAGTGATTTTAGGACAACAGGAACTATTTCCAAGCGACTCCAGTAAATTAAAAGCAGCAATCCTTTTGTAGTTGACTGCAGTTGCCAAGCAGTGAATTAATAGTGTTATTTTTAGCATTACAAGTTATGTTGTTTAACAGATATAGATATCTCTTCCATATCCAGTAATTTTCAACTTTTACACATATAAAAGGGAGTCTTAGAATGTCAGTTTTCCAAACTGCACCTAGTACAAGGCAGGATAACATCATCTACTTGAGATCCATTTGCTCATCTTTTCCCTCTTGTACTACCTAGATCTTACTTCTCTCTGCTTGAGAGAAATTGCATGTCACATGCACTTGTTTTGCAGTGCCCAAAGCAAGAGGATCTCTTGATGATACACTGAACAATTAAAAATGCCTTGTAATTTTTCAAGTTTCCTAAGATAACTTGAAATGCCTTGCTTTTCTGAGGAAAACATGAATTTCAGTAGATATCAGATGAATGCATGACAACCATCTAACCAGCCTGCAGATTTAGGAATCCACATGTAGGCTGAGAAGATGCCTGCTCACACACACACACAGAGCAGATTGATGCTAAAGAAATTACTAGAGGAGCATTGATACTGCGCTCATTTGCCTGTTTTGGCAGTACCAAAGCTTGGTAAATACCTTAAATACAAGTGCTAAGAGCTATGGTGCCATTTAATTTACTCAGGTAGCAGACACTGAAGGAACCAAGGCTGTGTTAACACGGACACAGAACACCCCTACTGCCAGGGAACACAGGGATGGATTTGTCTCAATGACTCAGATCAGAGACACAGAAGAGCTCAGAGATTTCATCATGAAACTCTGCAGCACCCATTCACAATTACAGGCTTAGATGCAAGAGTCACAAAAGGTACATTTACTGAAAAGAACTCATATAAGCTAATATCTGATTTCTGCTTTTGGCTTCCAGGAAAGATCTGGGATGGTGATACTACAATTCATACTTGTTCTTTTTGTGAATTGGGACCACAGGTCAAGATCAAAAGAGAAAATAATTCTAAGATTCAATTGTGTCCCTACATCCAATTAATGGAAACATGAAGTGAAAGTTTAAAAGAACACTACTCTGATACAGAGAATTATTACTCCTCAGTAAATTACTATTTACTCTAATATTTAGACTACTAGCTACTTCTTTCTGTCACTGCTGTTGACTGAATTTTGCAGTACTATTAAGATCTACATACCTATTCATCTACTGCCATAGATCCTCCTTTTTTGCCACTCTGAGCACAAAGAGATAGGGATGCCTACACAGATCTCTCCGCTGTTTCTCTGGAGATCTAACAACTGATCTAAGATCAGTGGCTGCTAATTTTACAAGTGTGAAGCAAGCCATAGCTGACTTAGCAGCTATTCAAAAATATAAGTAAATAACTGAAAACATAAGCTCCCCATAATGATTGCAATAAAATAATTAGAGAGTAAGTTAATCAGCTGTCCTGTGATTTTTGAGGGATCAGCCACTAGATGGCAGAAAAATGCAGTATGATTTTCCCATCATGATGAAGAATTCACCCATCAAATCTCTTACATCTGCTCTAACAGGTTATCTGTCAAGCAATGTCAGATCAAGGATGACAGGAAGGCTGACTATCTCTTCCCTAGTGCACAGCCTTCCTTGACTTTTTCTACTCTGCTGTAAAACTTTAAAAATATTTAAAGTATATACTTGCTTTATTCTGGAAGTAGACCACTACAGGAGTAGGGTCAATTTTGTTAAAGATATTCTATTATCACAATATCACTCCATTTAATATAAAAATGCCAGAATAAATGGAGAAGTTATCTCAAGATTCAAGTATATAATAGCTGGCTTTCCACCCAATAATGATGTGAACAACAGTGGTAGTGAGGAGACTGAAGCAAGGGGTATACAAAAAATAGCCCACAGAGTTAGGAAATAAAGTATGAGAAGCAAAGTTCTGAGTTTTCACAGAAAACCCTACTTACATAGTTTCATATACTGTTTTAACATTATTTTAACAACAAAAATGGCAGGGTTTGTCTTAATGAAATTACATGCACGCCTTAAAATTTCATTAACATTACTTTTGGGGGGAAAACTGTATTGTAATAGTTTCACCATTTTTGAAAAAAGCTTGCAGTACTCAGTCCATCAGTCTGGTGTCACTCCTACAGGCTTCTTTTGTGTGTAAATTTCCTTACTTCATATGTGTTTAATATTTCTGTAATCTTTTGTTCCCCTTCAATGGTCATCATTCTTTAATATTCTTATTGGATACTTCAATTACTACAACAGGAGAGTGCACAGTCTCATTTTTTTCTACATTTCAACTTTTTCCTACTCTCTGTTCCTACCTTTTGGGGAAAAAAAATCCAAAAACAAAGTGCGGCAAACCCAGAACGAAACTGTAGTTCGAAACAAAATACTTCAGAAATTTATATAATGATGAATTATGGCACTACAATCATTGTACTAGCAAAGAGAAAACCTACAAAACCCAAAGAGAAAACAATTTTACAGCAATTCACTGAACTCCCTCATGCATCCCTTCTTACAAATACTGTACTAGCAGAGGGACCTAAATAAACAGTACTTCTAAACCAACCTATTTTACATTTATCTAGTAAGATTAGGATTATCTTTTTTCACAGACAATCTCCTTTTACAAAAAACCCTCAGCCAAACATTACTACAGTTAACCTTAGATTACTGTCCTTGGTCTTTTCACAGAACTACAACTGTCAGTAGTAAGATTCTAGCTCAAGTGAAATACAAGGGGTTTTTGCCGAGGTCCCCTAATTTACCTTTTCAGATGACACTACTACAGCAATACAGTCTCTTACTACAAGGCTTAGGTAGGAGAGCAAGTCCTCTTTCCTGCACCCAAACTTAAGTCTAACATTGTGGAAAATAGGCAAAAAAGACAACATAATGACAAGCCTTTCCCCCTACATCGTGCCATCTAAACTAATGTTGAAAACCTCACAAAAGCAGAAAAGATCAGGGCAGAAGCAAATTGTGCCTTAAGTAAAAAAATAATAAGAAATTATTACATTAAAAATACTGAGAATTTTCAAAGCTTCACTGCAAGTTACAGATTTGTTCTGGAGCAAATCAGCCACTGAATTGGGAAGAAACATGTCTAAGCAGAACATCGGATACAGACTGAATAAATCTGACAGAATAAAGCCAAAATTGCTTTAGGACTCTTCTTGAACAGTGTTTAAAGAAAAGCATCTTCAACACTAATGTCACAAGAAGAGTTTGCTGTACAATTATTTAGTCACATATTATGCTATAATTCATATAGTGAATAAAACTTAAACACATGAAAATGTTTGGTGTTTTGAGGTGAAATTAAATTTTTAGATGTCAAGATTTTCCTGCATGATGATGGCTGAGAAAAATGTTAAAATTCAGCATAGTTTAATTTCTTGAAATAAGAAAAAATTAATGAAACATCTGACTACTAACACAAATTTGGTTTCCAAACAGGTTCCTGATTAGGGTGACTGACAGATTATTGCTTGGTACTTAAATATTAAGTGAAAAAACGTTTATTTTATTAAGTGCCAGGTAAGTTACTTACTGAAGTAAAAGCCAGAAGTTCCTCTTCAGTCAATTTGTGTATTGGATTGTTCTTTTGGAAGTCTATACTGTAAAGAGAAAAGAAAAATTAAACAATGTTGATTTCATCTTTAGAATAACATTATTCAGAACACATTTTTCAAACTTGCAGAAATCTGAAGGACACTCTGGAAATGAAAAATGGGAGTATGGTACGTGCAGAAAATGACCTAGACCTAGAACACACAGAAATAAAGAACCATTTAGGGGCCTAAGATATTTTATAAGTACCTTCCCAACACCATCGTCAAGTGAAATGTCTTCCTCGGTTTAAGCTTATGGGAATAACAATTTCACTAATCCTAAAAAAAGTTTAAAATCTATTGTTTGCTTTCACAGAGATCTGTTTTGAGTTAAAATCCTATAACTAACTGAATGCAGATTCTACAAATCAAAAAAGTACTAATGCTAAAGTAGTGCTGAAGGGTTATCTCAGACAAACACCCTCCTAGTCACTCAAAATACATGACCACAAGAGTCCATCTCTCACTAACCAGCATTACGATTACCTTGAACCATTCACAGGGGAAAATCAGAAGAAAACACAGATGTGAGAATTAAAATTATTTTATTCAGAGTTGGATATGCTAACAGAGATGATAAAGAAATCTGGCTTGCAAATCTGTGGGTGAATGTTTTCCTTATACAACAGCTCCACAACATTTACAAACATACTATAAGAGATATCACCAAACTGCACAAAAACCAACAAAAGCTATAATTCAAGCTCCCTGTTAAAACCAAAGATATCAAGTAAAAACACATCCTAAACTGTACCACAGATGATGGATCATCACCAAACCTGTATAATGGCTACATACATAAGCCCAAATTTATCACACTAAATTCTGTAGCAGGCTTCACATTCTAGGCTAAAATTGCAAAGATACTTATTGTGATAATAGGTTACAGACTGAAATTACGTCCTCTACATTACTTAACTTACTTTGGAGATTACTTTGCCTGGTTATTCAGGCATGATTTCTTCTACTTAAATACACAGAGACTACTGACAACAATTTCTAGAAGGTGGTTTGAGAGCTCTTCCAGCTCTTCCTGCAACCTCTCCAGACTGATTGTTACCTAGTCTGTTCCCTTGACTTCCCATGATGGAGGTTACACACACACTTCATACCATTTATGCTGATGTTTCACAGTACCATCAGCTTCAACAAGTTATTTGACTGTGGCCACAAGGAATAAAGGAAAGTTTATTAACTATTGCTTCAATACATTTTCCCTCATCTCCCCACATGAAAAAAAAAGAACTCTATGCTGTTGGTGCATTGTTTTGAAAGTTTTAGGTAACATTGCTAGGAAAGATATCTATATATAGATATAGATATTTATCAGAATTTCTATCTCACTGTTTTTCCCTGCCTTGTGCAAAATTTCATGCAAACAGGAAAGTCATAAAGAATTTCACTGCTTCAGTTAAACCTTTTTATCATACCTAATGTCAGCTGCTAGCAGACAGACTCCTAGTCGGCTGGATGTAGTCAACTCGAGTCAACTGACTTCAGGTAAAAAACAGCAAGCTTCTCTATGCATGGGGGGATGGGGACAACCAAAAAAAAAAAGAGGAAAAAAAGGCAGCAAGAAAAGTTCAAGGATTATAGCAACTCAACAGCAGTTAGGCAACCAGAATGTTAAATGACATGACCACAGCCTTTGAAAAGCACAGGTAAACCAAGGGACAGTTAAATTGCGACAAAAATAGAACTTATTTTTCATCATCCTAAAAATAAATTGTTTCAAGCAGGAAGGATTAATTCTCTTCATATTCTAGATCAATTTTTGTCACTGCTTTTGGAAGCTCAAAGATGCAGCTCTACCAGATAAAAACAGTGCTAAAATAGATCTCCGATTTCCATTTCTGCTACATCCATTTACAAAGCCTGAAGACAAGTAAGTGCAAAAATGTAAGTCTTGAAAGACAGAATAACAACTAAATTGTTTTAATTATTTTTCTGTACTGAGTCAAATCAAATTTAAAGCTATAATTTGAATCTGAATGTAGAGTAGAATTCTACCTTGGTTTTAAGCATTTCTAATGACACTGTTAGTTCTTGTCAGACTGCTTTATGAAAATTTAATTTCTATGACCTGTATTTGTTCTGGTTTCAAGGAGAGATAAACCAGTTCATCCCAGAGAATCTGAGGAGTTGAAATCTGAGTGGAATTTAGGATCTACTACGTAAGATGTATGATGAGGGATCTTTTCATAACAATATGAAGAAAAGTCACTAATCATCACATCATTCAGTTTAGTAAGCTATTTTCTCACCGCTCTTGAATCTTGTCTTCAGGAGTTTATTGAAATAAAAGAGGGAAAGAAAATGAGAAACAGACACTCTTTAGACAGATTAAACAGAGCCTTGGAGTAAGATGCACTGTGCAGCAGAAAAAGGTATTTTCTAGTAAAACAGCAAAAGCTAATTGTCAGCAGCTCACAACCAATTCTTAAATTTGATTAATCAGGTCTACTTGACAGCCTAATGGATAAAGTATCCAGCTTAACTAATGAGTTACAAACTTTGGGACTTAATGACCCATATTTGAAACAGTGGAATTAATAGTCATCAAAGCATCACTTTCTGGATTATGACTACATGTTTCAAAAACTGATTTTGAAAGATGAAAAACATTAAGGAACATTGCTAAAGCTATTAAAAATGAAACAGCTTACAGGAATTCTAAAGCAAACTTATTAATTATTAAATGAAGCATTTACCCTCCAGAATTGCAGTCCTCATGCATTAAAGCACAGAACCTGCTATAGAAGAAGGCTTGAGAAGAATGTTTTGCTAAAAGCCAATGCTGTTAAATGCTTTAACATGTCTATGCTTCCTCACAAACTGACATACCAATAGCTGGTATGGACACCAAGGGTACAGCCAGCAATCCAAGCCTAAACTCTACTCTGTTACAAGAAGAATTCTAAAAGCTGGCATCCTATTACAACACCCTTTCTGCAACACAGTTGGATCTCAAATCTTGTCTCCATCTCTGACTGAGACAGCTTCAGTCACTTAACGTCACCCTACCCACTAAATGGCATTTACCAATCCTTTAGGGAAGCAACACTGAATCTGGTTTAGTTGGTTGTCTTTAGTTTGGTCTTGCCAAACACAGCTGGCAGGCAATATGGTTCCTAGCCACTGCTCAGAACATGACAGTGATGGTTTCAAACTCAAACACTGTGATCAAGAAACCTACTGTGCAGCCAGCCAATGTAAAACTCAATTGTACCCTTATAAAAAAGAAAAGAAAAAGAGCAGTAGGTAAATTAAAATTTCCTTCAGAAGGGAGGGAACAGGAAAGATTATATAACCTGAACATAAGACAATACTGTGTAAAAAAATACAGTGCTCATGAAAATGGTCCTCAGCAAGGGAAAAGCTTTGCCTTGACTTGAGTCAGAGTGTGGAAGATTAAAAGTGAGTGGGCTAAGAATTTATGTCAACCCACTGTTCACTACATGGTCCTCAAACTGGATCTAACAGATTCCACCATTTTGCAACTCACAGATCAGAAAAGCACTTTGAGAGTCAGCGATGGTGAACATTGCACCCAAAGTCACTGACTGACTACATTATACTTCTAACATGCCATAACTTCTGATCTTCAGACCTCAAGCCTGCCTCTTGTTCTCCCATGCTATTTACAAAACCCATGTAGCATATACTTTCTAAAAGGGGAAAAAAACCAAGGTGCAGAATCACAAGGACTTTATACTATAGTTTTTAACTAGCAAAAGACACTGAATTTATACAAGCATTCCCATTTCAGTGAGTAGGAGGGCATTTGCTTGATGGTTGATCCTCACAGGAAGCTGCCAACTGCAGAATCTGAAATATGTTTTCAAAATTCACTGAAGTGCTATCCCTGTATGGTAGCTAATGCCAGCTGATATTTGAAATGTAACTAACCTGAAGCACAAAGTATATAAAGCTTTTTAAAGATAAAACAACAATACAGCTATTAATGAAATACTGCTAAAATTCTGAACTGGACACTACAGCTCGCTGTGAGAGAACTGAAAATGTTATCCATCTCTAATGCAAATCTTTTAGCCTTTTAGCCAGACTATATAATAAGGAAAAAATGTCCCCTCAACTCACCATTTCATTATTTCATTGTAACAAAGATTCATGCAGTTGTTTCTTTGAGTTTTTTTAAAGGAACCATAAACCAACTTACCATATTCCAAGGATTACAGCAAGCTCTTCTGCACACAAATCAGGTACCTGGTACTGATCAGCATCTGCTAATTTTATCTCATTAAGCACCGTGTCATCATTTAAATCATAATTCTGTTGGAAGAAAAAAAGAATATTTTAAAATAGACAGAATTATGCCTTCAAAATATGAAAAAATATAGACTTGTTTGAAAAAGAATAATATTACCACTAAAGAATGACACCGTGGAAAGTAATTTACCATTATGATAGAATAACTAAGTAATGAAAGCAGTACAAGGAATTATCACCCAAAACGTTTCTCTTACAAATATATTGTTTCTTATGCATGAGGAACAGCATTCAGAACAACTGCAAGGTTAGCTAACACCAATTTTCTATTTAAATAAGCCTGAAGGCAGCTTCTGTTTTCAAACTGTTGCTCATAGAATTATCAACAATTTCATCCTCTATTATATATGTACAGACAACTGAAACAGATTGATGTTATGGTCATTAATGTGGGTTTTCAGGCTAGCCACTTTGGACATCTGGGAATTTAAGGACATCTCTTTTATGTATCAGGAAAAGCCAACTACATAAGCTATGACTTCTGGAACACACTTTCTATTTAAAGAGTCTTTAGTTTTACAAAAAAACATGCTACCTGTAGTTCACTCTGTATCATTTATTTAACTTGAAGAAAATAATATAATCTATGTCTGAAAAGTGCAAATTAACATGTTCATAGAATCTGTGTTTGTTTGAAAACAATGAAAGATTTCCTTGGCTGCGAGCAAAAAGGAAGTAGCTGTAATACTACTCCTTCCTTCTTCCCTTGAAAAACAAACCCAAACCAAAACAACTGGTCCTGAAACCAATTATCATGCTACTGATTTTTAGTTACCAGTAGTAGTTTTTACGAACTATTAAAAACAGATAATGGATTTATATTAACAGTTTTTCAAATTTCCTATTAATTTCCCTTCAGTGTTCCAGTAGTAGCTGTTTCTCATTCATATCTTCTGTTGGCAAGATCAAAATGAAGGTCCACAGAAGAACAAAGAGCAAAGAGGAATGCTTTGAAGTGAGTTATATGAATTCATCAACAGTATTTTAGCACTATATAAATGAAAGAAAATCGTGATTTGACAGAGAATGTGAAGGAAATAAGTTTTTATTTTAAGAGGATTAGGAAGATATTCACAGTTTTAAAGTCAAATTTATTACCATAATTTTCTTCTTACTGTATTAGACTATTATCTACCACTTCCAGTAGAAAATTATTTTAGAACTAGTATAATAATACTTCATCAGGTGTAACATAAACTACAATTTCCTCTTTCAGGCCTAAATAATTTTAAAAATCTAACTTGTATAAATGGTACTAATTACTTTAGCTTCACTACAAATATTGATCAACTGAACTCAACTGTAACTGCATGACAGAGCTTTAAAGCATGATTTCCATTCCTAGATATAAAAAGAACTTCCTCAAAACATAAAAAAAGCTCTGAATTGTTTAAAACTGATCAAACTATTTTAACATACCACTTCATATCAAGAGTCCTTAAGCATTACCTCAAGCCTGAGGCTTTCCTTTCACAGCAACCGACCTGGGAGCAAATACTTCAGAAATTTGTGAGCAACTGGGAAAAAACACTAAAACAATATCCCAGTTAGGAACTCTCAGAACAATGCATCCTATCATTTAGTTCTTACTTCTTACTTCTAGGTAAGTTGTAATTGAAGTTTATAACTAAGTGGGACATTCACCAGGCAGCGCAGCCTCCCCTGAGCTCTCACTATCCTATAAGGCATTGCCATGTGTAGTTCTACCATAAGCCTGAATTGTCACACGTGTAGTCAACCTTGTTTCATCAAATCAAATGCAACACCAAGGATGTGGTAATGGGCAAACAAGAAAAATGTAGATTAGTCTCCTGAGATATTGATGCATTCAATTAGAAATAGAGAAGTATTGACAATTTTTTTTGCTTAAGATCCCTGCTTGACCTGGAAGTCTACCAAGGCACAATATTTTTTAATTAAGGTTTTCCTACTTGAAGAATAAACTTGGGACCATAATGGCTCAATTAATCTCCAGCTTCTATAGCAAGTTCAAATAAATTTAAATCTCCTTATGGGGGGAAAATGCCATCCTAAATCAATACAGTGGTTCTCAAACAATTTATAATTGAAGTCATCATGCACACCCTTAAGATCAGTAGGACCAACTCACATAATTCATGCCACAGGAATAAGTAGAGCAATTTCCTATCTTTGCACTGTAACTGAATACGTCTGTCAGAACACAGGAATCTCTGAAATCCTGTGATACCTCGCAGGCTACTTTGAAAATCTGCCTCTCACCTGTTTTCCTAGCTCCATCATTCTTAGTCACTAAAAATTAATGCATGAACTGTAGAAGATCACATTTGCAAACATGCTCTTAGTTGAGTAGCCACATCTGTCTTGCAGACATTCATATGTTGTTTTACCCCATGTCCCTTAATACTAGGCAAACTACTGAGCCACAGTTCTTTCATGAACTTTCAAAAACCCCAGCTAAGTTTCTCTAGGAACAACACACTTTTCCCTAGAAGACACCCAACAAAAGCCTCAGAACATTTTCATTTAAAGACATTAAAACAATTCTTCTCAGATACATACTATTGTCAAGCTTTCTAGAGGTGTTGTAGCTGGACTTAGTTCACTGTGAGGAAGGAAGAATCCATCTGTTCTTTGGACATCCAAAATAAGCTGTGCAACGTATTTTTCCTGAAATCGTGTTCTCTTCCCCAAAGCACCTACAGAAAATATGTTTATATTAGTAACACTAAACACCATTAAGAACACTAAAAACCAGTTATCTAATAGTATACTAGAGAGTTACTACAAAAAACCCCAGACAAAATAGAGAACTACACGGAGAATTAACCAATGAAATTTAGAAGCGGTTAGCCTCTGCTTGATCTCTTTGCAATGTTCTCGCTGCCAGCAAACATACAAAGTAATACACATTACAAACACACAAACACAGCTATATAGGTCTTGCAAAGCTGCTTTTAATTAAATTCCCCATAACCCAGCATTCTGAAAACTCATAGTCATCAAGTTTCATCACTTCCCTGCTTATTTCCAAGCAATAAACCAGAAACAATTGTTCAATTCAATTCACCTGCTAGAAGTTAGTGACTACATGGAGATATTTATGCAAATGAAAATCCCATAACACCTTAATAATATCTTACAGGCCATCACTGTAAATATTTCAAATCTTCATCTGAAGAGTTAGATCCTTTGAAGAAGGATCACAGACATGATGTTACCGGAATATGGCATGTAAGATACCGTAAAAGTAATATTGGGAGTGAGCGAAACAGCAAACCAGTGAAGGCTCTATAATGAATTAACCAATATTCAGAATGCACAATGTGAAACTCCACTCAGTGTTGCTTCTTCAGTTCCTTATTGGACCCACTGACAATTTTTATTAGTTTTTAAGGTGGTAATTGACATTGATACCAAATTGTAAGGAAAAACACATTTGTTCCTCTTCTGTTAGCAACTTGCTTGCAAAATGCAGAGAAATAAAAGAGTAATTTCAGGACAATAACTTAAAATAACAGAATTTTAGCTCCTAATCAAAGCCAAAATGGAGCTAAAAATTACTCTATAAGATTTGAAGGTTTGCTTGTTCATAATTACTGTGATACAGTGCTCAGACAGTGTAAAATGGAGGAATGAGAGCTAATCCACTGCTAGCAATCCATCTGCTGCTTTTGCAGAGCCAATTATTAAGTCCTTATCTTTGTGATAATTTTGAAAAATTTTCAGTATATAAAATCTTTGAGGTAAAGACGATCGACTGCTCATGTGACAAAGGCCTGAGGATGAGGCCATTGTCCATAAGCCTCATCCAGCAGAGGGACTGAAACAGCAGTCACACACTTTTCTTCCTGAAAGTGGAAAGAGATGAGTAGGGAAGCCAGAAATTAGACCAATTTCTCCATTTCTGCCAATTACCCCTTTTAGTGGAAAAGCCCTGTTGTGACAGTGGTCACTGGGGTTTTCAGGATGAGGGAAGAGACGTAGATCTGACTCCATATTTCAGAAGGCTTGATTTGTTATTTTATGATATATATATCACATTATAACTATACTAAAAAGAAATAGAAGGAAAGGTTTCCTCTCAGAAGGCTAGCTAAGAATAGAAAAGAATGAATGATAACAAAAGGAGCTGTCTCGGACTCTGTCCGAGATAGCTCAGCCTTGACTGGCCATTAACTATAAACATCCAAGATGGGCCAATCAAGAATCCACCTGATGCATTCCACAGCAGCAGATAACCATTGTTTACATTTTGTTGCTGAAACCTCTCAGCTTCTCAGCAGGCAAAAATCCTAAGAAAGGATTTTCACAAAAGATGTCTGCGACATCCTGTATTAAGAGTTTACGAAGAAATGAAAAAGGTTCTAAAAATATCACTTTGAAAATCACACCGCATACTGCAGAGAGACACACAGAGCAAAATACTGGCTAATGAGTCATACTAATTTTACACAGTGGCCTTCAATTCTCTATTTTAATATTGTTTGAAAATCACTATGCTATAATTCACTTCCTATTATGTCTTACTGCCTAAACAGCTGAAGGAAACAATTGCAAACTTATTCTGGATACCAATAAAATTGCTTACTACTACTCAGAAACTGTGATTTGTTTATGCTCTCACACCTCCCATTGCATTTTTTAAACTTAAAAATTCCTTGCTATTACAGGGACAAAATACTGGTTTTTACCTGAAAAAGATGTATCACATGTGTTAAAGCTGAGAAAAAAATTTGTTGGTTTATACCACTACCACCAGTGTTCAAGGCCAGCTGAATAACACCTTGAAAAACCTGCTGTACTGAGAAGTGTCCCTATCCTTGATCTTTAAGGTCCCTTTCAACCCTTAACATTCTATGGTATATCCTCACAAAGTAAAAGGAACCTAAACAGAAACTTTACTTTCTGCTTCATATTACAAGTTCCCAGAGATGTGTTACTGGGTATGAAAAAAACAAACAGATCTCAGAGTTCAGCATTATCAATCCTCTAGATCTGTTGATCTTAAATTTATTTTGGATTACTACTCTTCATTTCACTAAATTTATATGCAACAAGGATATTGGAAATTGCTTTGTAGAGTTATTGATGGTTATGACTCATTGTGAGGAGCATAATGATGCTTTTCAATAAAAGATGAACACTATACATACTTGGATTAATGGGACTTAAAAAACTTACACAAACCAAGTATGATTTATTCACATATTACTGAAATAACTTTGGAAAATATTGGTCCTAAAAACTCTGTTTTAAGAACAATATATATTTCCATGCTGTAATACAATACTCAACTAGTAAGGATTACAACCATTAATGCATATAAACCTCTCCAAATCCTTTCCTAAAAAGGAAACCCCTCCCAAAAGCCTTAAAAATGTCTTTGCTAGAGATTGGATTTTTACATTAAACCAAAGTCTTTTTCGATGATGCAACATTCCTCCCATTTAGCCCAAATATGCATGTCAAATGAATTTGTCTAGAATGCCAACAATTCCCACATGTTCAGTTCAGTTCATTTGCCTTCAGGTTAGACATAACTATGTTAATAGATTTATGGAGATAAACCACAAAACATTTAGGAGTTTCACAACATTTTTCCAAGATACTGTATCACCACAATCTTTCTCTGGGACTATCATAACCTCTTGGTAAAGTAATAAAAATATACATAATTCCACTGCATCCAATCGTTTTTTCCTTCTCCAAACAAGAAGGCTTTTTCTAAGTTAGGTTTAAGGAAATTATTAATCCAAAATTTGAAGATCTCCTTTAAAGGAAAAAAAAATACAACATGAAGACTGTCTCTTTGATTTTACTTATTCTCAGTTAATTGCATTTTTATAGCTAGAGTAACATCATAGGTAGTGATGTTTTTATTAAAAAAAAAAAAGAAAATTTTTGACTCATTTTAAAGAAAAGTACTTTATAATACCAAGCTGGCAATGAATGCCACACTTGGAACACACCACATGCACAGATTTTGTTGCATACAGGGAAAAGAGGACAGGATCAATTGAAATGTATAGATTCCTTCAGATATAAACTATAATGTTTTATTTCCATTACACATCTTTCAAAGTAAGCTTTTAAAACCTTTGAATAAATGAGCATGGAGTTTCATATAATTTCTGAGAGTTTGTGTTTCTTTGGGTTATTATTTGGGTTTTTTGTGTGTTTTAGGATTTTTTTTTTTTTTGCTGCTGATGGCTTGGGTTTTTTAAATTAAATTATTAAAATGATTCATTAGGATGGATTAGCTGCAGCTCCAACGTGGATATGAAGGAGCATGAGCCTTGTGACATACAGGGATATAAGAAGTAAGGAAGCTGCAAGTTTCAGTTCCTTAGCACTTTCCACTAGTAAGTCTACAAGAAAAAACTAGATAAAGATTTTTTCCATTTCTACTCAGGTACAATCATAAGTTCTCACAAAGAAAAGGTGTGATTTTATGTCATTTTGATTGCCTAGCAGGACCAGCTAGACCATAGATCAATATCTATACATGGAAGGTTTTAAGTGCAGCACTCTGATCTTCCTGACACCAAAGAATAGGTTCTGAAAGGGTAATTATAAAGTCTCCATAGTGACTGAATCCTTGTGATTTCTGTTCATCAGAAATTTAACTTCCCTACTTATTTTCCATGATGATACCAGTCCTGGGAGTGAACTTCTAAAAGCTATTTACACAGAGTAGATCTAGGCTAGTGGCACAAAAGGTGAAAGACTGCATCGAATCATCATGCAGACACCTTTATAAGTGTCTCCAAATAAAACAAAACAACACAAAAAATATTCATCATGACACCAGCAGATGCAACTAGACATAGAATTTGACATGAAACACTAGGAAGAATGCTTATAATAGCCCAACTCCACAAATAACCACTCAGGAATGATTTTTTAACTAGATGTCCTATTTCTCTTCCAAGCAATACTAACTCTTGGAAGACAAGTAAGGCCTACCAGTTAAACATCAAGCTTTTTCGAAGTGCAGTTATTTATTCATCAGATATGTCACAAAAAGCCCCAACAAGCCATAGATTAGTTTGGTCCAGCCAATCATCCTCTTAGACTTTACGAGCAAAACTTACCTGTAAGGTTAATCTGCAGTTTTGTTATGTCTTTAGCCATATTGAAACAGTGCTTAGCTTTTTTATATTCATAGTAAAACAAAAATGTATAGGCAGACTCAAGATGGAACTGAACTGCCAAGTGCCAGCTTTCACCACCTGTGAACAAAGCTTCTGCTTCTGTCACTGCAAATTAAGAAAAAGAAAAGAGATGAGAATGCAGTTCAGGAGAATGGTATTTTAAAAATACCATTTTAGCAATATACCATGACAGAAAGTCTGTTGCTCTTTACACCTGCACACATTTAAAAATTCACTAACAGTGTATAGAAGATATATGTGATTTAAAGCATTTTTCAAGTTTTATATCTAAGGATTACTTCCAGAGAAAAGAAAAGTGCAATCTTTGCTTATATTTAACAGCAAAGTTGCAGTGGGAAATATCACCTCTGCAGAAAATAAACAACTCTAATTGTATTGGACTTTCTAAAGAACGTAAGAACAGAACATTGGGCTAATACCCATCCCTTAAGTACAAAGCTTCTAATTAACGTTTCAACAGCAGATCAAGCATTGAATGGTGGCTTAGGATTCGTAAGACATTTTCTATTTGGATGTTTTTTGTGTGTTGAGTTTTTGTCTGTTTGTTTTTTAAATAATTACTGACTTCCTGAGTGATAAAGATCATGTTTCTCCATCTGAACTGGAAAAAGTACTTCTGTGAACAGATCTGAAGTCTTTAGGAAAGAAGACTTGAATTTTTTCATTCAGCATAAAAGCATTTGTATTTCTTATATAATTAAGTTCTATCAAAGTACAGTAAGTTAAAAGAGAATATTCCTGCAAATACAGACATTAAGTTGAAAATTATTCATCCGATTAGTCTTAAATGGAAGTGGGTTTTGTGCTTCATGCTTTAATTCTGCATTTTGCAAAAATATTTAGATAATAAAAATTACAGAAAAGCTTACAGCATCACAGTACTTAAAAAGGACTGGTTGGTTACACAGTTATAGCACTGAGGCTGCCTCTTGGTGGATGCTTAATTTTTCAAATAAGCTTCATTAACAGTGTTAACAAGTCTTACTATAAAAACCAGTATTATCAAGGATTTTTTAAACATTTTCTCCGAATTTTTTTTTTTTAATTTAGAGATTGGCAGTCAAATCTAGCACAAAGAGATTTTACTGTTTAAACCTCCTAGACTCTTTTTTTGTTAGTACTTGTTAATCCTTAAAACCTTTCACTTAATATAGAAAGTTGCTAAGTCTGAATATAGTTTTTACACAGCTTTTTTAATTCACTAAATCAAAATTTGCATAGATAACAAATTTGCCTAGTAACAACTTTTTCAAAGATGAGATTTTTTTTTTTTAAAAACCCACAAAGTAGTAATTTAAAAATATTACTTGAAACCTACAAAATACTGGACATGCAAGTACAAGTCGAAACCACACAAAAATGCAACTTTTGAATGGAGTGACACAATATAATTTCAAAGGAAAAAAAAATGAGGTTATAGTATTTAATTGTGCATTACAACTAGATTTTCCACAGCTAGCAAGTTTCAATGAGCCGAATCAAGATTACTTGTGGTAAAGCTATAGGATGAGCTCAAGTAGCACACTGAGAAGCAGTCTTACCACTTCCTAAATACCATTTACTCACAGTGCTTGATAGGTTTAGGCACTTTGAGACTTCAAGGACCTTTGAGGAAAGCTTCACATCATTACTAGTACTGATGTAGTGGTCCAGAAGCACTGATGTCCCAAATTCATGACATTCTTCTGGCACCCATACCATGTCTGGCACATGGCCAAAGGGACGGGAAACTGCACCAAGTCCCATTGGTTTTGCATAATGGCTGCTTCAGAACTGCAGGGAATCCTTGCAGCTGTCTTCTATTCAGGTGATGATACTGACCTAACACTTGAGAAAAATGTAATTTCTCCTGAATTTGAAGGTCTTTTTCTCTAGTAACACAAAGTTTTCTTGAGAATTTGATATAGACAAGCAAGTGGGTGATTCAAGATACACACTACTCAAAGACAATAAAAGGTTTAAAAGTATTTATTTTATGGACTATGAAGGTATTTGATTGAAATAACAGATGGCTTCAGTGAGAAAATAAACTGGTAAGAGGCACTAGGCAGCAACAACTACCAGAAAGAAACTCACTAAATATTCAGGTGTATCTTACATTATCTATCTCTGAGAACCATATCCAAGAGTCTCAAAACAAGTCACTGCCAAAAAACCTTTGTCTACAATCACATTTTCATCTGAGAGGCTGAAAAATAGCATGTGCCTTACAAGCCCATATCAACTTAAGTGAAATTCTGCTCCCTCTCCAGTCATTGCAGTTACCTAAGTGCCTGATAAGCACTTTAACAGTTATGACTACAAATTCCCCTCCTCTGTGATATCCTAAAAGAGATGCTGCAAGCCAATAAAATAAGTAATTAGAAATATACCTTGTTTTATACAGGCCTGGGCAAGAGTAAATAGCTCAGGTGATCTCTCCTCCAACAACTGCTGGTGAATATTTACACATCTTAGAGTCCACCAAGGTAAAGTCTGAAAGAAAATATGGATACTTCAAGTTCATAACAAGTATAAACCTTTTAAGAAAATAAAAGAAAAAAATGAAAGTGGTTTTAAAATACAGACTTTGTGGTCTATTCAATTCTAGTTTCCAAAAAATACAAACCTGTCTAAAACAGCTGTTTTATTATTAAAAAAAAAACCATAGCCTAGCATAAAGATGAACATATCCAGGCAGTTCTACAGTGCTCCAAGGGTTTTATGGATTTTCCCTCTATTAATTTCTCTAACTGCTCTTTGAACCCTGCAAATCTTTAGTACCACCATCTGGTAAGAAATGCTGTGAACAGCAGAAAAAAAGAATACTTGCATACACTTATTTTGGCACAGCCACTTCCTACTTTGATTTCATAGCTTCTAACTCTTGTAACAGAAAAGGACCAAAATAAAACCAAAACCCCAAATCCAGCTGTTTCCTACTTATCTTCTTTGTCTCACATAGATTATTTTAATAGAAAGCCATGATCTCATTCTTTAGCAATCTTCCTGAAGAGTCCTAAACTATTTAGTTACTGTTTGTATGGAAACTATTCAGTATTTCTGATAATCCACTGTCATCCTTCTATGCATTTTTTCTTGTTCTGTTTGACCTTTTTTTATTTCTTCAGGTGGCAGCATAAACGAGCCTGAGAGAGGCAGAATAGGAGCAGAATTGCTCGAGAACACATTACCATCACAATTGATAGTTCTAATCTCTGTATGTTGAACTTCAGAAGGGCATAGATGTTACTGAACTAAGCAATCACTCCACAGCAGGCAGAGCTGAACCACAGCCCAGGAAATATCTGATTTTAGAAAGCTTGGTACCCAAAACATAAATTCCCCACAGTCTCTTAACCTCTTCTCTAGTTTGCAACAAGAGAAAATGCATGGAAAAGTTCATTTCAATACTCTAGTCTCAAAATTATACTTAAGATTATTATCTGTGAATGTAGAGCACACCTCTAACAGAGGCTCTAATGATTGCTATTTATTCTGGTGCTGCACACCAATCATTATCTATGAAAGACGTTTGACTCCTTTAGAGGCACTCATCTTCTGGACTTTTAAAGCAGGTATGCTTCAGACTGACCTAATGGTTGTGCAGTATTCAAGCACAAACATCTAAACTAATTATATAGAGCTGATTCTAATGTTCCTAGAAAGGAACTATCAAAAAGAATAATAGCATCTATTTCCAAGAGCAATGAAAGATGACTTTTGATATCAAGCTAGACAGAGTAAAGCACACAAACAGGCTTCATGAAAGAGGTCAGATCCCAATATTTCATCATTTATTTAGAAACCTAAAGGCAATTTAAGTAACAAGTTTCAAATTACTTGAGTTTAGCTTTATACAATGAAGTATTAATTTTCCCACACAACACAGTATCCAGTTTAATGATACAATGTCCTAATGTCCTGAGGCCTTATGCTTACCACTTAGAAATTACAGAATCAGTGAGAATATATTTTTAAAGTTTCAGATAAACCAGCTGAGCTGTGCACAATATTCTATTGGCAATGTTTTTTGGGAGCCAAGTTGAAAACTTACAGATTATTTTTAAGCATTTACTCTTACATGGGAAATATCATACAGAGCTTTATTAATGCTTTAAATAATACATTTTGAAGCATTTTTACCTTGTTTAAAATTTGTGTGCACTACTATTAAAGCAGCAAAAGTATTAAGAGGCCGCCTTTGAATCAAGCTGAAAAGAACAAGGGCAAGCTTTAATTGCTACATCAACCGTTGATGAAAGTAGTTCCTATCAGCTGTTGCCTTTGAACTACTATTCAAACTTAATGTAGACAAAAATAACTGAACCTCAACCTTGTAGAATAAGCTCCCCCATTATGTTATTCTGAGGGGAGGCATCAGGGGAATTCTCTATACCAGGTACATTTTCTGTTTCTCTGACTGACCCAGTTGCTGAAATTCAACAGCACTCATCTGGGAATAAGAGGGAAAACGATGGAAGAACTTGGCTTCCAGAAATGCAGAACAGCCAACATCTCTCACACAGTTTAATTCATCACTCATACAAAGACCCAGCTGGGAATGGATGTTGTCAGCCAAGCATAAAGAGAGGCCATGTGGCATTTTGATCTCTAGCCAAATTCTGTTCAACTGGAATTCAATAAAGAGAAGTTGCTGCTGTTAAAAGTCCCTCTCTTCCAGAGAGCCCTGCTACCAACCAGGCTGCTGCTAAACGACAAGAGAGGTACAGACCCTCTAAGAAGAGCTTCATCACGTCTGCTTGTTTTTAACACACATGCACAACAGAGATTTAGAGTTAGAATTCATACAGTAATGGTTAACAGTATCCAAAAGTTTGTTAAAAAGGGTATAGGACATGTAAGCTGCATTACTGGGCATTCCCAGTGACTCCCTTACAAATAATATCACAAAGTATGTGTCTGGATAAAGTTGGCTGTATTAAATTTTCTAATTTTTCCAGCTAATGAAGACGTCTTTCCTCTTTTTTAGGGAAGACAGTGAGTAAATAATTTATCCTTAAGAAGAAGATACTCGTGATTAATTGCAATCACTTTCTCCTAACTGTTTCTTAGAGGGAAGAACCTCAGAGCTACAGGGAAAGAAACAGAAGTCAGAATGATTCAATGAGGTACGAAGAAAAGAATGAGAGAAACAATTAAGCAGTAGCTGGTAGTCATAGTCATTAGTCACATACTTCTTACCTGGAGAGACGTGAGTTTGTGTCTTGAATTCACAAGGATTATCCTCGCTATAAGCAGCAAAATAGGATGAGAAGTCAAAGTATAAACTGATTCACCATCTAGAACCAACATCTTCAGAATAGCTGCATGCAGCATTTTTGGCTAAAAGAAGGGGGGAAAAAAGACAAGTTTCAGGAAACTTAAGTTTATTAAAAAAATAATGTAATATAGAACAGAAAAAAAACCTATTAAAGTGTTTAGGGAAAATGTCTGCTCAAAACATAAAAAAACCCCAAAAAGCAAAACCAAAATAAAACCTAAAACTCTGTCTCTAAGAGTGTCAACCTTTTACCAAATAATGGTAACTTCTTCACTGTTTCTTGCTGTTCTGATACACAACATCAACATGATCTGCAGGACACCGATTTCCTCCCACCTGAAATGCATGTGTCATCCAGTCAACTAACCCCAAACACATTCCAGTAATATAATCATTCCCATGATCTAAGGAGAAAAGCTTGGTAAATCCATGCCATTCAATTTGCAATCACAGAAACAAAACAATTTTATAATTAAATTAACCTACAGCACTGAAACACATTAGATATTCCTGCAGTGTTGTCAGTATATGTTATCATTTTCTTTCCCCTGAGGGAGCTTCCTGTTGGAATGGCATCAGAGCAGCAATATCAGAGCCCTTATTCCCTTTGTCTGATAAATAAAAACCTCTCTCTGCTTTGGATGCATTCCTGTATGATGTTCTCTACAGCAACTTTCACTTAATGGCCCTGAGGTGGCTCTCCAGGGACTCTCTCAGTGGTGATTGTCATCTGACAGTCACCTATTCTCTCCTGCCTTTTAACACAATGAAAGCATTTGAGCAGTTTATCTTCAGGCTCAGGGAGATATCCATTTATCAGTCTATTCCTGGCTCTCATATGACAGATTTCCTTAATGAATAAAAAAATAAAGTTTTAGTTTTCAGTTGGTATAAAAGGGGCAGGAAAGGGGAATGGAAAGGAGAAAGCAGAACAGAAGATTAAATGACAGCTTGCATTGAAGTCACTTGCCTGAGAAAGACCCTGGATCAGTCTACATGACCAAGGTATAAGTTACTTGAATCATATTTCAACTTTTTAAACAAAACAAATAACATAATTCCTGAGTTATTTGAAACTCTCTTCAACACCCATATCAACAGGTTATACTGAAGACAAAAATTGTTAAGTTATATGAATCACCAACATCACTTTTTAACAACAGAGTAATCTAAGTTTATTCTGTTAAGTTTACACTGATTTACTGTGGGGTTTTTTAATTTGCATTAGCATTGAAAATACTTTTACTTTGCAGACAATGATTTGGGACAAAGGGGAATTCCTGTATGACATCACTGCAGTCATTTCAATCCCACTGTGGAAAATGATGATCACAACAGTCAGGCAAACCACTTGAGAATAAAGGAAAGAAACTGCTGACTGGAAATATACCAGATCTGCTGCACCTCTGGCCATTCAGAAAGGAAAAACCTTATCAACATCTGTAGTTTTGAGAGGGGAAAGTCATCAATCAGTACTTCTAAAGATTAATTTTTCAAATACACACATACATAGTGGGACACTTAATACAGTTTTCAGTTTAATGTAAACTTTTTCCTATCTGCATGTTTTTGATTCTTTCCATAATCAAAGTAGACCACACTTAAAATATCCAACGGGAAAGCAAAGGAGATTTGTTATAAAACCTTTTTTCAGAAACAGCCTTGCAATGCTAGAGTTATCTGTACTTATTTAGCACTGTAGTAACAAATTAATCTCAAATTCACATTTCAAGTCCTTTCACCACAAAACTCAGTCCTGCTAATGTAACATTAACAAAGAATGAGGGAGGAAGAAGGGAAAGTTGAGATGACATATTACAGCCTTGACAATAAGCCAACAAGTCCCAGAGCCAAAGAAATTCCATCTTCTATTTTAACAAATCCATGTCCTTTTTCATTAAATAAATCATATCCAGAAAAGCAGACATCCTTTACCTTTACCAGAGGAAGTTTACACCAACATTCATTTTTTCCAGCCTATGCTCTAAGACTGCATTATCCATGCAGAATTCACTGCCCTGAGGTAGTCTTTAAGGTGAGAGAATAGCTACAAGTAAGAAGATGTTTGAGGTATTATGGCTTCCAGGACAGCACGGTTAAGAATAGAAGTCCACTAAAATCTCTAAAACATTGGCTAAGAGCAAAAGGAAATTCTGAGCTTGTGTTCTTGTGTTTAAACACCTAAACATAAAATGTGTTGAACCTATCTTGTAGCTCCAAAATTTCATGTATCTCAAAACAGCCACAACCCAAGACTTGCTAATATAATGCTCCTTACCTAGTAAACCTGGGTTAGATTTTTGAGTCTTTCTATTCTTCATCAAACTTGACATCACAAAGTATAATTATTTTATTCAGGAGTAATGTTGTTAAAGCACAGAAACATACTAGATAATTACTTCATAACATATGCAGAGAAATTACTGGAGTAGTCATCTAGCTTCTGCTGGACCTCCAAGTGGTTCTGTTGGACCATCACAAATTAACACACAAAATACACACAAATTAAGCTCAACTCACTCTAGATCAATATTTTTTAATCTCTGAAGCACAGCTGTTTCTATACTCAACTTACAAACAGAAACTTAATGGCTACTTTTTAGTTACTATTATGAAAGCCCTAAATCAACTGCAAGCTGGGCAGTACTCCCACGTATTTCAATTTTCACAGTATTTCAAAAGTATTTCCCTGCATGACTGGAGCCATCTGAATAACGATAAAAATCAGAAGAAAGCTCCTGCCATTCACATTCAATAGCACTAAAAATAGAGTGTATGAGAATTTTAGTTTAGGGAATTAGTGTTCTTTTCATGCCAATGATAGTGACCAGAAGCAAAGTGAGGATTCAGCATGCTTTTACTTCTATATTGAAAACCACTCTGGCCTTTGTAACATTTCATCAGCTCTTTCTGTCTTGGGGATCCTTCCCCTGTATATAAAAAGGTAAGTGCAGACATAAAGAAGTAGACAAAGCCAGACTAAATACTCATGAAGACATGATTAAATGGAAGCAATGGTGGGGCATAGACAAACAAATTATGGGATCAGAAAGCTGCTGCCTGTGGCTACTAAGCCATATGTACTGGGCTTCTCATATTTTTAAAAATACAAAGACTACTTCATAACAATTTGTCATCTAGCAAAGCTAAGGTGATCTACCTTTCAGATTAACAGAGGATGTACTGAGGTTACCTGCCAAAGGTTTGGTCCTTGAAAACAGAATTCACTCTTTAGATTTGAAGGCAGTGGAAATACTGCTTTTGTTTATAACTGCTTTTCTCTTCAACTCTCTGAAAAGGAGGCAAGATTACACAGGAGGCTGTCTCCAGTTTTACAAGCCAAATCACCAACAGGTAACCTATGGAAAGCTGAGGTCCAGACTCAAGATAACCATGGTGAGCTCTTGCAAGCAAATCTTGCCCGAGAGCACTACACGTCAAAGAAGTACTTTAGTTATGAAAGCTCTTGTTCATAAACCTTATGAGGGTGACTTTGCTCCGCCATTAAGGGGGTATTTTTGAAGTGACTGCATTAAGATTCCCCCTTCTGTTCTATATTCATACCAAGGGAATGCAGGGCAAGACTGTAGGCTACTTTAGCAGACTATCTTTGCTTACAAGACTCTGCCTCCAGATTTAGCCTTTATCATCCATCCTTACATTCCCCACAAGAGGGAGAAATCTGCATAACTTTCAAAGCCTATATCTTCCTGCTCAAGCACAGATGTTTTTTCTTCCTAGCTAGTGCATGCTAATAGAAGGCAAGCATATGGGCCCAAAAAAGGAATTCACAACAGACTGAATTAACAAGACCAAGGAATCATACTGGATTTGAGACAGTAGTGCCACATAGTACATTAGTGTTTTTCACACAAATTATGACCATGGCTATAGATTCCAACAGAAGTGTGGCAATATTTCAGTCTCTTACAGCAAAAGGATCAAATAATGCATAAAAGAAGGAGTAATAAAAACATACCAAAAAAATTATTCAACTGTATTCCAAAACTTATTCTTTGGATCAGCCTGAAAGCTACAAAAAGAAGAACAGGAACTGTTGATAGATGTATTTGGAGAACTCCTACCAGTTGTTTACAGGTATTATCAATTAACAGATTGAGATCTTCCAGATTGAGATCTTCCAGATGGAGCTTCTCACTGTTACCAGATATATTCTATTTGTGACTATTAAATCAGACAACAAATAAAGCAGCAAGCAGCTTGTCCTCTCAACATTCTTAATCATCAGTGGTCTTCATTAGTACTACTACACATAATTTTCCAGTTCATCCACTAAAAATACTGAGCTCAACTGTATGAGGTAATACAGAGAAGCTCTGAAACCTAAGGCAGATTAAAAATATGCTCCAACAGTTCTGTATCTTCTATTCTCTTACATGCAGAGACAGTGACAACTCTCTTAAGACACAAGGAGCCCATTACTATAAGCCTCTTACTTTAAGCAGCGAGCTCATCAATAATGTTGTAGTCTAACCCCAAAACGATCAAAACAAGAACTGCTAATCCACCTTAACTAGAATTCAGTACTTTTTAATCTTCTTTTACCACATTCACTCATTAAAAGATGCAGCATGGTATCAGTCAGACTATTAAGTGGTGTGATAAAGTCTCACAGTTATTTTAGAAAACTGAAATACATCTAATAAATAAAATGTTACTTTTGTGTGGACTCTGCAAATCACAACTGAGTTCTGCAGGACATAAACCCAAACCTTAATAGAGTATGGTTGAAGGCAACCATAGTTTAGAGAGAAGGTTAGACTGAATGAGGAAAGGGAAATAATAGACACATACTCATGAATATTGCTCATTGAAGACATCCAAGAGGCCCCACTAGCAACTCACCTTAAAGAGTCTATTTTATTTATTCTTCACTAAAGTAATTACAGTCTTGTGCAGCCTTACTGCACTTGTAAGAAAAGAAGTTAGCTGGGAGCAAAAATGAAGCTATGGCATTGATCCAGAGGTGAAACTTTCCAAGGATAGAAATGGCAGCAGATATATACCCTGGAAACAAAGACTAATCCAATAAAGTGTTCTGAAAATAAGGATTTTTAAAATATTCATTAAATACATGAGACATTGTAAAGCTGAAATTCAGTGACATTACTTAGAGCAGGCTAAAAGAAACACGAAGATGTAATTCTTTAACCTCGATGTGGGAAAAATCATTTTATTTTGAAAACCTAGAAAATGGATGATCTGTTTAAAAAGGGATTGTATCAGCCTTGATGACAGAATATGGAAGGTTACAACAGACAGAGAAACTTAAGAGTTCCATTTTTAACCCACATTTTCTGAATATCTGTGTATGCATGAGAGGAAGGCTGGATTAACGGAAACACAAAAATGTTGCTATTGAGATGTTCATTTTTACAGAGCGCTCATATACTAAGAATCCTTGGAATGAAAAGTACATGAAGAGAATTCAAAACATAATTCAAAACCTTCTGAATTAAGACTTTTAATAAAGAAGAGAACTGGATATTATATTTTAGCACATAAGTGCATTAACACGTCAGAAAACAATACCTATAGCAGTAATAGAAATAAAGGTAAACTTCTTCCTGAATGTATAAATAGCTAAACCTTGAAGCAATATGGAAGTCTGATGGAGCCCTCATTAGAAATAAAGTTTGTTTTCCCTTATAATCTCTCGCCAGTTTAGTTTCTGCAATACCACCCCTGCATAAGCAAACATATTTCAAAGCATCACACTCCCAGCCACTGCAGAAACACAACAGAAACCAAACAGGAGATCATGTATTTCCTTACTCAACAGGGAATTTGTATCTCATTATTCCAGACATTAAATGAAATTGCCTAGAAAAAAAAAGGATTTGGGGTGACCTAATTGTGGCCTTCCAGTACCTGAAGGGGACCTGCAAGAGGGAGCAAGACTATTTACAAGGGCATGCAGAGACAGGACAAGGGGGAGTGACTCAATACTGACAGGCAAGGTAATTCTTTGCTGTGAGGGTGCTGTGGCACTGGAACAGGGTGCCCAGAGAAGCTGTGGATGCTCCTTCCCTGGAAGTGTTCAAGGCCAGATGGGATGGAACTCTGGTCTAGCGGAAGGTGTCCCCAACCATGGCCAAGGGCTTGGAACTGGGCGATCTTTAAAGTCCCATCCAAGACAAAACATTTTATGATTCTTTCAAACGGTTAATAGAAATTATGAACACTATACTTTCCAGGTCTCTGAACTCTGTCAGTGACAGCAATCCTATGAGCATCATCTTGGGCTGCAGACTGCGTTAGACTGCAACCGCTGCATACACACTAACATCGAATATAGAGTTCTCCAGTAAAGAGAAACCAAAATTTGTAAGAATATTTCAGTATCACGATATTAAATATAATGAACAAATTATAAAGAGACTCAATTAGGTTTTATTATTTTTACTATATATAAAGGCAAAATAAACTACTTTTCCCTTCAGAGGTAGCACACTTCAAAATTTTTGCTCATTTCACACCCCAAAAGGTTTAGTACACTTGGTTGCCACTGTTACTTATTTAGTCATCAGAAGATGAGATTTGAATTTCAAGTATCTAAAATCATTCGAAAAATAAGCCTATCTATACATACTGTTGTTGTCATTATATTGCAAAGGTTCCATATTGTTGTCCCCTTATTGCAAGAGTTTCGTACCTCCTTGATGTTTCTCGAGGGCAACTCCTCTAAGCACTGACTCTTCCTTCTTCTTGCAGTAACCAACTGACTCCAGTCCCCCCTCAACCAACCAATCCACTCTTTTATAGCACTTCTTCTTATTGGCTACAGCTATGGCCTGTTAAAGTTAGGCCTGCTCCTAATCTTTAATAATTAGCCCAGCTGAAACTCCTTAGGGGTAGGATTACTTTCTACACTACCTTTATTTTTTTATATTCTATCCCCCTACATACTGTGCCAGCCCTGAAAGATAAACCAAATTTATAAACATCTATTTAAAAAACCAGGAACAATACTGTCTCTGAATTAGTTATTTAGAAATATAACCTTGCAAATGAACCTAAGGCAGGACTTTATGAATTATGGAAAACGTGCCACAGTAAGGCAGCAGAGCCAACAGTTTTATGTGAAACTTTTCATATACTCCAACTTCCCCTCATTTCAGTTTACAGCACTTACCTTGCTCATGGTCCATACCCTATTCTTAGTGAAATTCTAAATTCAAATTCATGTATAGATTCAGCATTAACAGAAACTACTGATATGTTCTTTACTGACACAACGCAGTAGTCAGTATTTTACCACAGCTTTAACCCCAAGAGAAAAATCAAGAAGCTGTGCTAAAACCCCACGTGAGGAGAGTCTGGACTGTGGTACTGCCATGAGGAACAACATACACATCTTACTAATAAAAGTTAGGGTGTTGATTAGTAATCTGCATCAAACAATGACAAAATAAATAAAATTGACAGCCCTCAGTTTCATCTCCTACATTCCCTTCTGTTTTCAAAAGTTCTATACAAATCAGCATTTTTGTACTAATATTATCTCCACTTACTTGGCGTTCAGGAGCCTAACAGGATACTGAGCATCCAAATCTACTGTTACCATCTGCCAAACACTCTGCTATTTGCAAGATATGCAACTTCTACCTTTCCTTAAGGAGGGGAAATTTCTACACCATTTATAAACATCTTTCTTCGATCCAGCTAAGAATGTATCCCAAAATAAACACATTAAAAAGTTTATTGATTGCAAATGCCCTTTGAATAAATGCTTATATTAAAGATATCTTCTCCATCCAAACCCAACATTTCCAGCAGGAAATAAGTAGAGAAACAGTAACTACTTTTAGGACACTGCTGATATAAGTGAAGATGCTGCAATAGCAGCCAGTAGGATTGATGATTATGGCAATTCATCTAGCACACCCCCCTTGCAGACGTGCCTTCTCTGACACAATGCTATGGTTACTTGTGAAAAGCAGTGACAATAAAAGGAAAGCTTATTAAAATCCAAACCTACCTCACAGAATTTCTGTAACAATGCAAGTGGCAAAAAATCCTGAAGCTTTAACTGAACAGGAGGCCCAGTCCAATTGCTTTGAACGAAGAGCTGTAAACTCCCCACGCCAAGCAGAAACATCAGCCTCTGCCTGCAATATCGATAAGAACAGCAATTAGCAACATATTACATTTTTACTTAAGGCTACAAGAGCTGATTAAATCTTGTGCTAGCTCAAAACCCTCAACTTTACCAAAAAAAAAAAGAAAAAAAAAATCACTCTCCTATGAGGAGGGTTCAATGAATGGAATATTCAAGAATGCACATAGGAAACTAAAAGTCCTTGAAATATGTTTGTTTATAAAGGTTGTAACTAATGCCCAACATCTTGGAGGTGAAATTTATATATTTCACAATTTAGGGCTGTACATAACTATCAGAGATCAGAAGACTAGCAAAGGATGCAGATAATCCATATTTGCATATTGCATGGTTGTTTCTTACATAGTTTCTTACTATAAATCTAACCCTCAGCATTTTCACAGAAAAAATCCTGCATTAGCATATGTTCCAAAAGAGCAAGTTTATTTTTGTTTTGACATAACTGTTTATTTTCACTCACTCTAATAAAAAAAATTAAATTAAATCAAAAATTTAGAATACTTCCTCCAAGTTGGTTCAGATACTTTGGCAGTAAATAACATCTAGTTCATCATGGCCTTTATTTTAAATAATAATAATAATTTATTGAAAGATGACATTAAGAGACTTTGTTTCTGAAGACTTCATTTCTGAAACTAGGTATGGTAAAATTTTCTTTATTTACAAGACTAAGCTCATTTTACATTACTATGATTTCTTTAGTAAAATCTGTGTGGTCTGCAGAAGGCAGGGCACAATCACTCAGAATGTCATGGTTTATTTAACAGGTGTAGACTTTTAAGATTTGTATACAAACTTCTCATTTGTTTTATGATACCTTAATGTCCCAGAACCTTATTGACAAGGGCCCTAACACATAGAAAATGGGTCTCCTAACTACAAAAAGTTAGCATTTTAATTGTGCAGGTTTGATATAAACACTGGTACGTTAAGGAGCATAATTGAAACAGAAAAACCTAGTCCTTTCTTTTCGTAAAAACTGAAACTTAGAGATGTAAGAGCCCTCCAATCAAAACAAAAAAATAAAGTGTTATACAATCCCTTAAGTGAAATAGAAAAGCCACACACAAACTAGCAGCTGGTGGGCAAGAATGCAACAAAAGATGCAGAACAATAGGAAAGCAGGGGTGGGGAACATTTAACTGAAAATTAAAAAAAAAACAAAAACAAAAAACAAAACAAAAACCAACCAAACAAAAAAAAAACAAAACTAAAATAAACCATCTTTCAGGGGAGTTAGAGAACAAGGACTGGCATAAAGAGTTCTTGTCGAATAAGACAAGGTAACAACTCCCGTCTGTCATTATTCAGCCCGTAACCATCTGCTAGGAAATATGAATATATAAATACATAACCAAGATCACCATTAAATTTCCAAATAACTCAAGAACACAAAGCACTAACAATTATTGTATATGAAATTATTACCACTACACATGAAATATCAACATTGGTATAAATGTCCTAATTTTTCTCCCATGATAAATTATACTTCAAAGCTTCTGAAAGGTTACACAGAACAATCAACCATCCCTGAACTGTGATTTGATACTCCAGTCTTTTGAAGACCATTTTCATTATTTTATAATTTACACTGTTTCTACTAGTAACAATTTATTTATTTATTTTAACATTACTGATATCTATCTGGAAATCAAACTTGCTTGAAGAGACAGAGTTTTATCCATGCAGAATGCCTCTGGAACAACTGATAACCAAATCCATTACTTTGGCTGGGATACTGTTTTTCCACTGTTTAATTTATCATCACCAAATTATTTTTTTTCCCCATTTTCAGATTCATGACCAACTCCCAGTCTCCTTATCACTCACTCTGTATCAGAAAACCAATTTCAAGCTGTAATCCCTGCAAATGCTGAACTCCCTTGCCTATCCACTGTTTTTTGCCAAGAAAATGCATTCTGTCTCCCTGACTGCCCTTCACACTCACAATGCAGACCTGCAGATTCTCACCTCCTAAAGGCTGCCTGAAAAGCAACACAGAGACTGCTGCCAATGTCCCCCTTGCTAGGATGAGCTACATAATTTATTTTGCATTTATCCTTAGATATATGTATCCATTCATCTTGTTTTTCCTTTCTCGGTGTGAATGGGGGTTTTGCTGCCTTTTTTTAATATTGTTTACACTGAGTCCAATCATTCTTCATAATACAGAATCACATGCTTAATATTCATATTGCTGTATCAAATGCTGCTCAAAAATAAAGAACAATAGTGCATTTGTGTTTCAAAAAAAATGGATGTGCATATAATGCTAGAATTTACAAACAAAATAAAAGAAAAAAATATTCAATAGCCAGGTTCTGCTTAAGAAGTTACAGGTTTCTGTTCTTTTTAGTGATGCCATAAACTGCAGAACAGTAGCCAAAACTACTCAGTGTTTAATTTTGCTATTTTTTAAATTCATGAACATCAAAGCAAGCTGCAGAAACAGCAAGAATGTCTTCATTTTCAGTTTTCATTCCATACAGCACACTAGTTAACCAACCATCAGATGTCCCATGAGAAATACCAGAAATACCATTCAGTGTTCAATTTGGGAAACCATAACAAGCTTTATTGTATGGATTTCTTTTGCCAAGTATTCATTTATATGTTGAATAAAGTAGAAGTAGTACATAGAGGTTCAACAAAAAACAGTGTTAGAGCTCATTTTCTTCTTCCTTTAGATTTTGGAACCTGCACACGATTTCCTTCCAGTCTTTTGAATCAAACTGTATGTCAGGCAAGGAATGCACCTTTCTCCTATGGAGCTCAGGAGAAAAACAAAAAAGGCATTCCCCCTCTGCATGGTTAACACATACCCTAGTGCTCCAAATTTTGCTGATTAAAATACAACCATGAAGCTATATTTTCTGTAGAAAATAGCTTTTAAGCACTGAAGTGAGTAGCAATAACAGGAAAAAAGTAAAACAAAAAAATATCCTATTCAACACATTTATTATAAGGAATGCTTATTTTTTAGGGCATAAAGGCTTAAAGTGCCATAGTGAAAATGTGCCTGGGGCAGAGAAAAGAAGGCAATCAGTTAAAAGGGTAGAAAAGTTGCACCAATTTTTAAAATGCTGCAAAGTCATTTTCGTGACAGAACCTCAGCTTTCTGAAAAGTGGAAAAAGTTACAGAGAACTTGTCCAAAGAAATTACCATCTAGATACAAACTTTGAGCTGTTCTGCCCTCAAGCTGCTCAGTCTTAACTTCAGAAAAAGAACTCCTTAAGAGTTCTTCTAACACTATTACAAAACCATATTTTGCACTGTTTATATTGTGCAAAAAAAGATAAGATTCACATTATCCAACTTTCTCTTTCCGACTGAATTAAATTCCTACTGTATTTTTAAATTTTAAATTTTTAAATTATAACTTTCCATTCAAGAAAAAAAAATTACTTATCCCATCTACAGAAAGTCACAAAAAATCAGTGTCTTACTGAATTTTCTGGGCTAGAACTTAAGAGGTTTGCTGCACTTCCTTTGAATCACACAGTGGAAAAAGAAAATTATATTTTAGGCATTAAAAAATATAGAACCCTCCCATTTTCATCATAAGCAATGCAAAATATGGATGCAAAGGTTACGTAAGTTCCTCCCATAAGGCCTTCACAGGACATAGGGTCTGCAGTTAGAAAAAATAACTATGTAACACACTCCAGAAAGTCATCAGAGACCAAGATAGTACAGGTCAAAGTGCTGTGCAGCACCTACCTAAAATAGGAAATTACCCGTCTTTCAGACAAGCAACTTCAGTAGAAGTTTTTGTATAAGAGAAAGCCACAACTTAGCTCCTTCAGCCCCCGAAACTTCTTAAATTATTACTAATGGAGCTTGAAAAATTCACTTGGATGCTACAAACAAAAGTGTTTCTGGCAGACGCTGATAGGTTTTGAAGACCCTTTGCTTTCATTTTGAATAAAGCTTCAGGCTATAATTTTGGTCAGAAAACCCTCTGTCTGCTTCTGAAATTCTAAATATTACAGATCTGCCTCCATATATTCTGGCAAGGCGGCTTCTAATATAACCCAGAGCTGCAGAGCAAAAAAGAAAAACCACAAAGACCACAGAGCTGGAGCGTGAGCAGCCAAGGAACAAATCCCTTTGCTGTCTGCAGTAGGAGTGCACTATAACAGGAGAAATACAAAGTTCCACTGATACAGATTGTGATTGCCTTCAAGAAGCTGAATGGCTTAAAAAGGCAGCAAAATATATTTGAAGCAATAATTAAGATCAGGATTGAGTCTGTTTCAAGTCCTGACTGATTTTTCTTTCCTTGTCACATTATTCAAATTACAGCAAGGTAACCAAATCTAGAATTATCGAAAAATCTATCCAGCTAATACTTAATAGTAACAGAACAACAAAGTAAGGTAAAAAAAAAATAAACAAGAAACACCAAACAAAAAACACACACAGGAAAAACCTCTGAACACTAACTCAGAAAGCAGGAGTGCATTGTATTGTGCACTACCCCAGAAGATGAGTTTTTGACACACTATGATCACGAACAAATCTCAGCTCAGTTTTTCAAACATTTTTTTCTTTGATATTTTAGCAAAAGCTCTTAGGTTTATGTGTTTCATACCAAAACACATATATTTGGACTCTGCCAACACTGGTTACAATTACCTTCCTCTTACTTTTATTTTTTAATCTTTATCTTCTCTTACCTTCTGTGAATCTTTTTTACCTTTTAAAATACTTACATATATATATATATACAACACATGTATCGTTTTCTGCTTCTACTATCCCTAGCATGTCAGATTTCAGTGTGTTCATCATTTACACACCAAACTGTAAACAGTAACTCCAAACTCTTTAACAGCAACAATTAGCACATAGACTACAATTAAGAGAGACTGTGTCAGAGAAAGTTTTGGGAAGAAAATAATTATTGATGAACAGCATCCATGAGTAACATCTTACTCATTTTTACATTAAAAAGAGTAGAACAACCTCAATATAAATCAGACTTAGAAATACAGGCATTGCTTTCACAGTAACATTACACAGTACTTCAAGAAGCCACATAAATGCAATACAACATTTCAGAGAGAAAATTGTTAATTGTTTGATGATATCTGGCAAAATGAATTTACATGTGTGACTTCTTTATACCAGAACTTTCTGAGGTAATCACTGTAAATGAAGCTAATGTCTTCAACAAGCCCCTGTATCACAACATCATTGTTTCTTTCAATGAACAGAAATGAAGAGATGCCCAAGGGAGTCGGGGAATAACACAAGAAATTTGTTTTCTGCTTTCCTGTTAGTACAAGGATTTTGAAGGCCCTATACAAATTCTACATTTTTAAATGCCTTTTGTAAAAATCAAACATAGCCTCTATTAAACTTCTATATAATAATAATAATTTCCACCTTTCCACGTTATCAACCTCTGCAGAACAATCCAGGTATGTTAGAATCTGCTTCTCCAAGTAAGTGTCAATGTTCTCCTCTGTCACAGAAGATGCACTGAAAACATTCTGAACGGCTGAATTTGAAAATATTGCCTCATATTTCCCATCAAACATCAATTGCAATAATGATCCACTTTCTGGAAGAGAAAAAAAAAACAACACAGAAATCAGTGAAAACTTTCAAACAATTTTGTCTTTCAAGACCTTTTAAACATATTCAAATTAAAATATCTACCACTCCCCTTCTAAAGAATGTATCTTCATTTACATTGCAGGGAAAGTGCAGTTGCACTGAAACTCAAGAGCAGCACTAGCAGGTGTTATTTCATTCAAAATAATTTCTATTAAAGTTACAGTGAAACACAAACAACCAGATGAATATAAAACAAAAACTAGCACTGAAATTTCAGGAAAAACAAATGGATGGCCTTTTAAAATACTTCAATTATAACAGCAGGATGTTCTTCTGTTCTTCCTTCAAAACATTTTAAATGCACAGTAAACTGCTATAGATAAGAAAGTAATTTCACAGACCAGAGAATCTACATAGGGGAAATGCAACAAATAAAAATGATTCAATATTTGCAGAGTTTAGTGAATAAAGCCTTATGCAAAACTGCAGAAACTGCTTAGTCCTTCATTTACAAGCTTAGAATACTGACAAGCAATGGGCAATGAGATTTTATCTTTACAAAAGAATTACTTCCTATGGTAACTCTACTACCTCAGTGAAAAGCCTGCACATAGAGCAGATCCTTAAGGATAACTACCAAGGTGGATTTAGACCCATGACTGTCTCTTAAACCTGATTTCAAGACAAAGGGAAGTCAAGAAATGCTACATATTTCTAAGAAGCTTCAGACCCATCAAGTTCTTGACCAAGGCTACAACTTTATTTACAGAAGCTATCTTCAGATATGCTACAGTGCAATCAATACAGTAGTTGTTGGAGTAACCTGGCCATGTTAAAACCTGCTATTCTTGGGCAAAACCATTATCTGCCTACCCTGCAGCTGTGGCTACAGCTCATGCAGATGCACTAACTGGTTTCTGACCAGATGATGCAGGTGTTGGTGATGGTTCAGCTGAGGAAATGCAGAGGCTGGCACAGGATAAGTGCCTCACTATCAGCCTGTGATTCCAGCTGGGGATTGCAGCTCCCTAAGATCAGCAGCCAGGTAACCAATTTAACACTGGCACAGCTGTGGATCCACACAAGCAGCAGCTGTGCAAAGAACTGAACTGAATACCAACCCCAAGCTCATCCAACTAAACAAGGACTTTAAATTTTACAAATACAGGAACACAGAGGGCAGAACCACCTTCAATAACAGCAATGGATGACTCTGTAGGAATGGGTGACAGAGACTCGTTCATTCTAAAGTCTCTGCACCAAACTGCTGACTGAAGTTTACTTCTGTTCTCCACAATGAGCTACTGAATGATATAAGAGATAATGTGTGCCTTGTATTATTTAAAAAACACTTTAAGCTGTACCTGGAAGGACATATACAGAAGAATAGCAGTGGTTCCACAATGCTGCTGACATCATACCCTCACAAAGAATGGAAATTACAAGAGACTTTTCTCCAATCTGTGCTTTGGAGAGACTTTCTCTCACCAAATGACAACTTTTTAATATTGGATTATAGTTGCCCAGACAGGCAGTGCTGTAGTTTGTAAAATAACTATGGGCTGTGAGGACACATGATAATGAATGAGGAATACTGAGTTTCTTCTCTTTCCAGTAACATAACTGTAGCATGTAAAACCTGCTTTTGATTATGTGTGTAGCTTTTTATAGGACACTATACAAATTCAAGATCACAGCTTTTAAATTCATTTTCAGGATCATCAATAGGAAGAGTCCATGTAAATGATGACTAAGAATCATCACAAACTCCACCATTTTCTATCTCTACTGCAAGAAGCCTTTCTTCAACAAGTTTTCCCCACATCTTATAGCAGCACACTACTTAAAGCTCCTCAAAACAAACCAAAGCTAACAAAGAATCCGACAAAAAAAAAGTAATCAGAAAAACTCCATATCACAAACAGCACTGTTGAAAAGACTGATGTGAGAGATGTCAGTCACATCAGCTACCATTCCTGGACAGTACAGTAATTAAGGTCAATTGAAAAGTCACATAAGGAAATTAGTTCTGTATGGCTCTTTTCCTAAAATCAGCAAATGCTTAGGTAAGGATAAATGAGATTTTCAATATGCTACAACATGGCACAGGACGTGAGTACTTTAGTCTGCCTGAAACATGGAAGCATGTTTTTACATCACAAAGGTTACATTTTTAAGAGCTGCTGCGCTCCCCAGCAGGAAAGCTGCGTCTAACCAAGTCCCCTCAACAGACTATTTTCCAGAGATCCCTCAAGCAACAGTGACCGAACAACTAATAAATATAGAAAAGGCAGCTCGTGCCAGACTCTTCCCTCCCACGTTTTGCTCCAAGAGCGTGTTCCACCTCACTGCCAAGCTCCAACAGGCAGGCAGGCAGCATTTCCCTCGGGAGGCAGTCGGAGGGAGCCCCTCCGTGCTTACAAGCCTCCCGAAAGCATCAGGCGGCTC
>NW_005054299.1:17870693-17882567 GCF_000277835.1 Geospiza fortis | reverse complement strand
GGCGTGAGGGGAGCGCGGGCACCGCCGTGGTCGGGGATGGCCCTGCGGCCCCCGGGACGGCCCTGAGCGCCAGGCAACAGCTTGTCAGGGAGCGGGGGTGGGCGCAGGCACGCGTACGTATCCCTATGGAATCTGGCTGGGCTATTCCCTGCGGAGAATCACCGAAGGGGTCAGGTTAGAAGGGAACACGGTGGGTCAGCTGGTCCAGCCTCCATCGTCCAAGCTCCCTCCTCAATCGGGGTCATCCCAGAGCACATGGCACAGGATTGCATCCAGACGGTTCTGGAGTGTCTCCAGTGGGGGAGACTCTACAGTTTCTTTGGGCAATCTGTTTCAGTGGTCAGTCACGCAGTAAAGAAGTTCTTCCTCACATTCCGCTGGAGCTTCCTGTGTTTCTGCCCTCTGCCTCCTGGCCCGTTGCTTGACCCCACTGAGCAGAGCCTGGCTCCTTCTCTTGACACCCTCCCTTCATATCTATACATCCTCTGTGGAGAATCCTCGGGGATCCCGGGCAGGCTATGTAGTGCAGATTCAAAATTTTAGCATAGTGCTGCTTATTGTTTCAAAGCAGGAAGTAGATAATCAAAATTTCTGACACAAGAGTTTTCAAAGAATAACCTTCATCTTTAACTTTTTTCTGAGAGTGTGAGAAAATTATCCATCTGAAATGTGCTACTGTGGTATCTGAACTAGCACATTTAATATCACCTTACAAGATACCTGTGCTGCTGTATTGATGCAGTACTTATCTTCTGCTGCAGGGGTTTTTTTTACCTAAAGCCTTTTGAAACAGATAATCTCTTTGTGTACTACCAAAAAAACCTGCTTACTGTAAAAGAAAGATTTTGTAAGCTCCAAGCAATTAATATTAGCATAGATTTATGATAATGATATTAGCAGTGGGCTGCTGTTTGTAAAAGTTGCTGTTACATGATTTTTAAACTGATCCTGAATTCTGTGTGCCAGCTCTCTGGTACTGCTGGGGAGAGAAGCAATTGTGTTATGTGCCATTTTTGAGCAGGAGTAGATTTGCTGTTTGAGGAGTGGGGAAAGGGGAGGAATTGTCAAGGAAAAACTGGCTCATTGGTATACCAGGATGAAAATTTGCAGGACTGCAAATTCTGCAATTCTAAGGAGCACATTTGATGCACCTGGTGAGAGGAGGGGAGATGCAAGGCTCCTATTGTGGAATTGTATCAGTTTTTCTTGCTTTGGCTCTGTCAGTTCTGCCAAGTTATATCCCACTAACCAGTTGGTCTCTGTGATCCATCATATTTAGGGTTACATCACCTTAGTTACAGTATCAGAAATTTCAAGCTCGTTGGAAGCTTGGGGGGCCCCGGTAGACATCAGCTAAATGTTCAAACTCTGTTCTTGGATTTTGCGGAGTTAATGCACAGGCCCTCACTGTCAGCAGGGTGGGTCCCTCAGCAGGCTCCCAGCATATTTACTGCTTTTCCAGTTTACAATTTAAAAACAGACTTGCAGTCTCCAGGTGACAAGGGCAGAAGAACAGCAATGGTTACACGGCTCCTAGCAGCTATCTCGGGCACAGGCACAGACGCGATGCTTGGAATGAATTGTGGCTGCTTCACTGCACTCACCAGCAGCTCTGCATCCCTCGGGTCCCTCTGACCACTTGGCCAACTTATGCTCTTTCTTCACCAAATCCCAAAGAACAAAATCACTGGGCAGTCAGTGAAGTAGAGGTAAAAAAAGCTACATTTCAAATGTGCTAAAATAAAAAAGGCTAGGGAATTCTTCTCTTCCTCACAACTTTATAAAGCAGTAACAATTAGGGCAGGCCACTGCACCACAGGAAAAGAAAGAGTGATTCAAACCACTCTTTGGGAATGTAAAATGAAGAGCATGGCCAGTGGCAAATAACCATGGACAGCTCTTCTCTGGTATTGTGACAGCTCTTCTAGAAGCTGACATTAATCTTCATTAATAATTTGAAAATACTATATATTAATATTACTGTATCTCTTTTCTTATGGTATCCAGGATGAATAAATGAGTAGAAAAAGAGGAAGTAGGTCTCCAGTAAATACTTATTCTATCTGTAAAATACAGCTTTAATATTTGAGGTGCAGTCTTCCCACTCATAATAGGTTAGTTTTCTAAAATTTAGCCATTTAGTAGAAAATCTATTGCCATTTCTGATGTCCATGGATAAGTATTTGCTGACCATTTTGCAAATGTTGCTCTGTTCTTTTTTTCTCCTTTTTTGTCACATCAGAATATATCTCATCTGAACTTTTAAAAAGTAGTCATTATCTTGTTAGCCGAAATTTGCTCTGCCTCAGCTACATAACATCTGTGAGTTTTCAGATGAAGAAACCAAAGCTTATGTGGAAATAATTCAATTTACTGTTCAACAAAAGAATTCAGAAATTACTCTTTCATTAAATGAGCACGTTATATCTGCCCAAGTTGACTTTTGCAAAGTATTTATTGCCTTCTTATATGAGCTCATACAGAAGCATTATTTTATGATGTCTATTTTTTTATACAGCAACATTTTCTCTTTTTGCTAGCTTCAAAAGGAGAGAAGAATTTAAAGTGAGATTTAAAATATATTAAATGGCTCTCATTAATTGGATTCTTTTTGGTAGTCTCAAGAAAGAAAGCCAAACAAAATTGGTTCCAGTCACACTGTATCACACATAAATTTTAGCTGAAACAGACAGACTATTTTATTAAAACTACATGATAATTTTAATCTCTTTAGTGCACTCACAAACATGATTATATTTTTGAACATAGGATGTGCGTGGTTACCTGTAAGCAGAAACATGTTTTTGAGTTTACCTCACATTGACTAAAAAGAGTGGATAGTTCTGGCTCTGGGGTACATTTGTGTCACAACCAGGTCACGGTGGCTGCAGTGCCCCTGCCAGGTCATCCCCGTGGGGCTGTGTTGGCACGAGGCTGCTGGGTTCATCCGAAACACGGACTGGGACAGGCAGCAAACAACGGGGGCATGATGATTTCCTGATCTGGAGATCCCAGCTGGATCCTTAACATATTGTCTGTCACCTGGGAAGAGTGAAGCTCTCGGATTTTGTCAGCACCAATTGTGCATGAAATCACTCGCAGTGATGCTTTTGATGTTGGGCCTCCAAAATTTGGGGCATCTCTGTGACTTTTGACTTCAGTAAGATTTGGTGCATGACTTAGGAAATAAGGACTATTGGCCATTCCTTGTTTATATGTAAGATTTGGTGAGTTCTGTGGATTAAATATAGCATGTCACGTTAATATAGAATATTCCATGTGAATCAGGAGAAAATACCATATACAGGTCTGTGACTATTTTTATAAAAATATAAAAAGCAGTTCTATTAATCTTTCTTAGATTCTTAAAAACATGAGCTGAAATGTTGCATTAAGCACTAATGCATTTGATGCAAGTTGGATTCCAGAATTGTTTTAGATCTACAGAATAGTCACCAAACTTAGATGTTACAATGTACCTTCAGTACACTTCTTCTAACTAACTAGCATGAGGGATTTAACAGTGGTATTGGCTTAAATGGTCTGTGTTGATTTGTAATGACAGGGACACAACAAGGAACATTCTGCTTGATGAGAAGAGTATGATCCGAAATCTTCCCGTTGCTCACAGCTTTGCCAAATAGCACAAATATCAAGTTTGATGTTTTCTATTTGGAAAACGTCCCTTAGCTTGGACTTCTAAGCAAACTAGGTGCAACTTCTCTCTACTTTTAAACACAGGCACAAAAATGTTTGTTCTTGTCTTTACTCTTTGAAATGTGTATTTTGGATGAGGAGGTATTTAGTGATTGGGAATATGGTGGCCTGTATGTCAGAGAAGTACTTTTTCCCATCTCAGTTTGAAATTGTGTAAGTAAAAATTCAGCATAGCTTTGCAGTGGGATAGAATTATAATCATAGAGGAACAGAACTTATGAGAACCAAATGTTAAGGCAGGAGGCCTCAAATTCTAGAAGTGTCTAGAAAAGACAGAAATCCAATTGTTCTAGTGAATTTAATTTGGACAATCACTTGTGCAATATTTATGAGAAGTTGATGTTTTATGGTAATTTCAAATGTTATTTTGGACAATATGGGACATCACTGTGGATTCTATTGGTTCTCTCAAGATTGGGGCAGGCAAAACTGACTGCAAATGTTAGAAGTTGCAAAGAAAAAGGTTCTAGTAAAATAAATAACTAGATTATAGTTGAGGGAAGTAGATGAAGAGAGACTATTCACCCTTAAAACACCAGTAGATCCCAATGTCCTTCAGCAACCAAAAACCTGCACTGAAATGATTTCTCATATTCTCTATAATGAGTTTCTCCCTAAACCTTTGAAACTACTAGCTTCTGTGAGGATTATCTGTCCTGGCAAGAACAACAATAAGATAAATGTTCTCGTTCAAAACCTGCCTCAACACGCTTGTCAATATTTACTATATATTTATAACTTGACACGGTGAAGGATTGATGAGATCATTACAGTGGATTAGGATGACTCATTTCCCTGTCCTCCATGACTGCTTCTGCTTAGCTCTTTACTTCTCCTGACTGCCCAAAGGAGAAACTCTGACGTGTTCTGAGCAGGCTTCCAGAGAGTTGGAAGAAATCCATTCTTTTACAGTCCTTGAAGATGTCCAAAGGATTCTTCTAACAAATTTTCTGTGTAAAACCAGCACTCAAGTGATTTCTCATTCATCTTGCAGTTGTTAATCATTAGACTCCACAAACATTAGGAAATCTGTGTCATTCACAATCTCTTACTTTCCCTGAGGAAAACTCTTAGTACAAATTAAATCAGGCTTTGACTTTCACTTCTGTACAATCTTTCAGATCCTGTGGTACAGTGAGTGGTGTCGTATTCCAGTCCTCTTCCAGGTTTCCTGTGGCTAGTAGGATGAAAATAACTTCCTATAGGTTTTCCAACTGTTCTCAGCAGCAGAATTATGCCTTACTTTTGTGGCTGTGGGAAATTCTTTCCTCTTTCTGATGTTGTAGGTTTAGGAACATTCTGGTAAGGTTATGACTAGAACTGCTTATGATGAGAAAGCACTTTTTATGGCTACTGTTTGCCTGAGCTCTGCTGATCTATTTATACATCCATTCTGTTCAAAGGCTGACTATAGCAATTATTAGAGAAAATAGATGAGGAAATAGTAAGGGATTAGCTCATGTCTACAGGTTAATTTTGTTCTGCCATGAAATCAGCTGTGGGGCATTGGGATCATACTTTGAACAGAAGAGTAAGAGAAAAACATCCATACTGTTCATTCATTCTCAACCTGTTCACCTGAAAGAAAGCAGTTGCTTTGGACTTACATTGTATCTCAGAGGAAGAGCTCTTCTTGTTTGGCTTTATGAGTAAAAAAAATATTAACAACTAAACGGTTCTGGGTTTTGGCCCTTATCTACTCCTAATTTTAGGATATTTGTCTGAATTGCCTAAGGCTCTTTTTCACTATATAGTACCTCTAGGTTTCCTGATAAAGAATGATCTGAAACAAATACTGATATTTTACTAAGGAGAAAAAGTTATCTAAATCCGGATTTGCAGTAACAAATTTAGAAAAGAAAATTAAAAAATCTTACAAGAAAGTTGTTAGAGACATAGGAGTCTATCAAAAGCTGGAGAACACTTTTTATCTTTGTATGGATTCACATACAGCAAAAATACGTTGGTGGTCTGACATCCCAGAGTGGCTTTGAATTGTCTGAATCACAGAACTGCATCACAATGACTCATTCTCCTTGCGTACTGACATCGCTGCTGGGAAAGAGCTGCTGCCTCTCCCTTGTAGCAATTGCAGTTGGCAATTGTTTCAAGTTTGTTTTCTCCTCCCAGTGAAGTTTCTGTCTTAACCGACATCTACAGTGGAGATGAAGAGAGGCCCTGTTGTGGGGATGCAGTAAGTCATTTATTGCTCTATTAGAAGCAGGTGTTCACTCCTCCAAATGGAAAAGGAAAATAAAATCCTACCTCCAGTTTCTAGGGATTTCGCTATAACTGAATTCCTTCCAATGCCAACACACAAGAGAATAACACAAGCAGAATGCTGTTTTGTGCCTTTCCTTTATAGATGTAACATCTAAACCCTTTTGAATAAAGATGCTAATCCTTTTAAAGCAATCTTGTCTACAGCCACCAAAAGAAAAGCCTTTCTAAAATAAGATGATTCGCCAGTGCTACAAATTCTTTGTATTCAGTTCCACTCAGCTCAGAACTATCCAGCCTGGGATGAAATGGTACTTATTCCATTTTGGGTTTTGCCACCATACATCAGTCCTAGACTAAGTGACCCAGAAGTGGCACACATAGCGGAGATCTTTCGCTGACTCTATGTTCTTCTAGTTTCTCTGGATGTAGATGAGGCATTGTGTTTTCAGGGTAGATCTCCAAATTGATGCTAAGGACAGGGAGAAGGGAACTCAATACATCCTTCTTCCAGAAATTGTGATGATTTCCACCCCCTCCCCCACCCATGCTTATCATCCTCTATAACCTTAGTGACATAGCAGGTGATCTGTCCTTCCACAAAGTCACTAGAATTTTGTTGCTTGCTGCATTTTTCACAAGGACTTTTCAGGTGAACGTTCATATTACTGCCAAATTCTTGTCAGCACACTTGGGCTAAGAGCATATGACTTAATGTCTGGCAAAAGTCCTACAGGATTTGCTTCTGAAAATTGATAAGCCCTCACAAGTTGAGGAGAGATCAGGCCAAAGAAGCATAATCAAGCGCTCTCCTGAATAAAATCATCCTTTCTTAGAACTTCCAAGGAATATATTTTGGGTCTCTGCTGCTACCTGTGTCTCGATAGTGCTCTTAGATCTTCTTGTCCAGACCTATTTTTCTTTTTTAACTCAGTGAAGCCATGTCTTGATTTTTCTTGCCCAGGAGATGGAAGCTTAGGTTTTTTATTCAGATTTTCCTTTGGAGCTGGCAGTAATTATAAGGCTGAGCTATAGATTCATCATTCCTATGCTGGATGATCACATGCCATCTTAACCTTCAATGCAGATAAACTTTGTAAAACTGTTTAATTTTTCCTTTTTTGTAACAAAGTAGGTTCTTTTTAGAACCTGTTTATATATTCTTTTTTCCACCAAGAGCTTTGTTGAAGTGATGAAATGTATTTTTCACTTATGCATTACATTTTAATGATTAATTTTTTTTTAATTGTTGAAATCAATAATAAATTCATTGAGGAAATTTTAAGCTAATATGCCATCACAGGATCTGTGCTCAGAAAGAAATAAATTCAGATTTCTTGACCCTTAGGAACAGGTCTATTTCTTTTGGTGTTTTTCCAACAATGGCTAAAGCATCAGGGAACCAGGAGGTTCTTTTGAATTCCTTCTTTCTTTCCTGTTAATCAGTAATTCTCAGTTTCTCTCTGTCTTCCTTGTCAAATTTTGATACTTTCTTTATGAACTAATGTGTTAAAAAAAAAGAGTCAGAAAAAAGGGAAGTTTTAGGGGAGTTCATGATAGTCTTCCCATTTGTAAAAAGTTGCTCTAAAAAAGACACACAGTGTTCAGCACACACTTGGACTTTTGTGGTCTTCTGATGCTGCAAGCATTGTCTGAATGGTCTCTGGATGAAGGCTTTTCCTTGTGATTTTGTCTCCTCTGAAGTTTGTCTCTGAGCCATGAATCCCCACGATATGAGATGGCTGCATTCACATTTGATGGCAATGAAATACACATTGCACAGGATATGCTGGTTTAACTTTCATCAGTACAGACCTTTCCTGGTCTGCTCCATTGAAGCTGCAGTCAGGAAAAGGGGGACAAGATCTGTCATGGATGGTTGTGACCTGATTAATAGATTTAAAACTGTGTCCCATTTGCAGTGCTGCTTAATCATACTCTAAGAGTTTTTAATGATTTTGGAAAAATTATTCAAAGCATTTAGTCAAAGGCTTCTCAAAAAAACCCCCAACAACTACAGTGAACCTTTTCTCCTCTTCTTCCTCTGCTGTTTTGGCTTGTTACCTCAGTCCTCACTCTGCACCCAGGCAGAGCCCTAAAATGAGTAATAGGTCTCATTGTGGGAGTGACGCCTGAATGACCTTAAAAAGAGGAGGCAGAATTACAGCTTTGATTGGAAATGGCTGCCTCTCTTTCTTGGTGTTTTTTTTTACAGTTATGTATTATTCAGTCTTAATGGTGTTCCATCTACTGAAATAATGCCTTATTACTTATCCATAAACTTAGCAATGTAAGCAGACACTGTGTGTTGCTTTCCTTCTTTTCTGTAGATAAGCATACTTTTTAATAGTTGAATTCAGTTTGCAGAGTTGACATTGAGACTGGCTGGCATGGAGACAGATTCTGATAGCATCACAGCATGTTACAGGTCAGGACTTAATTTAGTCTGGCTTCTAGTGTGGATGGATTCTCCTGTAATGTCAGCTTTCTGCTCCTGACATAGAATAATAGCCAGTTCTATTTACATCTCATTTTCAAGTCACAAAATTCCTGCTAGTGCCAAAAAGACAAAAAAGGCACAAGATAAAAGATAGTGCCCTTCCTATACTTCACTTGTTTCTGGAAGAATGGAGGTGATGTTGGGGACTTTAGTCCCACTCTCTTAAAAATAAATAAAGGTAAGATAAGGCTTTTATCCCTAAGCCACCTAATTAGTGTAGCAATACACATTTGTTACGTTGTGCAGTCCTCCAGTTTCTGACTAAGAATGGTTAGGGTTGGAAGGGCCCTTAAAGATCATTGAGTTGCAACACCATGACCACAGGTCACCTTCCACTAGACCAGGTTCCTCAGGGCCTCATCCAATCTGGTCTTGAACATTTCTTATTTAAATGAATTGCTTGCTAAATTTCTGAACTTAAAGGAATCTGCTTCAGGTATTTAGTGTGTGAAACCTGAGTTTTGCAGAGCCTATTGGTCCTTGTTAGAGTGGTTACACGAGCCTATATTTATAAGCAATATTGTCTCTTTTTTGGTTTTAATTGTGTTTTTCTCCTTCTTCTAGTTCCTTACCTTTGCTTGCAATGATATTTTTCTCCCTTAAGGTCCTTCTTGACAAAATAACAAAATGCATTTTCTGTGTGCACGTGTGTCTCTCTCAGTTAATAAGCCATGCTGTCCTCCATTTCTGGCAGTCAGGTTTCTGCTGTTTCCAGGTTTATAATCACTTATTTGGGAGCTTTGCTGCTGGTTTTGTTTTGTAGTATTTGTATTATCTTCTCCTTACTGCTTACTGGGTCTTGAGCTTTATACACATGAGATCTTCAATCACCATTTTTTGGCATCTTAACATCTTGAATTAATTTAAGCAGATGAAAGAGATCAATAGGTAAGGTTTTAAATATCCTTGATAGCCAGATGCTCCTATATTTCACATGCAGAAATCTTCCATCTGCTGTCAGGTTGACAAATGAAGCGAGTTTGAATGTGTCCCCTGTTTACTTTAATGGCTGAGCATTCAGAGATTCCAAATTCTGTCTTCTGTCTCTGCATGGAAGTGCATGGGCCTAACTACAGGAAAGCTTCATGTTTATTATGTAGTACATATCTGATATAGATATTTAAAATAGTTAATTCAAATAGTTATTTTACAAAAAAAATTTAAGTAACTTCAGACAAATTCCAAATGCAGAATCTTTTAACTGCTTCAGACTTGCACAAGTGGCACTAGGGAGAGGCAGATGAGAAGCTTATTTCAGTAGCTGACTTTTGAACTCTGGAATTGACAATGTGTTCCTTTGTCACCTGTGTTCCCTAGCATTATTTCTTGAATTCGATATGAAGTTGCTATAAATCAAAACTTTGTTACCTTGGCATGTACAGAGATATTTCAGTTGGTCTTAGATATTATTGCATTATTACAACCTTTTTAAAAGGAGCTTAAAAGCATCTATAGTAGGTACTCTGTTGTCCCATAGCATTTATGTAGTAACTGGGCTCAAACTACACACCCTGTCCTGGTGTAGGAAGGTCCCACACCTGGAATGTACAGAGTATGTGTTGTCACTCTGTCAAGCCTAGTATTTGTTGACACACAAGTTGCTGTAAGACAGCACGTGATAGCAAACTTTAAAAGACATTATAAACTAATCTTATCATCATACTACTAGATCAGTGGTTATCAAATTCAATACCTAGATACCATAAAGATTTTATTGTTGCTTAATGACTTAGAAATAGAAAAAGAAGTGAATCCCATGGGTCTAAGCACAGCCAAAACCTCTGCCAGCATCCAATTTGGAAAGATGCCATTTAGCCTCCAGGAAAAAGGCCTGCCAGCAGCTTGGACTAAGAACGTTCACACTCACTGCCTAAATAAATGGGCAGTAGACTTCAGACTCTATTGGATGATGGTGACACATAAAAATATATTAACCAACCCTAATAATGAGATAATGCCAACATCTTAGTCCTCCATGTGGCAGAAAATAAAGAGAACACTTCACATAAGGGGGCAAAAAGAAGCTCTCCAACTCCTTTAGTACTGTCCTTATTAGCCTGATTTCCTAGGGAAAACCAGTCTTTGCAGTCTTATCTCAGTGACTGCCCTCAGTTAAGACACTCAGAAGGCACTGGCATCATTCAGCCAAACTTAACAGAGACAAAACTTGCCTCTAAGGTTATTAAGTTTTTTCTAGGTTTGTGAAAACTCTGGATAGATAAGGGGAAGAGAAAGATAACAGTCACAATTTGGATGCTGCGTGAAAACTTTTGTATTATTATGTAAGAAAGAACTCAACCTTATGAGGGTAAGGGGTGTGGGAGAGAGGAACATTAAAGGCCCTGAGAACAGAAAAAGCTTCAGCTGTAGCCTGCAGTCAGCCAGGGCACGAATCAGTTGGAGACCATACTCATGAAGCCTTCTGTACACAAAACTCCTGATTTTAGTTATGGCACCATGATCCTTAACATTACTGCTTACAGCACCATGCATTTGGAAAGCTATCAGACAATAGAGTACCTACTACAGATGTTTTTAAGCTTGTTTACTTCTCCCAGTAAATTTTTCTGTCTCTTAAATTCTCTTTGCATAACACAGGCCTATCACTTTTTTCCTGTGTCATAGCACCCATGCTACATCTCTGCTAAACTCTGCTGCCTGTGGCAATGCAAGCCACTGTCATAATTCACTTTTGTCCTGTATTTCAGTTAGTGGTATAACTTCATTTTACAGCCAGCTTACATTTCAATCTTCTCTTCATCAATAAAAGTGTGCACCTTAAAATCTCCAAATTCCAGTTCTAAACCAGGATTTTTTTCTATAAGTTATGCTGGTGTTTTCTAGGGAAGAAGAGGAAGATGATTCTGGTGTACAGTGATTTTCTTTGTAAAGTTCTTCTGTCTTAGTGATTGTGGTTTTAATCATTGTCAACATGCCCCAAACTTTCTAACATGAGGAATGCTTTGCTACAGGTTACTAGCACAGTTCTGAAAGAAAAAAATTCTAAAAGAATAATAGCTAAAGTGAAGATGTGAGAGGGAGAGATGAAAGAGAAAGGCTTGACATTTTCTCTGTTGAGTCAGATTTGCCAAAATCCTTGGACTGCAAAGTTGACAATGATTTTCTTTTGGCATCTTCTTAATTTCACTTGGGATGGAATATATATTCTTACTGAAATACCATTGAGTGGCAACAGGACTTAATAGGGGTGTATGAGTAAGATGTGTACCATCATAAAAAAAAAACGGAAAAAATGAAATAGTCCCATGAAACACCCTCACCACACCTGCCTTTGGCAAAGGACAGCTGGATGTTGACATTAAATTCTGTATATTTCAATGAAACCGCAATTTAGTGCTACCACAGGGGCACTTTCATGGCAGTTCCCAGCTGCTTTCCTCTCACATGTAACGCTTCCTTTGGACATAGAAACAGCT
>NW_005054299.1:17861033-17870651 GCF_000277835.1 Geospiza fortis | reverse complement strand
AACAAGTTACATTTTTTAAAATGCTAGTGGAGAAGGCAAGGCTTCAGTCTTTGGATGACTGAAGTCAGAATTTTATTTTTCAGAGCAATTGTAGCAGATTAAAGCCAAGCAGAAATAACCACATTTAAAGGATTTTCCTTTGAACATTTATTTACATCACTTTCTCTCAGGCATCAGAACTATAGTGATAGTGTAAGTCAAGTATAAAATATTTTGTGTTGCTGCTTTTCTGTAAAAAAACCCTAAAGCAAATTAGAAAGCATAAGATGTTACCACTCTTCAGCTGCAAGACCTGCACAACTCCTAAATCAGTTTGTAGCTGGCTTCACATTTTAGCCCAGGAGAATTCATGGTAAGAATGATTCTAGGTGACCTTGAGAACTTCCAAAAGAACCCACCAAGAACTTGGGGCCAGCCAGGCTTTTCTACTCCTTGTCCTCTCTATAAAAAAACCACTAGCAACCATGGCCAAAAATAACCATGGAAAAAGACATACTATGGAAAACTCCAGTCTCTCGAGGATGCATAGAAAAATTGTTTACAGAGTATGACTAAAATGTGAGTTAGGTTGTTTTTCCTTTTTTAAAAAAAACCAAACCCAGATATCTCTCTTTTGATCATTTTGTCATCCTAATGTGTTTACCTATACACCAGAAGTAAAAGCAAGACACATTCAAATACGTGTGTGAGCAAGCAATCTAATTCAAGATAGAAGGATAGTCTGAGACACAGAGAAAGGATCAGCTCTTGGAAATAATGACCTCCCAGTACTTCCACAGTCTTCATAGTTTCCCTAGGCATGAGTGAATTCACATCTTCTGTGAGTTGTGACTTTTTCACGAATACTGAGTAAAATAAAATTGAAATTTAAACAAAGTCAATGCAGCAGTCTGCAGGGGTTTTTTTCAGCACATGCTTCAGCACTATTGTAGGCAGATATCTGCTCTTGGAAAGCTTCACAGCTTTCTCAGGTAGACTATCTGCCTTTGAATTCTCTTATGGCTTTTGCAAATGATCCTCGTCCTTATTATTGAAATGACTAGTTAAGAGGCAAAAGACATGTCTCTGACAAGTATTGCTGTGTGGTGCAGAACACTGTTTTTACCTATAATTCTAGCAGCCAGTAGATTCAAATGTGAGAAATTTGGCAAGTTCAGTGCAGGATGATCTTCAATCGATGAATGTCTTGAATGAAGCCACAGGACAAAATAAAACCAAATATGACTTATCTTAAACGTGATTCATCTGCATTCAGTCCATGTAAGAAGACAGTGATAGTTTTTCTCTGATGTCGACAATGCAGTTCAGCACCACCAGCTTGAGCTTTCCTTACAAACATAGTGCTCACATAACAGAGTGCTTGTAGTTTCTCCTGTTTGTAGATTTAATGTTTAATAGAAAACATTTCAATAGCAGTTTTTAAGCCCACGTGAATGAGGTCCTTCCTTTTTGCATTTCCAAAGCTGTGTTACTGTTTGTTCATACTAGGCTTGTGCCTCTCCTAGATCCTGCTGTTCCACTCAGTGCACAAACACAGCATAAGAAGCTCGTCAGTTCCAGCAAAAGTCTGATTTCTGCACTGCAATCAAACTGCTTTGCTAACTCGTTGTCTTGGAAGTAATTTTTAATAGCCCAAATTAAAAAAGGGACCAGAAATCTTCCTCACAACTGAGGATTTGGGTGGCAGTCCTTGCTACAGGGCCAGCAGGCAGCAGCAAGCTCTGCCTGCTCCTCAGGCTGGTGAGGACAGAGCTGGGAGGGCAGGGCAGGGTCCCCCACTACCCACAGCACCTGGGCAAGGCAGCCCCAGAAGCCACAAAACCCAGTCAAGTCAAGATCGTTACAAAACTCACCAGGTCCAGGGTCAAGCCAGCCCAGGGGTCCAGTTCAAGAGAATCCATGGCAATGGCAGAGGCAGAAACCAACACCAGCTCAGTCCAGGCAAAGGCTACTAGCCCTGGGCTGGCTTTAAATAATGCTCTTGAGTCCACAGCAACAGCTGTGTGTGGAAGCTGCAGGTGGGGCTGGTCAGGCTTGTTAAGACCAAGGCCTGTCATTGGGGGCTTTGACAAGAACCCTTCCAGTGTTTAAGATGGGAAGAGTTGTTACAAGATGTGAAAAATGCCAATCAGTTGTTTTTAAAATTTTAGAAGTTTAATAGTAATAAAATGGTTATAAAAATAGTAATACAATAGAGTAATAATAATTTGGACAATTTGGATTAGGACAATATGAGGCAATAGAAACAAAGAGTTATGGACGTCCGGGTACCTTTTTCTGGGCAGCATTAGCCCAAAAAAGGACACACGTTAACAGAGGATTAACCCTAAAAAGCAATAACCTGTTGTATATTCATACATCTCATACATGATGCATAAATTCCATTCAAACACAGGATTCATTCTGGTCACCTTCTTTCTCTGAATCCTAACAGCATCATCCTGCCCGAGTGAGGCGGGAAGAAGTTCGTTTCTTCTGATAACGGAGCAATAAATTCTCTTTCTCTGAAAGATTTAGGTGTCCTGTGGCTGCTATCTCGGGGAGAGTCCTTTCTTTAGAAAAAAAAAAAGTATCCTACATAGCATAGTTTCTATTTTAACATTTTGTTATAACCTAAAACTATATTTAACACACTGCTTAAGAGAATTAATACAGCATAACTTTCTAACACAACACATATAATAGTAATTTGATTATTTGTTTTCATAAAATACACATTTTTCACACATGATACACTTGGAGATGCTGTAGAGTGCTACTGTAGTAAAAGGCAGAGAAAACAATATTTTTATAAGTCAGCTGTGTAAACAGCTGCATTGTGTCAGATTTTGTCTTTTTAATGAAAATATATGAGTGCTACACAAATAATGGAAATTGCTGCAAAACCTCCATGTATTTACAATCAGGACATTGCAGGAGCTGTCATGGTAGATCCTGGAAAAGGATGAAAAGAGGAGTACTGAGAAGTGGCATTGCAGACAGGCCTGGAAGGGTTTTGTTTTAGTTTGTCCATAATGCAGTGTGAAAGATGGATGAATGTGTTTGTGGAGGAAAGGGTAAACAGGCAATGGAAATGAACGTTGCTGTACCAGTTTCCATACATGTGTATTAAAAACTCCAGTGCCTTGTTCAGGAGGTGATGAATAAGGTGAGAGAGTGGACATATAAAAGGTCTGATACATTACTGTTACTGACAAGGAAAATAGTTATTAAAGGTAGCATTTTGTGCCAAGAGTCACGTTTGGGAAGAACCTCTGTGTAAATTGTGGCAGCTCTGCTGGTACAGGTCAAGCATCTGGACAAGAGGTTCAGTCCTTGGCCAAGACTTCTTTGAAGTCTGCTTTAATTCTTTAGAGTGCAATAGAATTTTTCAAGCAAATGAAAGCTGGTCCATGTTCCTTCCACCCTCACAAAATTTACATTCTTTTCTCTAAAACACCTTCTGTTTGTCTTGGAATAAAGAGCATTTCAGCCTCAGCTCAAAAATAGGGCAGATGGTGCCCTTGCAGAATTTAAATAAGATATCAGCATGCTGACACCTATAAGGGAAGTGGTTAGAGCAATTCTGCTGTGCAGTCACTGGGATATCAAAAACAGAGAAAAAAGAAATTTTACTTCAGCAAATGCTGCATAGAACAGTTTTCCAAATTGCTTAACATTATTCTTTGGCTTACCACAGTGCACCAGGCAGAAATTATTAGAGAGAGACACATATACAAGGACTTAAAGAAAAAAAGGAATTGATTTCTGCATGTATTAGGTGGGAGGAATTAGAGGGAATTTAATATATCCATAGCTGGCAGGTTTAATTTGTCATTTTTTAACATGGCTTCAGAGGATGAGGCCTCAGTACTGCTTTAAAGCCCGTGCTATCTTTATCAACATCAAGGAGTACAGAAGTTTGACTACTCAGTTTTTTGAAGTAAACACAAAGTTGACAGCTACAGTCTTCCTGCACTGAATGCAACATGGAGAATGTCTGCATGAAATTCTCTTCTTTTATGTTACCACTGTCATCACCTTTTAAATGTGACATTAACTTATCCCTGAAATTAATAATTGTTTCAATTACTGAATTGCATTTTATATTTTCTTCTTAAAAGGGGGAGAAAAGTGAAGAGCCTGAAAAATAATAAAATGGAACACATTTAGGGTGCCATTTTAGGAAAAAAAAACTGTGAAGATTTTACTGTTAATCTAGAAAATACTGTATGCATTAAGAGAATTGGGCATCCTAATATAAGTCCTAAACACAAATTAAATAGCCTGGCGTGATGGGCCTCTCATTACAAGAAGAGAACATTTTTTGAAATACAGAAGTCAAGCATTGCATGAGCAGGGAGAATATAGAAGGGAAAGAACAATGCAAACTTTGGAAAAGTTAATAGTAGTTTTTGTAGTGAGAGAAAGATAAATGAATAGGAAAAATCTATGAGCTGATAAAGGGAGTCATGCAGGAAAACAGCACTTGAGAATACAGTGCTTGAGTACAAATGTTTTAGTGAGAGGAATTAATAATTGAGTCAATTTTTTTGGATCTGATTCTATTTTGAGTTTCTTGAGTCAGCAGTTTAGATTATACCACCCAGATCCTGACTGATTGCTGTCAAGGGTTGGTCTCATTTAAGATGGTGTCCTCCAAGATGCCAGGAAACCAGCATGCAGCTCGAGATTAACCCCTTGATACTGCACTTTAATCTATTTCCTTTCCCCTGTGTCAGTATTCAGAAATTAATGAAGCTGATCAGAAGGACAAAGGCTGTGTCATACCTGTCAGAACAGGACAGGGTTATTTAGTTTGATTTTGCCTTCCTGTCATGATCAGTGGGCTGGCATGCAAGTACAACTATGGAAATATAGTCTCCCTTTATGAGGGTAAGAACAGAGGGAAAAATAAGGTTTTTTTGTCCCCAAGGTGGTTGGTTTTAGTTTTGATGTGTGATGTGGGATGCAGTAGGATTCCTGGACAGTATGCAGAAGTATGGAAAAAAGAAAGATTTTTAAAATTTTCTTTGTGTATTCAGGAGACTTTACTGGTGATATTTGTTTGGTTTGGTGGTTTTTTTAGTTTTGTTTTGGTTTTTGCTTTGTTTTGTTTCCTGTTTTGGTTTTTTTCCCCCTATTCTGTGTACTGAGATTTTCCTGGTGCAAGGTCATGCTAGTTGTATGCCCTACCCCAAAAATGTATTTCAGAGCCCATCTAGAGAAATTTAAATTCGTGAGCTAATCAAGCTGAATAAAAATTAATAAACAAGACTGATAAAAGATTTAAGTTGAATTCACCAAGAAACTGTCCTTTTGTAATAAATCACATTAGCTAAAGGAGCTATAAAAATATATACATACATTTTTAATTCTTTTTTTTTTTCTTTTACAGCAGAGAAGGAAACTGAAAGTTATGAGGTAAGGCTGAGATGAGGCTTTGCTTGCATGAGCAGCTGAGCTGGCCAAACAGGTCACTGTCTCTGAAAATGAGAGGTCTCAACACCCTGCCCTCCTGCCTTGCTTCCATCCACGCTGCCTTGTGCATTCCATGGAGGCTGCAGCTCCTGACAGGTGCCTCTTTGTCCAGGCAGCTTCTTGTCAGGTTGAGGATAACACTGTCACGGTGATGGCAGTGTTGGATGAGCAGCTCAGCTCTGGAGTGCTGGAGCCACCCCCATTCATGCAGTAGTGACCTCCTAGGCCAAGTCAGGCCATGTCACAGGACTGTGTGTTGTGCTTCAGGATGAGATGGATAATTAAACCATTTGTGTTAACCATTGTGCATAACATTGTACTGAGATTTTACATTTTACAGAAATAAACTGCCCCAACAAAATTGCTTCTCCTTTGGAGTCAGGTGATGTAATTTGAACATCAATAAGAACAAATAATGAACAAATGCACACTTTTGAGTGTTAATTCTCTTTTGCATGATGGCATTTGTTTCTTCAGGGTGTCTAATTTCTAAGTTAAAATATAAAAGTCTCATGTACAAAAGCCTGGCTTTGAAGTTGCTGACTGTGAAGCTGAAAGAGCCTCAGCCCTGCAGGACCCATTTTAAGAGCTGGATAAATGCAGAGGGGCTATCCAGACTTCCATTTTATCTGTGTAGGAAATGGATGTTTTTAAAAGGGACTTGCTTTTTCATTGCAGCTGTTCTGTGTGAGCTGTTGCACACCTCGGATTAGATCAGCTGTGTGGAAAGAAAACTGCTCTGCCTCACCCAGCAGGGCTGTGGTTGTACACACCATGGCTACAGCAAGGGGGAGGGATTAAAGCTGTGGGAAACAGATTTTCAGCTGTTTCCCCAGTTTGTTTTTCATGTTTTCTCCAAAGGAATAAAAAAGAGCAAATAGAAAAACAAAAGGTTTTAATCAAACCAAAATCAGTAATTTCTTCCAAACCTTGACTTGAAATCTTACAGAGAGAAATGGGAGTAATAGCTTTGACTTACAGGTTTGGTCCCAGTCCTTCCCTTTTCCATGATGCCATATATATATATTTGTTGTACCAGGCTGCTGCAGGATTTCAGAAAATAGTTGCATTTTGGTTAAGGTATAGGCTGTAATTCAGACAAGGTTGCTTGCTTTTGGAGGGGGAGAAACAAAATTCTATTTCTCTCCTGTTCTACTGCTTCCTTGTTTGAGGATTCTTATGCACACAGCCAGATTAGATGCTAAGCTAATTTCAGTTTATATGTGTTCAACTATACGTGCCTGTACAAATGGTGAACGTGAAGCCCTGAATTTCAAAAACCGTGCTTAAAAAAGGGGAAGAAATTAAAACCTGCAATATTAATTATTATTTTAATAATCTTTTACAAAGTATTAGCTGGAGCTTGATTTTTATTCTAGAAAGGTTTTGGGTTCTTATTGTACCATTTTTAAGCTGTGTGTATATTTTCTTAGTCTGTAAAAGTGAGTCTGTGTCAGTAGAGTATTTAGGTCTATTTAATGAAAATTAAAACCAAATTTTACTCTTTAGCAGCTAATATCAATCTTGTCCCCTCTCTCCCCTCCCCCTGCCCCCCATAACCTTTAGTGCTAAACAATGTTCCAAAAGGAAAATTTATTATATCACCTATTTCAATTCTCTGACATCATTCTGTCATGGCAATGAAGTGATTTACATGGAAAAATGTATTACCTCTGCTTTTAGACAAAATGAGTTTATGATGATTAATGGTTTTACTGCAAGTATGACAGAACCTGGAAATGGCCAGCCTTTTTAAAGTGAAGCATGACCTATGCTCAATTTTCCCATTATTATTTTCTTCAGTTATTGTAAAATGGTTTTGCTTGTGAGTAAATTAAAATGTAAAAATTATGTCTTGTAACTGAAGCAAGCTTGAAATGCTGGGGTGCCATGGTAACATCATTACAGAAATGGAGACAGAAAGGAGAGAGAAATCAGCTTGAAGCACAGAGTCTAAACTATCATGATGGCAGGGGACTTGGATCACATATTCCATGAGGAGTCAAAGTCCTCAAGGAAGGCACGTTTCATTTGGGGAAGAGTGGGCTAAAGGATGATTGCCTCCAGCTGCCCCTCCTGCTCACCATTCCTATGATTCTGTAACAGTTGACTTTGGGCAGAGAACTTAGAATACAGAATGGTCATATGAATGGTGGAATAGTATTTTAATAGGAAAGCATGGAGCAAATAATATTTTCTGATCCATGCCTTAAAATGACATTTGAAAAATTTCCTTTAGCTTCATACAGAGCTATATTTTTCCTTAGATATAATATAAATAACAAGTAGATACACTAAGGCCTAAACTAAGATGAGAAGAAGATGCTGATTAAGAACTCTGAAATATTTTCTTTACATATGTTAACTGAAGTAAAACCCAAAGGCCATTAAGGCAAAAGCTGTTCAACTCTGGAAAAACTTAAATTCAGGAAAAATGTAAACAGTGGCATTTTTTTCCCAGGGGCCTTACGGAACAGAATCACTCTGCTGAAAAGAAGGCAAAGGTTGAGGTGAACACTGGCAATTTAATCTGCATGGAGACTTTGTATCATTCACAACATGTAATATTTGAGAATGAATAATTTTTGTATGACAGATCAACTACATATTGCTTCTGGACATTTAATCCCAGGCTGTGATGGATGCTGGGCACTGAGCACTGCTCTGCTGCCTCACTGGAGCCTTGGTGCCTCTCAGTGTGTGGAAATGTGTAAAATGAAGTATCGGGGAAAAATGAAAACTGGAAGAATTTACTGTCATGGCTTGTCCTTAGTGACATTGATTGGACAACTGTCTTTGAGGGCACACTTGGCAATGGAAAATAACTTGCTGTTGGATTCAGTGCATGAAAAGGCATTTGCAAGTAAAGCAAAAATATATTTGAGGTGGTGATTAAAATACACAAGTCATACTAACATTTTCAGGAAGACAGCAGTATCACAACAAACATTTTAACCGCGTTATTTTTGTTCAGATGATTAATCCAAGTCTTCCATTAGGCATGCATTGAATTTAGCATTCTACTGCAGTTCTCTGTATGCAGTCTAGAAATTTCATAACTGTCCCTCATTGACTTCTGCTACCAGTACAGGCTCTTGAGAGCTCTTCAAGACTGACCTGTCTTTCCTGACTTACACAGTTGTTTATAAGGAGCCATGTACTGTTGTTCTCCCATTCTTTGTTCAAATGGCTTGGCTTTTCCTCTGATACAAGTTATTGTTTTTTCATCTGGCTATTTGTTTTCTAACATGAATTTCCTTGGAGGGAGAGCCAGAAACAAGTGAAAGAAGGTTTAACACATTAGTAGGCAGCACAGATACAAAAGGATATTTTGTTCTTTGGCTTACCTTTGCTTCAGTCATCATTTGCTCTCATCAACAGCAATTGTTTGAGTCTGATTGTACATAGTGTACATTTGTAGTGTTGTTTGTTTTGGTTTCTTTAACTAGAATGAAATTTGTATGGAGCTAAATCAATAGCTGGATGCAATTTACACCTTGTTTTCCCTGTTCTGTCAAATGGATCAGGTGGTGTCTGTTGGACTCTTCATGTTGCTGACCCTGAAGTCTCCCAGGGACCTGTACTGGAGCAGTGTTTTAGTGTCTGTGTGACACACCTGCACACTCTTGCCTTTAGTGACCATGAGGCAACTGGAAGATGTGTAGAATTGTATCTGATTTTTTTCCACTAGTCTGAAGCTTCTCTAATGCTCTGGGACTCTTCCAGAATCCCACATGCTATGTCAAAATTCAGCCAGCCAGATGGTTGCATGATTTCTCTTGTGACTGCTGCTTTGCTGGAGGCCAGCCCCTGTGAATTTTATCTATCACATCAAATTTCGCTGGTTGAAACTGTCTCAAAATACAGCTGAGATTTGCAGTGTGACTGTTTGGGAGCTGAGAAGATGGGTCCTGTGAGCAAGCACAGCATTTGCTTTCCAGCAATCCTGCTGCTGGCTGCTAGGTTTTGATGTGCCACATCACCTCCATTCCCTCTTGAATCACTGCCCCACTACATTGCCAGCAAGCAGCTGCAACGTAGTGGGGCAATGATCCAGGACAGCCAGAACTGTAGCTATAGCCAGGATGGAGGTAGGGTCTCATCCTGCAGACCATTCCCAGCCACTGTGCACAGGCATCTGGCACCCTGGATTCCCTA